>NC_067283.1:61456143-61766290 GCF_020740795.1 Apus apus | reverse complement strand
TTCATTGTGCACGTATACTGGGAAAAGTAATTAGTACCTTTTTTGTTTCACTGGGGTTTTGCTTTTTTTACTGTCGTCTCTCTTGGTATTTCTGTTTTAAGATGGCAAGTATTTCCAAGTATGTCATTTGGCAGCATAAATGTGAGTGACAAGGAGAAGGAATCTCCAAAGCTGAGCTGTTTCTCTATTATGACATGAGGCATGGATTTTATGACTGCTTCAGCTTTGCTGTAATAGCCCTCCTCAGTCCACTTAAACTTCTCTAACTTATGTCTTCTCTTTTTCTAATGAGAAATAATTTAAACAGTCTCAGTTTAGTATTTAGCAAATGAACGGTACTGAGATTAAAACTAAAAAAAATTAAGATACAGAAGTATTGTGTCTCAATAGGCTAGAACAGAAATTACCTAGAATTATTATATGAAAATCACTAAATAGCAACTAACTAATTTACTTTATGCATCACATAAATGTTGCTGTTTTCCTTACAGATACTTTCATTTTTTAAATTTATTTAGCCCAAGAGGTTCCCCTCTTAAATACCATCTACTGGGATACTGTAAGTGGCCACCAGGTTTTTTCATAGCTTTTTGATCTGATATAGGCTCCCAAACCAATGTGATCTAGAATTATGAGTCAAACTACTCTTTACCTGGAGAGGAATCCAACCAGCACTGATGTGGCACTGCAGGGTGCTCATGTGATGCAAGTGTACATCCTTTAAAGAGAGCACTTTGTGGAAGGAACAGAATACCCAGCAGGATCAGAACCCTGGACTTCCACAAGGCAAACTTTGGCCTCCTTAATCAACTGTTAAGGGAAATCCCATGGGACAGGGTGCTAGAAGGTAAAGGGGCTCAAGATAGCTGGTCAACATTCAAGGACCACTTCTTGCGAGCACAGGATCAGAGCATCCCAATGGTTAGGAAATCTAGTAAGGGAGCTAGGAGACCTGCATGGTTAAAAAAGGAACTACTGGGCAAACTCAAGTGGAAGAGGAAAATCTACAGATCATGGAAGGAGGGGCTGGTCACTTGGGAGGAATATAGGTCTGTTGTCAGAGGATGTAGGGAGGCAATTAGGAAAGCTAAGGCCTCCTTGGAACTTAACCTTGCAAGTCAGGTTAAGGATAATAGAAAGGGGTTTTTCAAATACATAGCTAACAAATCTAACACTAGAGGCAATATTGGCCCTCTGATGAACGAGGTGGGAGCCCTGGTGACAGAGGATATAAAGAAGGCAGAGGTGCTGAACACCTTCTTTGCCTCTGTCTTTACTCCTGCAGGATTTCCCCATGAGCCCCAGATTCATATAGCCCCAGAAGAAGTCAAGATAGAGGAGGAGTTTGCCACGGTAAATGAGAATTGGGTTAGGGATCAGTTGAGTAATCTGGACATCCATAAATCGATGGGTCCGGATGGAATGCACCCAAGGGTGCTGAGGGAGCTGGCGGAGGTCATTGCTAGGCCACTCTCCATCATCTTCTGTAAGTCATGGGTAACAGGAGAGGTGCCTGAGGACTGGAGGATAGCAAATGTCACACCAGTCTACAAGAAGGGCAAGAAGGAGGACCCGGGTAACTATAGACCGGTCAGCCTCACCTCCATCCCTGGAAAGGTGATGGAACAACTTGTTCTTGTCACTATCTCCAGGCATATCAAGGATATGGGGGTCATCAGGAGCAGTCAGCATGGTTTTATCAAGGGTAAATCATGTTTGACTAACCTCATAGCCTTCTATGAGGAAATTACTAGGTGGATAGATGATGGTAGAGCGGTAGATGTGGTATACCTTGATTTCAGTAAAGCATTTGACACCGTCTCCCACAGCATCCTTGTAGATAAGTTGATCAGGTATGGGTTTGGTGATCAGGTAGTGAGATGGATCAAGAACTGGTTGAAAGGAAGGAGTCAGAGAGTTGTAGTCAATGGGGCGGAATCTGGTTGGAGGTGTGTGACCAGAGGAGTCCCTCAGGGGTCGGTACTGGGACCGGTGTTGTTCAACATCTTCATCAACGACCTGGATGAGGGTATAGAATGTACCCTCAGCAAGTTTGCTGATGACACTAAGCTGGGAGGAGTGGCTGACACACCAGAAGGCTGTGCTGCCATTCAGAGGGACTTAGACAGGCTGGAGAGTTGGGCGGGGAGAAACATGATGAAGTTCAACAAGGGCAAGTGTAGAGTTCTGCATTTGGGGAAGAAAAACACCATGCACCAGTACAGGTTGGGGGCTGACCTGCTGGAGAGCAGTGTAGGAGAAAGGGACCTGGGAATCCTGGTGGACAGGAGGATGACCATGAGCCAGCAATGTGCCCTTGTGGCCAAGAAGGCCAACGGCATCCTGGGGTGCATTAGAAAGGGTGTGGTTAGTAGGTCAAGAGAGGTTCTCCTACCTCTTTATTCTGCATTGGTGAGGCCGCATCTGGAGTATTGTGTCCAGTTCTGGGCCCCTCAGTTCAAGAAGGACAGGGATCTGCTTGAGAGAGTCCAGCGCAGAGCTACAAAGATGATTAAGGGAGTGGAACATCTCCCTTATGAGGAAAGGTTGAGGGAGCTGGGTCTCTTTAGCTTGGAGAAAAGGAGACTGAGGGGTGACCTCATTAATGTTTACAAATATGTAAAGGGTGAGTGTCAGGGAGATGGAGTTAGGCTTTTCTCAGTGATGACCAGTGATAGGACAAGGGGTAATGGGTGGAAATTGGAGCATAGGAGGTTCAAGGTGAATATGCGAAAAAATTTTTTTACTGTGAGAGTGACAGAGCCCTGGAACAGGCTGCCCAGGGAGGTTGTGGAGTCTCCTTCACTGGAGACATTCAAAACCCACCTGGATGCGTTCTTGTGTGATGTGCTCTAGGTGACCCTGCTCTGGCAGGGGGGGTTGGACTAGATGATCTTTGAGGTCCCTTCCAACCCCTAAGATTCTATGATTCTATGATTCTATGAATCTAGCTTTGAAAGAGAGGCATTCAATCACTGGACCTCTTCCTGGCTCTAAACTTTTGACTCAGCACAATTTAGGACTCTGTGAGAGGCAAAAAAGTTTCAATACAGGCCAAGTATATAAGGAACATAACAGACACATGCTTAGTGAGTCAGTTTGCTGATGGAGTCAAGCAAGTTTGTCACGATCTCTTAAGGAGAAAATCAAGTGAGATAGGAAATCTTCCTTCTCAATAGCTAGCTGGTTCCTGTGGCTAACACGACTGATTTTTCAGCAAAAGAAAGACTTTTGCTTCTTACTTTTAATGGCATGAGAAGGTTTAAGTGCAATGAACAGACAAGACAATTACTGCTCACAGAGGTCACCGGCCGTGACTGACCCATATGATTAAAGGTTCTTGCTAAGTAGCTCTCATGCTGCGAGTATTTTGAAACACTGTTTCACAGTTGGTGGTTTTATCAAACATTCCTGCTGGAAAAGTACATATTTTCATAAATTTCAGGGGAAAGAACATCATAAAAGTTTACAGATACCACCAAATGGATGTTTACTTTTTAACATTGTGTAGTTAGTTTTAAAAGAGCCTTGCAACATTAATCCAAATCTATATGGGACACACACTTCTCCAGCCTACAAACAACCACATTTCCATTCTTACCTGCTTCTGGCAAACTCAAATTTTTTTAAAAATAGATATCTCCAATGAATTTATGGCCTATTGTAACCAGACCTACAGTAGTCATAGCATGCTATCATCAAACTGGCTTTGCTAATATTTGTCCAACAGCAGAATATAATACAACAGCAATGTAGTGATCTCTTTGCAAATCAGTGTAATAGAATATATAAGAGTAGCTGGTGTTGGCAAAGAGAATCACCAACAAAAATAAAATTTTCAAAAATAAACATGCTCCTTCACATTCCTTCATATTCCTTTATCTCATAAATCAGGACCTTTGATTACATGTGAATAGCCAGGTAAAGTAATTTTGTTTCTTTCTTTTATATTTCTTGGATTAGGCAAATTTCTTACCTGTAAACCTGCATACTAAAGGCATTCTTCTGGACACAACTTGGTCAGTGACACTCTACTGCAATGTTATATATGAAGGGAGAACAGGAGAGCAAGAGGGAGGTGGTGAAAACATGTTCCTGGGAGATGGCTTACCTCAAAACAGCCTGGAAAGGAGCACATGTCAGGGCCTGGGACCAGGTCAGAGGGATGAAGTCAGCCCTCACAGCCCTAGGCTTACCTGATGTGTATTCATGAAGAGATTTAGCAGTTATTGCTGCCCACATTCATGGAAAGTACAGTATACCAAGTTCATACCTGACTCTAATGCTTCCAACTTCACAGTTCTGACATTCAATAGCATTTTAAACAAACCTAAGACTTGCTTCTGAATGAAAAGGAGTCATCTGGAAGCATATTATTTTTGGCTGGCCCCAGGAAATCTACCTCAAGAGATGAGGTAACCCTGGGAGTACTTGCTATGGTTTACATTTAAAACAAGAAATGTTTCAGCAAGTAAACAAAACTTGTTTGATTAAAGAAGTTCAAGGTTCCCTCTGCCTTTACTTAAATCCCTGTTAGTTTTTGCAGCAGAATATTAATCAATGCAGTTGATTCTAAAGATAATTTCATAGTATTTGGCTTTTGCCTTAATTTTCTTAGCTCCGTGGCTTTTTATCAGACTCTTCAGTCCATTTGTCTTTTTTTTTTTTCTTCTTCATCCTGGAATTTATGCCATCAAGATTTTAAGATGGCAAATCTCAGGAGAATAAACCACAGGCTTTGTTAAATTTGTTATTGATAAATATTTTTCTTACAGGTATTTTCATCACAGCTTGCAAAAGTCAGAAGATAACAGTGGTGTGTCATAAGGTCAACAAAAACAGGAGTAAATATATAGACAGAAGTATAATGCAAACAGATAGAAATCCAAAGCCATATGTCAGCACCACTGTATTTTATGAGCAGTTATCACTCTGGACTCCTACACTGTCTGAACTAAAAAAAAAAAACTGGCTTTAAGAGGAGGAGAGTTGAATATCAACTTTGCTAAATACAGTTTTGATAGAGCAAATCTTAATTGCAAATGTTTGAGCATGACTCCTAACAATAAAGATAAGGGTAAAATCCATTAAGGGAGCTGAAACATTTCTCTTTGACATTTTAAGCAAAATTTTTCATGCCAGAAATGTGACTTATTTGTAAAAGCCGTGATTTTAAATATTTAACCAATAATTCATTTTTAAAAGACCCATAGAAATATGATCAAGCAAAAGGGTACTAAAACCTGAAAGAAACATTTTGTTTCAACCCAGGAAGAATTTGAATTGAGAGTTATATTTTTCATTTCATGCGAAACCCTCAAAAAACACTGGTTTTGATTGACCTTAATCACAACATGTCCTTGATTTTTTTACACTAAGTATTATTTATCCAACTCTACATGTAAGGATTTTTATTTATTTTTTAATTTTGCACTGTACATTATAAAGTTTGTAAGATAAGTCTGAAGAGACAGTGGCTCTTGTTAGACTGATGGACAAGCTGACATATACCCAGGATCTTCCTCAGACCATATATCAGACAGGAAGTGGGTCAGAAAGCTCATGTTCCATCACCCTACCCCATCCCCCCATGTATGTAATCTAGTTTAATAAAATATATTTTGTTACTTAATAAAATACTTTGTTTCATGTAACTTTTGAATATCTTTTGATAATTCCAACTTCAACAAGATCACCACCAGAAATTGTCATACATAATAAGACTTCAGAAAATTAGAATATATCGAGATTGAAGTTCCAAGATGTCTTCTTTCCAATGATCCACATTTTTATATTTATTCCATATACTTATCCCCATTGCATTGATATCCTTGGAAGCTGCATTGATAGAAGAAAAACATTACATTCCTTATTTTTCAAATATGGAGACCTTAAGATCCCAGGGATTTATCATTTCCTGCCCACCTGTTACAGGATGGTGTCAACCTTGTTATTACTGGTGTGATTATTCTCATAGTTTACAGGTTAAGGAAGTAATACTAATTCCACTCTGCAGATAGGAAACTGAGGTCCAGAGACATCCCATTATTTGGGTTACAAGACACATCCATGGCGGTGTAATCAACCAAACAGGGCTACCATAATTTTCTGCTTTCATATCACAATATTAGGTCCACCAAAAATATTTTCAAGCTGAAGCTTAATTATGTTAAAAGTTTCTGCCCCCTACATCCAACTTCCCTTTCATTCGTATCTGACAGTTGTTGGTGTCAAGCATTATGATACCTTTTTCAAAAATACTGTGAAACTCTAGTCTATTTCCACCTTCAGAAAGGATGTTTTGTGGTTTTTTCTTAAAGCCATAATGTTACTAATTAAAAAAACAATACTATTTTGTTTCAAGGTCAACTGTTTGCATCTACTTGACCTTTAAAAGAAGTGGTCTATCATTTGCACAGCCATTGACATGAGCTTACAATCTGGAGGATTTGTATTAATGTTCTCAGCCACCAAATCTTCTTGGCTTCCATTAAATGGAGCAGCTCTTCCAAGATAGGCAGGTGGAGCCTTTGGGGAGAAATCTTACTTCCAGCTTTCATGGGAAAACATGAAAAGTTGTGCTATCATGTTAAATAGCTCACATTATTAAAAGACATGGCGTTTCCAAGCTTTGTCTATTAGCAAGAAAGTGGTGGGGGAGAACGTTCACATCTGGCTCCCCTGGGGGCGGGGGGAAATAATAAAGAAATTAAAAGGTAGGATGAAGACTACTCTGTGTTACTATGGTAGAACTTATGGGACATATGCAGGGGGTTATTTTAAAAGAAGATATGTCCCATTCCATAAACCATGAGCGCATGTGTTTGCCATTTCATTCGCAAATTTGACATTCTTGAGGAGAACCAGTGTATTATTGAAATATGTTTGTTTTTCAAGAGGACTTTTTATATGCCTTTGCTGTATGCATCTCCTTTCTGTTCTTCCACTGGGACAAATATCCCATGGCCAAAAGCAGTCAGCAGAGGATACCACATTCTTCTGTGTGGCTGAGCCGATGGAGTGCCTGAAATCAGAAAACGAATCAGACATAGACAGAGAAGGAAGTCAGCTGTGATTGTTCTGTGGCAGTGACAGGCTGTGAGGCCATGGGGTCCTGCACAACACTGCCAGGCAGAAAGACAAAGCCTGCTGTCACATCTTCACTCCTTCTGAGTAGTCTGGGACACTGGATAACAAACTAGGGGCTTCCGGACTTTCTTCTCTATCCTCTCTTGCCACCTTCTCTGCTTCTGGCTACATCTTTGCTCATACACATATGAACAAAGATATACATATGTTTTTTCCAAAAACAAGGGAGGGGGGGGGAAGGAAAAAAAAAACCCAACACCAAAGCCAAATCCACATAGCCAATCTATGCTTGCATTCAACCTTTTATGAAACTCCGCTATCCACATCGTTCAGCATCTGATTAAGCTTCTGCTTCAGATGTTGCCTCCTATTGTTTCAGATAACTTACTCCAAAAGGGTCTTAATTGCTGCTTTTGTTTATTTGAACACAAAGTAGCATCCCATCTGCATGCCAGATGCAAAAGGACTGATCCCAACTTTTCAGTAATATTTTAAATTAAGTGCTCCTCTGCTGGTAGCTGACAGCCTGTAGCAGCAAACTAACTCTGGGAAGATAAATGAAATAACTCAAATTCCTCTTCCCCCATTACACTCAGCAAAGGTGCACACAGGGGGGAGAAAAGTTAGCTCAATCCGTCCTCAAACAGAATGCAAATTCATAATCTAATTAAGTGCATCACTTTTCTGGTGTGTTGCCTTTATGCTCTTAGTTTGATTCTAAGCAAAACATTTTTTAAAAGTCATTGCAACCTAAGAGGTTTCCTTTCCCAGTACAGGATTTGAGAATAACTATTCCTAAGAAAGGACTCTGTCTTTCCTTCTATATTTGTGTGCACAGACTGCATCATTTTACAGACTGACCAGTAAATATTGTCTTCTGAGCAGGAGAAAGCATCTCCCTCCTGCAATTTGATCATAAAGAAATATGATTTTTCTCCGTCAATGTAAAATCAAAATCTTTCAACATTTTTATCAGGTACACTAGAGAAATGTACCTACTCACCTCGGCTGACAAGGCTTTTCCCTGTGAAAAATCTAAATCTAACAGGCACAGTTTAGGAAGAGTACATCTATTTTAGTCTTATCTGCCTGAGCCGAAAGATACAACAGGGCTTTATTTTAGCAACTGACTTTGATCCATCAACCGAAACCCAGAAGTTTCCAAACAAAAATTTACATAAAACCCAGCCCATTATTATGACACTTTCAATTTTGGTGGATAGGTATTTTCTAAGGAAAATGACATCTTAACCCATTCTCTTTGGGGTTTCTTGTCTCTTACAGGTGAAACTACAAAAAATAACTTGGTATGCAACAAAGATTATGGTAGCTACTCACAAATGGGGTGGTTTTTCCATGAAAGTAGTCACAATGATGGCTATAAATTAGAGCATTAAGAGCTGGCCTCTTTCTCACAAACAAGAAAAAACCCCACCAAACTGTCCCAGCAGATGGACTTGAGTCTCATTTAGAATCCTATTTCAGGACATAATTACAACAAATAACATTAGTCAATGCTTTGTTAAGCAATTTGTTTTAATAAGCTAACCAGACCAGTGTCTTCTATGAGGCATGGGAAGTCCAAGCCACTAAATGTAAACAAACTGAGAAATATTTTGTTTTGTCAACAAGCAAGAGAATTCAAAAGAAAAGGAAACATAAACAAGACATCTTAAACATTCATGGCAAGTACAATAAGCCAAAATCACCTTTGTCCCAGTACATGGATAAATTTACCCTAGTTCTGTGTTGGTGCTACTAGGTAGATTTTGCTGGGTTTGTACATACTTCCTAAACACAAATACTGCTACTTGGGTGAAAGGAATACCAGTAACCAAATTTAACTCTCTAACTAGAAAATGGAGAGCACATAATATTTTTGCAGAAGAATTCTGCTCCAATCAGGAACAATTTACAGACACCTCTGCTTTCCGTAAGATGCCACCTTATTTATATTTCAAACATTTCTGCTTACGATCCTCTTGCCAATAGAAATTCCTCAAAACAAGCAAGTCCAGAGTGCTTTCAACAGAAGTTGTACAGAGAAGAGTCAGTTTTAATCTGTGACTTTTGATTTAAGTCTATTTCCTAAAAATGGTGTTTAACTCCTCTAATGCTGGATTAACGAGCCTTATGGCTGAACACAACCTGCTGCTGGAGACAGTGTGTACTTTCTGACAGAGCTCCTTCACCTGGAAATGTCAGGTTATTGAAAGCTGAAATTTGAGTGGGGTGGAAAAGAAAGAAAAGAAGGTGCCATTTACATTAAGTTTTCATTTTCTTATAGAAAGAGCAGGAATGAGATGAAGATGCACACAACTCCAATTGGGGGCCTAAGCTGTTCACGAGTCCCCATCTCCTGACTCCCTTATAATCACAGGAAAGGAATTTCTCATCCTAGTGAGAAGTCAGCTCCCTGCCTAGATTTTACTTAAACCTTTGCAAAATTTGAGAAGCTTTCCAGCTTCTCTCACACAGACATACAGGATATTTCTGTTGCCTGACATACTAAGGAGTCTCTGAAACTTCATTCTGGGCCAGGATCTTTGTGATCTTTGTGAAGTATGATATCTAATGGTAAAAATACAGATTTACTTATTACCACAGCACATTTCAGAGCTTTTTTTTTTAATGTTATTGAAAAAAATTCCCTCCACTCCCATCCTGAAGGATACTAAAAGCAGCAGGAAGGTAGGATATTCAGGTTAGCACTGACTTTGCTTGACTGAAGCCAGATGTGTACTCTTTATGCAGTGCTCATAATAATAGAAAAAGGCCATGTGAGGAAGACCTAATCATTGCTTCTGAATGTAATGTTCTTTTGCCTCTTTCCATTCAAATTAAGACTCCTTCCCCAAACAGTAGGGGCCCAAGCTCCTTCCCAGTTTTAAAATGTGAACATTTCCAAGTCTACAAGGGTGCAATACACTTGGAAAAGAAGACAAATAGAGATTAGATCTTTCACCTGTATGTAAATTATGGAACAGCTTTGCAACATGGAGTAACATCTGCTGGGTGAACTATTTGTTTTTGCCATCTAACATTAGATCTGTCTTTACAGGCTCAGAACCCTCTCATCATCATGATCAGATTGCACCATGGTTGGTCCAAGCTAAAAAACAGTTGTTAATTAGATTAAAAAGAATACATGGAGTCAGAGTATGCGGTGCTCTCATTCATCACTTGGACCCATGGAAAAAGGAAAAGGTTCTCTGTTGTTATACAACATACTGCAAACTAGTGATTAACTCCCGTGTCAGAACCTTGACAGATGCTTTCTGAGCACCTGATTCCAAGGCAGAAGTAATCATCTGTTGAAGCTTCAGATCCTGTCCTTAGCCTTCCTCAGAGGACCTGCTAAAAAGTAGTTTCTAAAATACAGTATACCTCATTATTATTCCCTTTTTCTTTTAAACATACCATTCATCTCCAGGCTCAACTGCAGATTACTGCTTTTTTTGCCTGCAGTGTTCAGCAGGGTTCTGCAAGCTTCATTAACTGTTTTGAATAGTTATATTTCCATGTCTGATTGAATGTTCTGAATACCTAATGGCTGCAAAGTTATTTTTCACTGTAATGCTACATTCATCAATAACTCAAGTCACCAGCTAGATGGGATGTCTTATGCACGTAGAGAAGAGAAGGTAGATTTGCAATTTTATTCAAGAAGTGTTAACACAGAGGCTACCAAAAACAATAGCTACTCCTAAACTAGAAGTAGTTAGCAAACAAATACCAAGGCCATTGAAAACATTGCATTTCCACATGACTTTATCACCTTGTAAATCTCATTTTGCAGTGCCAGGACAGAGGAAGCTTGTGGCTTTCTTTTGTACAACAGTTCCAATACTTCCTTGTTAAGGCTCCATCATTTTGAACCCAATTATAGGAGAAGAGAAACAGACCCAGCAGCTCCACTAATTCTTCTCCCCCCTCTGGCAGTTCAGAAGTCATCTGCCTTTTATTTGCCTTTTCCCCCTTGATGCTGGCCTCAAGGATGACCCTTCTGACCCTTTGCTAAGTTCCCTGTGTGCCATGTTGAACTAGACTGGGGGCAAAGCAAGGAGCAGAAATGCTCCATCCCATTTTACTCAGAACCATTCCACTAGACAGAGGGCTACTGAATAATTTATCAGGTTTTTTCTCTCTCCACCTCTTTCCATTTGCTCTTAATGCCTTTAGCAGAGAGCTTGCAATACTACACATCAAGCGATTTTTTTTCTTTAACTGTTTCTTATACAAGTTCCCTAGACATTGCATCCTAATCAGAATACAATTACACTGTGGTGAATGACAGCTAGATGTTGCCTGTTATTATTAACAATAAACATCAGCAGCTTTTCTGAAGGAAAATCACAGAATCACAGAATCCTTCTGGTTAGAAAAGACCCTTAAGATCATTAAGTCCAACCATTAACCTAACTCTACCAGGTCCACTACTAAACCATATTCCTAAGCACCACATCTACTACTAAATGGTTATGGAATCAGGAAGAGTGGAGGATAATTCACCCAACAGCTTGAAAACTTAAAAAAATTGAATGGGATTCATCTAAATAATCCCAGAATATGTTGTGCTAACACAATCACAATAAAAAGGCAACACTCAAATATTATTTTAAATGTAAAAAATAGTACACAATTATAAAATATTAGTATTTGAATTGTGAGCAACTGAGGCACATGATTTTAAAAAAAAAAAGCTCATGGCTTAACCAGCAAGTCAGTTCTGAGGATGGCACCAGTCCACAGTCCCATATTTGGTTTACTAACAGGACTTTCTTAAATGTATGTAGATGCCAAGAGTTAAACAAACTTCCCACTGTATAGATATTTTAAAATTTCAGTTTAAGTTATTACACTTCTTTTTTGCAGCTCAGAATAATTATACCAATCTACAGAAGAACTTCAAAATCAAACTGAATAAACATATGTGCAATGCACCATCAGAGTATAAGCCATCACATAATAGAATAATGCAGATTTTGAAATGGATCTGTAGAAAGGATTCATTAAGATAAAATCCCAGCATCCCACCTGAGGCCAATAAAAATTCTGTGCAAACCTCTTCAAATTAAATTTTCTCCTTGAACATATCCTGTCTAATTATGTTTAGCATTATCCTCCTTAAGGAATTCTGATTCATCAGTGCTATTAAGGGAGGGAAAAAGAAAACCAGATGCTGTGGACCGGATACCCAGCTGGTAAGAAATCAGTATAGTTTCACAGAAGCCAAAAGAGCTACAGTGATTTATATCAGCTATGGGTTTGGTATATGCATAGGAACACACATGTGGACAGATGTACAGAGAGTTGTATAAATATCTGAAGTTACACCAGCAGAAATATAAGGCCATGGAATTACACCACCAGAGAATTTGACCCAAAAGCTCTAATAAGCTGAAGTTTATAAAAGAGTCACAGCTGTGTTGAGATTTCTTGTCTTTCACTCTCTAGAACTGAAAATAAATGTAAGAAACAGAAGTGCTCCAATTAGACATTTGGCTTTAAAAATCAGGAAGGTAGCCAGCTAATATCTAAGCACTTTTTTGTTCTTGGGAGTTAGACTAACAAAGATATCATAATTACAATCATACTGCATACAGATGAAGTGCACAGCATATACTGGTAAACCAAGTTGAGGAATTGAATTTAATTCCAGCTAAGTTGTTTCAATTTTAGTCCTTAATGAATACCCTTTTTTTTCTCTATTGTAATCCATACAGTAAGTACAAGTTTAGACTGAAATTTCCAAATGCATCTAACAAAGCTGCTAGCTGAACACAGAATTTCTGGGCAAGGCCCATATTCTTCTATTCCACTGAAATTCATACATTATCACCCATCCACAGCCACAGAGCTGCCTTCAGTATGGAGTGAAAAGTTCAGAACACTGTCTCAGTTTTCGTGAGCCACATAAGTCATCCTGCAAGCTCCTTTTGCATCTTTAGGCTTTCCTCAACCTGCCAGCTGCAACACAAACACTTTTGCACATCACCTCCCCATTTTTGAGATCCTGCTGATGTCAAGCTGGAAGAGGGAAGAGAAGATATGGCTATAGGGTGCCCACCTTTCTGCCTTTACCAAACAGCAGTGTAAGTGAAGGGGTAGTGTAAAACCTACTCTGCATCACCTCTTTGCATCACCCAGCACCTACTCTGTGTTCTGAAGAGGACTTTGTTCTTCCCCAGACTTGTAATCTAGGACTGCAGTCAGCCTTCTGAAGCTGAATGGATCCTCTTCAGGAATGACACTTGGGTATTACAGCCTGAGCCCTGCTCTGTTAGATGGAGGGCACCTTAAAAGAAAACCAAAGTGGAGCAGGGTTGCTATCCTTTTTTAGATTAAAAATATTTTATCCAGCAGCTCAGTGAGCACAGCAGGCACACAGGAGGCAGCAAACCCAGACTGCATTTCCTTTTCATAGAGGGAAAGCAATCTCCTGTCCCATTGTTGGCAGACGCATGCTGCCTCTTTGCTGTGGAACATGCCTCGTGTGGGGCAGAACGCATTGAGGCTCTCTAGTGTGGAGAGATACCACCTGGGGCAATCACAACCACCTTGCCAGGTGGCAGAGGGACATGCTGACACTTCAATTCTTTTGCTAGGGATTGGTTTCCTTGCAGGAATCCCTCTTTGAACAAAAGAGCTAATTAAGCCTCAGGGCAAAGACCCCAGGCTGCTCAAATCTTTCACAGGTAGAAGCACATAATAGGAGGGACAGAGTCCCTCCATTTCAGTGCAGTGTTTATCCCAATAATTAGGCCATTTCTTATGAGAGATACAGAGCCCCTGCTGCATAAGTGACAAATCTCTAGCTCCCATGTTCTGGACATGTGCTGTAAACATTGATTCATGAGATAAGCAGAGAAGGCAGCAGTACCAACTCCTCCACATAAGGCTTTGAAAACAAGACAGATACTGTCCTGGCATCTGCCTGAGAGCTCACTGCAGTAGAAGCATCCAGAAAATTATCACTATAGTGAGCAATTCTCACAAAACAGCTGATTTTGTGGATTCCTGCAGGGCACAATCCTGAATGATGTTTATGTCTACCAAGAGCAAGAAACTTCTGTGGTTACTCAGAAGCAGAATGTAATATGGCTCAAATCTTTGTTGACAAAATCTGCCTCGTGATCTAGGTCATTCTGGAGTTAGCTGGCAGCTGAGAAAGTTTTGAGGCTTCAACTTCAGATGCCTAACCCCTCCTCGACTCCAGCTGCTTTCTGATTTTTTATGTCTTGTACTATGCCTTCTTATACAGTTATTTTTTAAGTGTAATCTCACATGTGCAATATGAGATTCAAAAGTGAAATTATAGCCCATAAATTATTTCACATTGAGACCCAAACTCTCTTCAAGACCTTTCAAGATCTTCTAATTGCTCTGCAGATAGCTTTTAACCTCCAATGTGCTTACCATTATTATTCACAGCTATGTCCTGGGCTTGGGCTGATAACACAGCACATCTCTGGAAAATAATGTAGCCTTAGTGGATATTAAAGTGGAGGTGTTTCTAGGGTATTTCGGAGAAAGGTAATATGGTTGTGCCTTCAAAGGGAAAACATACAGCAGCAGATTCATGGAGTCAGATGCAAGTATTTGGGATCAAAAGCAATTATTTCATCTGGTAGCTTTCCTTCACCCTTACATGTTTTCTAACCAGACTGGTAATCTGTCTCCAAAAGGACCTGCCCTCTTCTTCTCTAGTCCCCTGCAGTGACTGATTTTGAGCAATTAAATGCTTTTGGACCATATGGTCTTTTCTCACCGCTGCCCCCATAGCCATGGGGCTCCTAAATTGGGACACCCATGGCAGCACCCGTGCAATCGATGCCTCGTATCCCCTGGCAGAGATTTCATTTAAGATGATTTTTTTTTCTAGAACAGCTTGTACAACAAATAGCTTTCAGCATATACAATTTGCAAAGTTGCCAGTTTATCATGAATAGAGCGATTTGTAGTCTAGTCATATCATAAAATCTTGTTAAAAGAAACAACACAAAGAGACTGCTCACTTTTCAGTTGCGGCGCTTTTGAATTAATTTGGATCCAGATTGCCTCATGAGTATTGTTTGTTCCAATATGAAACAGTTTATGGTGATAAATTGCAGCAGCCTCGCTTAAGAGCCGCCTGGTACAGTGTACTGCAGCAGAAGTTGAGTCAGCTTTCATACAGAGTATTTACTGTAGCTAGAGCGCACCCAGATTTGGTGACTTGGAGGACAGGTAACTGCAAAAGGCAAGGAAACCCGCGTATTTGATGGCACGTGTAGGTGTTGGGTAAGGTCAGGGCTTGTGGGGGCAAAATGAACCAAAGCAAATAATGAAAATCTAGTAACCTGCCTCCCATCAGAGCTCTCCTGTCACCCTCAGCCAGGTATTAACTTCTGAGTGTTGAATAATGATCTACAGAGACTGACACTGGCTTGCTCTAGCTATACTTTCAGTGCTGAGCCATTAAACGCCCATGAGTTCTTCCATCTAGCTCTAAATTTATTGTTACAGCAGATGTTACAGTCAAATCTCATTAGTAAGATTTCATTAATCTGCAGAATAATGACAAAACATTTTGGCACCCTCTCAGTCATAACCTTAATTAAGAATATGCAGGGTATATTGCATGACATATCACCCTGCAAATGCATGCTCTTGTGTGAATAGTCAAGGGTTCAATTCAGAGAGGGAGAGCAAGCATTTGCCACTGATTTAAATCATCAGGGCTTCAGGAAGTTTGGTCCTTACTTCTCTGTTAGATCTGGTCCTTACCAGTGTGTGACTCAGTAGCTTACCAGATTTTCTGTAGTCACTGAGAGGAAGAGGCAGCAGTTCTCTCAGCCAACATACTGGTATCTATGGCCTTATGACAACTACTTAAGGTCTTGTCCAGTGCTGCTAGATGCAGTCATAGGGCAGAATAGTCACAGCTGTCACTTCACACTTAAAAATATTTTTCACATTTAATTAAATTAATGAATTTGATGAGAAACTAGACCAAATTAATTTCTGGTTCCCTTGCACCAAATGCAACTGAGTTAAACAGAGATTAATTGAGGACCACGCAATTAATCTCTTAATTAACCCCGATGGGTTGGGATTAACCCTGCTGTTCAGGGTTAGAAATAAGTGTGATTGCCATGGGAACTCTGATACTATTGGAATCACAAAGTTAACGTTGACCAAAGCATCTGTGCCAAAACACATCTGAGCAAATGAAGTAGATTTATCTTGCTCCCACTGTCCCTGCCCTCATCATTTTGCAGTTTTTGGGGCTGCTTCTATTATAAGGAGAAATCAGGAGTAGAACCAGAAAGGCCTTTCCTGCAATGTCATCTGTTAATCTAAAGCCCTGAACACATGCACAGCAGGAAGGCAGACAGCAGGAAATACTCCCTTTCCTTCCACTTCCAAGCACCTTTTCAAATCCTGTCCTACCCAAAAATCTTAATGGGCTTTTCTTAGAGATTATGACAATATTTTACTCCTGGGCTTGGTTTCCTTACTGCATTCTCTCTGTTTTTCCAAATGTCTAAATTGCAATGTGGGGTGATGAGCAAAGATGCTTGAATTAACAAGGATAACAACATCAGAAAGACCATTCAGCAGAGCCTTGCCTACATTTCTATGTGCTAGTGGTAGCTGTTATATGAGAAGATCAAAATTTCTATAACTGCTGCAATGCAGCTTAATCGTTGAATCACAGAATGCCAGATTGGAAGGGACCTCAAGGATCACCTGGTCCAACCTTTCTAGGTACTACTATACCTTATAGGAGATGGCTCAGCACCCTGTCAAGCTGAGATTTAAAACTGTCCAATATGGGGGAATCCACCACTTCCCTTGGGAGACTATTCCAATGTTTGACTGTCCTTGTGGGGAAAAATTTACCTCTTGTGACCAATCAGAATCTCCCCAGGAGAAAATTGTGTCCATTATCCCTTGTCTTTTCCATGTGACTCTTTGTAAATAGGGAGTCTCCAGCTTCCTGGTAGCCTCCCTTTAAGTACAGGAACATTGTAATAAGGTCTATGTGAAGCCTTCTCTTCTCAGAGCTGAACAAACCCAGTTTTCTCTGACTCTCCTCATCTGGCAAGTCCTCCAGTCCTCTGATCATCCTTGTGGCCCTTCTCTGGACCCTCTCCAGCCTGTCCACATCCTTTTTGTAGAGCAGGGACCAAAACTGAACACAATACTCCAGGTGTGGTCTGACAAGTACTGAGTAGAGCGGGATGATGACTTCTTGATCTCAGCTGGTGATGGCCTCATTGATGCAGCCCAGCAACCTGCTGGCTTTCTTGCTGCTGCGATGCACTCTTCACTTATGTTGAGCCTGTTATCCACCAAGACCCCCAGGTCCCTTTCCACAGGGCTGCTGTCTAGCCTGGTGGATCCCAGTCTGAACTGCACTTTTGGGTTATGTGTTTCCAGGTGCAAGATGTTACAGTTCTCTCTGCTGAACTTCATAAGGTTTCTGCTAGCCCATTTCTCCAGTCTGTATAGGTCATCCTGGAGGTTGGTTCTCCCTAAGGCACCTAAGGTGTCTTAGGCACCTAGGCACCTGCAGGGACTCTAACATGCATGCACGTTTCTACTTCTCTTCTCACACACACAGATAACTAAACAGTTTCTTCACATATTTGGTTTGTATTCAGGGACTCAAGAAGCATCCTTCAACCTTACAAGGCCATTCACTAGTCTGTGTTACACTCAATCTGATCCTCAAGTACTGTCTGGCTTTCTCTTGGGCTGCTGATCATGAAGCTGAAAGGCATTTAAATCTCCATCATTTGATCTGAATGAATGTAGCTGTTGTAGTAAAAAGTTTCAATAAAGCAACACTATTAGCCAGTTTTCCACATAACCCCATTCATAGATTGCCACAGGATCTGTGTATATCATTCTTACATGCATCTAATGAAACACAAGTTTAAAGGGAGACTGTTGTGCTAAACAAACATGCATCCTGGGTATCCTGCAGTTTGGTACTGTGAGGCTTTGAAAAGAGAACCAAAACACAATAACCTATAGTCCATGCAAAGAAAAAAACAGAAGAAGTGCAGCTTTCACTCTGCTCTTCCGTGGAGATCTCATCATTTGATGTGCATCTTGAAAGAAACAGTAAAGCAGAGTCTGGGGCTCAAGTGCACCTTCTCTTAGACACAGGATGTGAAAACAAATGAGTGTTCCTGCAAGAGCTTATCTCACCATCAGCTCTGACACCAAACACCATTCTCTTTCAGACTAGCAACACAGACTAAAATAATCTGGTTCATTTATGTGAGAACACCCAATGCAACCACTGGTGTTTCTTTATCATGCAGCCAGAGGAACACCTCTCCCTGCAATTTTATGACTGTCTTTAAAATGTGGAGATACGCAGGAAAATGGAATTTGTGCTAAACCACATGAAACCAGGCCAAGAAAAATCTTGGTAAGGACCTGACTCAACAGACAAGGGAAAGGAAGTGGGAGACAAACTGGTCCTTTTAGGCTGCCCTCTCTCAGCTTCAACTTTTAAAGTTCTAACAGTATCAAGCTAACATATTTCCATCTTTTCTTAGGAGGAAGACAAATAGCTACAGCCTGTCTGCCTCTTACTAAATTACAACTCTGAACACACAGGAGCACAGTTTAGCTCAAAGGTTTGCTACAGCAACCTGCAACAGCTGGTGAAATTGCTCAGTTTAGAGTTCTCGTTGACTCAGATTCAACACTACTTTAAACGTAACAATTTGAACTCTAATTGCCAGATATATTAACACCTATAGAAAATGAACATAACTTATCAAAATGCTTTAGTGTAGCAGAACTTTTAACAGGATGTAAAGGATCCCAAGAATATATTATCATCTTGACTTGGGGTCATGCCAGACTCTGCAGACTTCAATGGAAATAGTTTTGCATTATAGAAAGCCACTACAACATTATTAAAATGCACTACACAACTCATCATCTTAGAGATCTCGATGTACACGAAGGCTGGAACACACTAAGGAGGTTTTTCCTCAACATTTTAAATCATTTATACTAATTTCTGGTAGGTGATAATTCCCAACCACACTGATGAACATTTGAAAAACTTCACTTATCATGAATGCAAAACATTACACAGAAAAATATAAAGTACATTTTGCATTTGCTTGTAGAAGCAACTGATAAACCATATCCATACAAGCAGTAAATACATATCCTTTTTTGCCAGCATCAATTTTTTACTTTCCACCCACAAGCCAGTGGCAGAATATTTGCTGACAAAACCAGTAAAAACCATATCCCCATCAGCAGGGAGCTGAAAATTTGCAGTGTCTTCTTAGTACAATGTCTTGCTAGCTGCAGTCTTATATTGCAAAAATGTTGATAATAAAGCTGTTATATATTCTATTTTAGGCTAAGAAACAAAGTGGCAAAAGAACTGGATTGCTTTTTTCCCCAAAAGGCAGCTTTTGGAGGACAATATACATATATATATATATATATATTTATACACACACATATACATACACAACCCAGTCAAGCTTCCCATCCTTGATTCAGTGGATTATTCACTGTAGAAAATGATAGTTTATTCTCTGAAAGCATCTTTAGGAGGGATGCAATTGATTCACCTCACTAACAGATTTTAAAATGTAGTTGAAGGCAAATAGTTCTTGTGCTCTTGAAATATTTTCTTAGGCTAATACATGCACCTTTAGGTGCTTATATTTAAAATACACAAACAAACAACAACAACAAAAAACACCCAAGAAACCCAACACAAAAAACCAAACAAACCCAAACAAAACAGCGTGTCCTGGCCCACCATGAATTATACAGACCCCTTGCACTGTTACTAGTCTTCCTTTGGCAATGAAGTCTCAGACCTTTCTAAGCCCTCTACTTAGATCTACAGGTATCTGCCAATGCATTCACTGCCTTCCACAAGAGATATTAAGATATTAGAGAGCCAGAATCACATCTTTAAAAAAAAAAAAAAAAGCAAATAAATAATGACTGAATGCAATTTCCTGTAGCCACATCCACTCATTTTCCCCTGTGAAACCGATTTCTAGGACAGTTCCACAAAGGAGCATGCATGTATGCATGAGCTGGTGATTTGTCCTATGCCTAATTCAGACCAGGGAAAAGAATTAAACCATCTCTTAGGAAAGTAGCAGTCTAGAACTTTGCTTTTTGCCTCCTTGGGAGAAGCAAATGGAGGAAGGGTCAAGGGAATATGACATTGGCTTAGTTTATAAATAAAAAGCAGGGCTAATGGGATGCTCATGAGGAAGGGATTCCTAAAGAGATGCAGGTTTCAGAGATGATGAACCGAATTGGGTTTCACATGTTTTCACATAGAGCCCTGAGCTGGGCCAGGGCAAGGGGAGAGCAGGACAGCACCTTCCAAAACACAATGGAATCTACTCCAGATGGATGGCTATGTCACTTTGAAGCCACCATCATGATTTGTTTGCAAATTATGTTTTCCAGAATACATTAAGAAGTGCAAACTACCTAAGTGCTGCCATACTGCTTTCAGCACACGTTTTTTCTTCCACTTAAGCCAGACCTTTCTATTCCGTTGTCACACTATGAACCATTCAACAAATGTTGCCCATTGGGTAGTAGTGCCTAGTGCAGTAATAGAAACAGATAATTTAACAATGAGTAGTGGACCATGCTACATAAGTAGACGTCATGGTCATAACAATAGTCATATCAGGGACTTATAAACTGTTCTTTGCTCAATACTTTCCTTTAGTATTTAGTTACCCTGCCATCCTGTTTGCCTACAATATCTGTGCAATTACCAGCAGCTGAATTTACACCATGCTGTAGCATGGACACTCAATAAGACATGCATGCAATACTAAAGATTTTAAAACAAAATTGAGGAAGAAATTCAGACTAAATGTCGGGGTGGGGTGGGGGGCAGGGCTAGCAGCACTGAGGTAAGAAACCAGTTTAATCATGTAAAACCCATATTCATTTATTACGCTTCTCATTTGAGTCCTGTGGCAAAAACATCCTGCCAACATCACTCAAACTGAAATGTACAAATTATACAGCTCTAAAATAATAAAAATAATAGAGGCATAAAATGCCATAAGCAGAGGCTTTGGATTACACTTTATTGTAATTGTTACTAAGCACAATCTATTTGCAAAATGACTGTAGAGTTCTCTTACCCAAAGGGTTAGTAAACAAACAGACCATAAGAGAACAGAGTAGCTTTTAAAAACCATGGCCTACAATTTCAGCCAAAAAATTGTCTAATAAAAGTTCAAATATTTTTCATAGTCCTTGCAATACAGCTGCCCAGCTTGAGAGGCAGATGTGCTGGATAGGTCATGAGGGCTTCCATCCAGCTTCATCATCCTGAAACTTTACCACAAGTTTGGTGACTGCAGAAGTAAAACAAGGGGCCAAAAGCTGCACTGCTACCAACTACAGTTTGAAAGCAAGTGGTGGCCCCAGGTACACTTCCAAGCAGCTCAGTCCTGTTGCTGCATGTTGGGCAATCTCAGGGAACACCTACTTGATTGACATACACACATCCAAAAAGACATGGGCAGAGAAATCCCTTCTCCTTCACATCCATAATGGTTCTTAGTGTGAGGACAGTGAGCTGCTTAGTCTTGGCATGAACAGAGACAATTCATTGCATTCAGAGAGGCACAACTCCATGCTTCAGAGATGCTTCCATAAATCAAAATTAAATAAGGTGAAAGTACCTACACAACTGAGCAACAGCTGAATAGGCGCTGTTAGAAATACTGTTCCTGGATTCAGACACCTCACTTACACCTAAGAATGTTTTTCCAGAGACCAACATCACACAGGAAAGTGCAGATAGCATCAAACTACTAAAAAAGTACACTACTTCTGCACTTGGTCAGGACAACAGCAAGCTTTCCTGTGCCAGGCCAGGCAGACCCATTCTGGCCCGTGTATGGAAAGCAAGACTGACCCCAGCTCTGCCAATTAATTAATTACTGCATTTTCACCCATCTCTTTTGTTGGCTGCTGAGAGTTGTGTCTCCTAACTCCAGTTGTGTGCTGTGGAACCATGCAAAATTGTAGCAAAATCTGATCCTCAAATAAAAGTGGACCATGCTAATTGAATCAAAGAGATACAACAACTAAGGGAGACAAAGTCCTATGTGAGAAATACTGTCCCTTTCATCCTCTGGTTTCTGTAATGGTTGGAAATTAGGATGGGCTCTCTGGATTTGAGTTAAACATATTAAAGGATCTGTTAAGTGTTTCCATTACTGCCTAAGAATATCCTTACAAGTCTACTGGGTCTGTTAAGTGTAAGTGGAAAAGATTTGCTGTACATGCATTTAAATGCCTGCCTTGAGCTGCTGTGTGCTGGTGGTAACTGTGTGGGTAACCATGGAAGAAAAAGCATAGAGACAGAAGGGAGGTTCAGATATTTAGGACTACAGAGAGACACAGGGAGAGGCTGAGTACAGGAGCCAGACAACAGCAACAGAGAAAGAAAGCTCAGCAGACGGAGCTTTCTAAAAGACACGACATCAAGCTGACGTTGATGGAGGTACCAAAAGCAGCAGTGCTGCATTAGCCAGAACCAATTAAGAGGAACAGCTGAAAATGGGAATTGTGAAGAGTGATAACTAGACACTCTTAACAGGGAGAAACTACATAAGAGAAATTACATGCCCTAGAATGAAGAAAATATTTTTTTAATGTTTTATGTACATATTTTCATATGTTCCAAAATGTTACACATTCATGCATTTCTAGGTGCAATACCCAAACCCAACAAATGCCATCAGGTTTGTGAAGGAAGCAGAAAGGCAAGCAAACATGGCACTCCTTTGCCAAGCAGTTAGCAGGGAACACAGTTAAAGCCAGCACAGACACTGACTAGCCAAGGTGCTAGGGTTTTTGAAGCGGGAAGGGAAGAGTTTGAATCATTCATGAGTCCTTCCTTTCTAAATGGAAAACCAGAGATGACAGAGAAAGCACAGAACAATAGAGTAACAGCTATTTTATCCTATACTCAGACTGGACAGATAAGGAGAGCCTGAAAACAACAGCAGCACTTCTTGACACTATGTCCAGTTAGAACTGTACTTCCCATTGCCAAGGGAGGAAAACAACCTTTTTACACTTTAAGTTCTTGAATAGTCTAGCCCTTTACTGCACATGCAACTCAACAATTCATATTACCTTTCCTCTGTCTCTCACAAGAAGCCACCCCTTGTTCCAGCAGCTGCATGCCAAACCAGAGGCTGCAGAGGCTTCTGGCTCAGGGCTGCTCCCCCCTCTCCTCCATCTGAGGCAGATCCTGTGCAGTCATTCCATGGCAGCTTTATCTATTCCCAATTACACATGGATTAAACTAAATGTAGCAGTTTTATTACATGTGCAAATCCACTGCTGTTTAATCTTGCCACTGCTGTGTTTGGTTTTGATGTATTCTGACTGGCTTGCCTCTAAGCAGCAGGCTGAAGAATATGCACAGTTACTCACACACACTTTTGCGTGTGCTATGTATTTGCATTTTGTAACTACTAAAAGCAGGCATTTCCAAATCATATAGTGCAGGGACAACCACAACAAGAAGATGCGGCAATGAAGGGGAGCCTGAGGTCCTCAGCTAAAACATTTCAGCACCATGAGGTGATTCAGACTTTTAGTGTTGGGAGACAGCAGTCCAAGGAGATGCTAGACTAATGGAAAAAAAAACAAGAGTCCCATGCTGTCACCTTTCAGGCTGTTCCTTCAGCAGCTCTACCCACTAACATCCAAGCACTGACGCAAATACGCAACAAAGGAGAAGGATGACAGAACAGATGCAGTTTCTTTATCATATTGTGTTGTGCAAAGAGGGTTGCAACCCTACATAGCAAGCTACTGAGTGAGCAACACCTTGCTAACTATCTACTGACTGCGCATCAACAGCTGCTAAGCCGACTCTTCTTCGTGCCTTACACTCTTAGTAGGGGTGAGGGCCAAAGTCTCTGCTCGCATGCTGGACAAGACCTACCTACCTTCTAGTTCCTGAAGCTTTTGACAATCAATGTCAAATGAAACTGTCCATTGCTCCGCCTTTCTGCCAGAGGAGAGTTTCAACTACTATTTGGGAATTCCTACTAGGTGCAGTAGGGTTTTGCTCTTCAGCCAGTCTACCCATAGCAAAAGATAAGATGATTTCCACAGATCTGTAGGCAACATTTCAAAATGAATGATGGAATCTGATGGAAATTTTGACCTTTCACCCTCTTCTTCCTAATTTTGCTCTAAAAGAGTTCTTCTCTTGCCGATGTTATGCCCCAGTGATGCTCCAAATTGACCTACTGTATGTATCCCATGATATATGCAGAGGGCTGCTGGAATTTGTAGGCTTATCTACAGGAACTGAGCACACACTAGGACAAATACAAATAACAACCAGAAACAGTGGGTGGAGGCAACTGGGGAAAATATTAGCAAGTTACATATGTGAGCCTTAGGGTGAGGTGTTTTTTTTTTCCTTTAGGAAGGTACAACATACCAGTGGTTCTGTTTCATAGAACAGTTTGGGTTTAGAGGGACCTCAAAAATCATCTAGTTCCAACCTCCCTGCCATATCATTTTCACTAATGTAGAGGGGAACACCCCCTCCTCCCGTGCCTGTCCTTCCTACAGAGCTTGTATCCATCTGTATATGGTTACTTCCTATACTCATTTCTTATAGCCCTTGTGTTATGGCAATCTTTTTATTTTTTTGGTGAACAGCTGACCTTTATCTTTTAAAGATCAGTAGAGATTCCTGCTCTGCAGGAAAACCTATGAAAGACTCCTTGCAGCCTCCGATGGCTTCCTATGGTCCTGAATGCTTTCATTTCATCATATTTAACAAAGGAGCATGCAGAAGTCTAGACATTTATTATTGTCAATTAATAGATTGTAACCTGTTTGGGGCAGTGACTCCAGTTTTGTTCTGGGTTTGTTAATAAACAAGAAGAAGATGACTACGGGGAACAGGGTGTTTTTTTGACCTTAGAGGAGTATAAATAATGAGGTGAGAAAAGAATAAAACTGGAAAGTTTCAGAAGGAATATACTTCATTAAACAATAAAGCCACAGGAACAACTTTCACTACAAAATTGACAAGTGTCCTGAAATTGCCCTTGTAGATCTACCCATCCTCTCC
Organism: Apus apus; assembly: GCF_020740795.1. NCBI lineage: Eukaryota > Metazoa > Chordata > Aves > Apodiformes > Apodidae > Apus > Apus apus. The sequence continues at coordinate 61,741,053 of NC_067283.1, read as the reverse complement.
AAGGATTCTATATCTATTAACATCCTGCTAGGGTTTTTTTTTTCTTTCTTTCTTTCCTCAGTATCACAGGATATATAGAACATACATATACATAACCCTTCAGAATCCCAAATGGGTGATAGGACTTGAAAGGACCACCCAGTCACAACATGCAGTTCTTTGCAACCACATAACAAACATCTAGCTCAGGAAAGCCCACAGTGCATCCACTTCACACATGCCTTCGCAAAACACAAGCAACAAATGTGAAAAGAACAACAACAAAAAAAACCCAACCACAAGTCTGCCACCCAGCAGCTATCATTATTTTAAAAGCCTAAAGGCAACCAAAAATGAAATCCATCTTGGGAATAAACCACTGTCCTTCAGTGGTAAGGAACATTCTAAGACCAGTTCAAATACTCTAGCACCCTCCCACTTCCAGGGCTCTTGCCTGGGACACCATGGCACACACAGCCCATTAAGCAAGAACACCAGGTCCCCTTCCACCAACAGCTCCTTCTCCTTGCAGCACAGTGCACCACCATTCCTAAGCATCAGCTGCCTGCATTTCTATTGCCCCTTTGTTCACTAGATCTCATTTGGAGAAGTGAGGAGTTTAGACAGTCTACCATTCCCCTGGCCTTTGCTTCTTCTGCTTTGTCCAAGTTCTCATCCCTGTTCAGTCCCACAGCCACTCTCCCTGGCCTCAGCCAGGAATAAAAACACCCTTGCCACTCCCTCAGCCCTTCCACTGGACCTCCCACAACTCTCCCACCACCTTCTCCAGATTCCTCTTCCTTAATTACTTCCATATGCTGCCCTACCCTCTTAATTTGATTCAGCTGGGAAGAGTTGAACTTTCCTCACCTGGGACTCCAGGGGCCACATACGTAATTACACACACCAACACATTGTCTGCCAGGCTTGTGTGTTCACTGTTCCATAGTTTCATGGTCAGTGTCAGTGCAGCAAGTGAGAATCTACATTCAGATGCCTGCATGCCAGATCAGACCATCCCAATGTTACAAGCTTATGTTGAAAAACCTTATGAGGAAAAAAAGGGCAATGGTGAAGACTCTCATTATAACAACATAAAATTACTTCTGCTTGCCAAATCCTTTCCTTTTCTTTTTTTTCCCCTTAAATGTTTATTTATGTTCTAATACTATTCTTTCATCTGTTGATTGCCTGCTTTTTTCCATCTAAGACTCTCAAACCCAGGTTCACAACTGGCATTACAGCTTCTCAGCTTTTTGGAACTGTAACAGTGTACATCAGCTGACTAACTGGTTATTCATCTCCCAAAGCTGTTTTAAAAATAATATAAGCAGGTATACTCCCTGCCCTGCTCAGAAACATAGTTCTTATTGTAATAAAGCCTAAATTCTCTCTTCTTCTGCAGTGTGAACTTATTAATAACGGGGGTGGGAGGAGCAGAAAAGAAATACAGATCAGGTAAAATCTCTCCATGTTTTACTGCTTATATTTTTTTTTATTCTCAAGTTTTCTCAATCCAAGCACTTGTCTTGTGAGAGTTGCTCCTAGGCATGTGGAATAATGAGTACCCTGATTTAGTGTGCATCTACAGAATCTCAGCAGTGCTTCCCAGAATAACTGATACCTGCCAGCAGGATGGAAAAACCTGTTAATTTCTTCAAAATAGAGCCTCTATTTTTTCCAGAAACCTTTTCTTTTGAATTGCTGAAGATAGCCTGTTTATCTGAGAATGATCTGCAAAAGTGACTGACTCTTTAATTTAGACAATGAAAGGAGAAGGAAATGACTCTCTGATGCATAGAGACCTTCTCTTTTTGATGGGAGGTACAAGTGAGTCTACCCCAAGACAACCACAAGGACCAGGTAGCCCAGATGGGCTATTGCAACCATGCTGTTTTCTTCACTAGAAGAGTTTGCTTTGATATTTCCTAATAATACTTAGTCAAAGGCTGCTTTCTTCTGCACAGGAGAATCCCCATTCCAGTCATTAGGTACACGTAGCCTACAGCAGAATTTGAGCCTGGGCTCAGATATTCATCATTACCAGTTTTGCAGTGTATTCACTAGACCAATTTGCCTGTGTACACATAATAGTAATTTTAAAAAACATACCAAATACAATTTTGACTGCTGGAGAGAATTTAATAGTTTAATGTGGGGTTTTTTTCCGAGTTTTATTTTACTCGTTCTCGCATTTCTTATGAAATATATCAAAAGTTGTATTTGTCAAAAGAGGATGTTTGAACAGGAAAGGAGCTTTGCTAACTGATCTTCATTTCAAAATTGATCAGGCCAATGACATGATCTGGCAAAAGCATGAAATCTTGGCCTTAGAGGAATTCCATGGGAGCCTTGAAGTGGATTTTCCTGGAGTATTCCATTTCACTTTGAATTCCCCTTTGGGAGTTTGCTACTAAAGAAAGTACTACATTTCCTTACAATATAGGTCTACGTTGAGTGGTCTTTGCAAGGTGTCCACACAAAAAGCCAACGAAAAAAATGCTACCAAAAAAAATGCAAAAAATTATAGTTCTTTCACTCTAAAGAAGAGAGAAAAGATGAAGGAGAAAACACCTAAATACACAGCTCACTAGAAGATATATAGAGATTTCAATTACTTTTATAAAGAACTGCCTTGAAAACATGAAATATTGACTTAACATGAACTATTTTTAATTAAAAGGGACTGATTTTCCTTTGTATAGTTCACTACTTTAAAATATTAAATATTATTAAATATCCAAATAGACCAAGTATTTTCTGTAATACAGAAGATGAGATAATACTTTACGGTTTTTCAACATGGTGGAGTGTTGAAATGTTGCTGTAGCCTTTCTTTCAGCATGATTTAATTTGGTTTCACTTGAAATTGGTTTTTATGTGAAACGAGAATCTGAAGGCATGATGTAACTCAAGCTGACCTTTCTTCCATCACGCTGCTTGCGTCATATGATTCTGAAACAAATTTTCCCTGCTCTTTAATAATTCATTTGCATACATCTTCATTCCTCCATAGTTCCCTTTTTCAGTCAGTATAATAGCAGAAATTTCAAGATGAAGTTCCTATAGATATTTTGTTTTAAAAGAACAAGAAGACATACTGACTTTTCCTTGTCTTTCCATTAGAAAATTCTAGTATTACATCAGTAGTCACCATATGGCTTTCATATTCAAGCTTATGCTTAGGTAGCACTAAATCTGATACCCACTATTCTGTGATGGATCCTTGTCTTTGCCCTGTGATGCATTCTTATTGCTGTCACAGAGAGGATGGTATCACCTAAATTCAAGAATACCTCTCCATGTCTATATTAGTCAGCTAGTCTCTGTCAACAGCCACTGTAGAGGAATAGTCTCCTCTGAGTAGCAGTTCAGAGCAGAAGCTTAATTTGATGGAACAAAACTGCCCTTTAAGAAGCCTCTCCCTCTCAGTATTGATCATACCATGAGCACAGAGACAATTAACCTCTTATCTAAGGGATATAAATTGGATGCTTCTACCTGGCATTGGATGCTTCTCTCTGCCTCCAACCAAAGTCAACTTACTGGCAAATATGCCAGTGATACAACTATACTGGAGGGCTTGCAACTCAAACTTGAGTTGATTTTAAACTTAGTATCATTATATAAGATGTATGAAAGCTGTATGATGCTTTAATGATCACTCAGGCAGGTCAGCAGTCTTATTCACTGGAGTGAATATAAGCATATCATAAGTAAAAAATATAGCCATAAAAAGGTCTTTTGTCAAAACAACACCACCTGAAATTTTAAGGGCATTTTAAATTTTTCCCCTACAGCCACAAAAATAAAATAAAATAAAATAAAATAAAATAAAATAAAATAAAATAAAATAAAATAATCCAGCTGCTGGAGGCAGAAGACACAGCAGCTCCATGGCCTAAAATCATCTAGTAGGCAATGACTACCAGTGAACCAGTGGGAAGGTGGCACCTCTGAACTGTCTTCAAGAGATGAAAGGCCTCGTTCAAATCCAGTACTTACTGATGCAACACCTAAAATTTTCAAGTGTGTTTTAGAGACTTTCCTCATTCCACAGAGAAGGGTGTATTTTATGTTACCACTGAACTGCAATATATTTCTAAGGACCCTTTGGACAATGGTCAGAGAAGGCAAAGTTGTTTTTCACCAGTCTCTGCAAGCAGCCTGCTCTAGGTCTATGCGAGTAAAATGCTGATATAATGGGCACTGGAAAAACAGGTAGTGAAGAAATAAGACAGACTATGTTTATATTAAACCATAACTCTCTTGCTTTGATTTATAATACAGTTTGGAGGAAAAATAAAATATAAAATGTAGTCAGACAGTTTGATCAATAGACAAGAATACTCTTGTTAAGATGAATTATAGAATCATAGAACAGTTTGGATTGGAAGGGGGCTTAAAGATAATCTAGCTCCAACCTCCTTCATAGGCAGGGACACTTCCCACTAGACCAGGCAGCTCGAAGTTCATCCAACTCTGCCTTGAACACTTCCAGGTGTGGGGCATCCACAACTTCCCTGGGCAACCTGTGTCAGTGTCTCACCACCCTTATAGTAAAGAATTACTTCCTAATGTCTAACCTAAGCCTTCCTTCTTTCATCTTAAAACTATTCCTCCTCATCCTTTCACTACAAGCCTTTGTATATATTTCCCACCCCGAGCTTTCCTGTAGGTCCCCTTCAGATATTGGAAGGCTGCTATAAGATGTCTCCTGGAGCCTTCTCTTCTCCAGGCTGAACAACCCCAACTCTTTCAGAAACACACAGCACCAAAGAAATCAATGGAAATACTTCCAGAGAAGAAGAGTTGATTCAGGCACTAGTGTCTCTACCCCCAGCTCAAAGAAGAAAGCTCAGGAATTTATCTAGAACAAGTTTTCAGAGACCCATAAGAAAAGAGGATCTTTTTCTTGAACACACAGTAGAAGAGGAGCAAAACCCTAATCAAACCATCTGTTTTTAACAACAACAAAATGTCTGTTATTATGACCAAAATAAGCGAGGGGGAAAAAATACCAAACCACAGATATCTGGTAGGTAATTAAATTCACATCAGTTCTGTTACTCTGAGTAAAAACTAGAGCTAGTCTAATAGTACATAGATGACTAATTGAATAATGTATTCAACCATACCATGAATATGTGTCAATATAGTAAATGGACAGAAATTCAATCAGCTCCAGTAACCACCAGCAAAATACTGTGGAAAATGAAAAACATTTTGCCAGAATGCTATTTACAGAAAATTATTCATAGACAACTGGCCCCACACAGATGAGTTCATTCACACTTAACTTGGAATTAGAGGAAAAAAAATACTGGAGACTATGAAGTTCCCCACTCCTTAGTAATGTAGTCAGAAATTATATTCTAAATCACAAGAAAAATGATGACATGCAAAAGTTTAAAAAAAAAAAAAAGTTGCTAGATATTTATAATAATAACCAACATATATATGCAATTGAAAATTACATATTGTTTTGCATATCCTTACATTCTTATTCAGTTGACAATTTGCATGTAAATAAGGAATCTCTAAGTGCATTTTAATTGCTACACTACCTTCAAAAATAGAGAATTTTAAAGATATACTTATTATTGTGTAGGGAAGGAAATGTTAATATGAACCAAATAATTATTTGCATAGCGATAAGACTTATTTTTAATAAAATCCTCATGAATATAAAGAAGGAACACTGAACACTACAGAGCTTGACAAGCAAAAAGCAGAAAATGTCATCAAGAAAAGGTGCATTCATAGGTGAAAGACTTTCAGTACATTACTTTTCAATATATCTTTACTACTAATGTCAGAGCAACAGGTCAAGGCCTTAAAATTTTCCTGTGATGTTTATTAGACAGAAAGAAAATGCAGATTTAAAAAAAAAATGTACCTGAACTTCTTGCTTGCACTCTAGAGGATTTTTTTCCTTGTGATTACTATTTTTTTAAAGCTGCTGAACCAATGTTTTAGTTTAGCAAAGATAAATATAATTTCCTGTGAATGACCTTGAATTTTAAATCTCAGCCCAGAGGGTATATTTACAACCTGTAAACAGACTCTGATAATGGAAATTCTGACAAATCTCACCATTATGATGCTGCTTGCTTTATCTTCCAAATTTTTCCCTTCTCCTCTCTCTACAAGACATAAAGATCCACAGCTGACTAAAATCCTTGTCTCAGGTTCCTGTTAGAACATCTCAGATCTTTCCAGCACAAAAAGCGCAGGCCCACTTCCCATTTACTTTGTCTTGGCTTTAAGTTAGTGTGTATAAAGTCAGCTTGTATTAGGCCTGTAATCCATTTTAGCTCCCTTTACAAAATGTCTTGTGTTGGCAAAAATTAAGTATCTACATTAAACTTCTACATGAATACAGGCACCTCAGCACATCTGCATTCCCTGGAGGAGGGTGCCTGCCCATGCCCTCTCAGCAGGGGGGACCCTTTTTGCCCTTGGGGACCTCCAGAGCACAGGCACTGTGTGCAGCAGACACCTTCATGCTGAAAGCTGTGTCCACAAAGATTGCAAAATTCCAAAAGAGCTCTTCTCCTTATTCTGGCTGGCCTTCCTGTCTCATATTGCTATTGCAAAGCAGGAGGTCTCTCTTCCACTGCTTTTCAGAGCCCGTATATCACCCGCTAAGTGGTGCATTGACAGTATGGAGAAGAAACTGGAGACAAACAGTGGTGTATTACAATGCTCAGCCCTGTAGGAACCATGAAAACATCCTTATCAGCCATGGTTCCCAAGGCTGATGAGAGAGAGGAGTTTCATATGACCTACAACTTCCATGCACCTCATTTGGGTGCTCTCTCTCAATATCTTGAGTACTCTGTATCTAGTCCCATAGCTCTCAGTAAATCCCTTTTGCTCCTTCCCATGATCTTGTGGGTACTTAGAGGTACACACCAGTGCAAATCGGCACTCAGGACCTCTGAAGTTGGGCCCATCCCTTGTGGGAGGTACTCAAGACAGCCACAGGCAGCATGTGGCAGGGTCCCATCATCCAGTTTCATCCCATTACACAGGTTATCCCTCTTATTAGGTCTTCTGGGCACACTATCCAAGTTAGTAAGTGTGAACAAAGATGGTGACCCAATGGGACACACTAAAGTCAGTAATTTTTATAGCTCTGGTTGCCTTCCTGTGCATAGATAGATTCCTTGTAATTTTTTTTTAATTTATTTTCTTTTTCTTCTATGTTAGCAGCGTTTTTTTTCCATTGCTCAGCCTACCTTAATATTTTACAATAAGTGAGTGCATGCAGCTGAAAACAGACTACCTCAGGTTTTCCAGCTGTGCTGGTTTTGGCTGGGGTAGAGTTAATTTTCTCCATAGTAGCCTGTACTGGGCTCTGTTTCAGATTTATGCTGGAAACAGTGTTGATAGTACAGGGATGTTTTCCTTACTGCTGAGCAGTGCTTGCAGAGAGTTAAGGCCTCTTCTGCTCCTCACATCATCCCACCAGTAAGTAGGCTGGGGGTGCACAAGAAGCTGGGAGGGGACACAGCTGGGACAGCTGACCAAAGGGATATTCCAGATGATATGATATCATGCTCAGGGTGTAAAGCTGGAAGAAGAAGAAGGAAGGGTGAACTTTTGGGGTGATGGCGTTTGTCTTTCCAAGTAACGGTTACACGTGATGGGGCTTTCCTGGGGATGCCTGAACACCTGCATGCAGGTGGGAAGCAGTGGATGAACTCCTTATCTTGCTTCGCTTGCATGCAAAGCTTTTGCTCTACCTATTAAACTGGTTTTATCTCTCCATGAGTTTTCCTCCTTTTACCCTTCCATTTCTCTCCCTCATCCCACAGTGGGGGAAAGAGTGAGCGGCTCTGTGGTGGTAGTAGTTGCCAGCTGGGGTTCAACCATGACAGTAGCTCTCCCCACCACCATGCACATATTCCCTGTCTTTCCTACACATAGAATTAGGCCTCCAACGCATTAGTATTCAGTCTAGACTCACTGCAAATATTGTTTAAGCTTGTACTACTAAAATATTTTTGGAAGGGTTGAGTCATGAAAGAAATCCTCTTTTTTCCTTAAAAGCAGAAAGGCACTTCCAGCTTTGCTTGCCATTTGGTTTAATTTTTCTCACTTACTCCAAGTATCTTTGCTCAGTCAAACTAAATCACAGTCTTGCTTGAATACCAGTTATTATACACATAGTTATAGAACTATTCCCATTGTCATTAAAATGATACAAGAAAGAGCAGATATCAACACTAGAAAATTAGCTGGTATAGGTGCAGCCTTTACATTCCCTCAGTCCTTCTCCATTTCTCCAATATGAAGCTATTCTACATAAATGTGCTGGAACTAATTTATGTTCTCCTCCACATTCTGCTATATCTTTAAATTTTTTTAGGATGGCTGGTGCTTTGGGTTAAATGAAATTATCACTAACATTTTTGTTTATTTTACCATGCTGTCTTTGATGGAGATGGGGTTTTGTAAAGCCAGATCTACAAACTTTTACAAGAACATCATCAGCCCCTATCAGAACTTATAACACAGTTCAGCTTCAGAATGGCTGCTACCCATCTTCAAAGAAAAGGATACCCAGATCTCTAGTTCTTGTTACCTTCTGGTGGGAAGAATAAAATTTTGGTATTTTACTGTGCCAGTACACTAAACAAATTATAGTGTTCTTTGGGCCTCAGGATACACTGTTATCAGGGTATTTATCATTTCAGTATTTGAGGAATGAAAGAAGGAAGTAAAATCTTCTGTAGAATCCATCTCCTATAAATAAATTGATTTAATGGGAAGTCTGTGAGATGCCTTGGTGTCAGCTGGCTTGTTGACTTGAATCTGTATGACTAGTCTGTAGGAAGTCTCTTTGGGCAAGTCCTCTCCTGTGTGGTTTCACAAACTGCTAAAGCCTCCAAATAACCTGGAAAGAAGTTCAGCTGTTAAAAACTAGTCTGGGGAAACCAGTCAGCAAGTGAGCTGACTGAAATGCCTGCTGCATTGCATCAGTCAGAGCTTAAGGGGAAGACAAACCTTCCAGCAAGTAAATAAGCACAGATTAGTCCACTGTTCAACTAGAAAAGCCTAAATGCCATCAAAACAAGCCAAAACCCACGGCACAAGACGCATTTTAACTATTGGTCTGTATCTCTCCATGAATATGTTATTGTATGATAACATGCTACAGAACTACACTACAAATTGCCTCCCTTGTCCCCCTCTCCACAACATTTTTCTCCCTGTACCTGCAGTTCTGCTAGGAACATTCTGGTTTAAACTGCTTTTCAAGCACCAGACTCCAACTGAAAAAGTAAACTTCAGTGTAGCTATTTGTGTAGACACACTCAGTAACTGTGATGGAAAAAAACCCAAACACCCCTAAACAGAAACCAGCTGTATCCAAGCATGTATAACTTTCCATAGCCTCGGGAAAGAAATCTATGCATAGAAAAATTCCTAAGGTGTCAGAGTAACCAGAAATACATTAACAAGTGTGATAATTAGGGACTGATTATGAAGACTTACCAGATGGATATGAAATTAAAGTTTGGGGTTTTTGTTGGTTTTGGGGTTTTATATATTTCCCAAGTAACCTTCATTTAGCTGCAGTCAGCAAATCTATTCTCCCTGTTACCCAGTACAGCCAAGAAATTACTTAAGAGTTGATGCTGGAATTTCACTCACATTTTCTTCCTAATGTGATTCAGAATGCTTCATCTGGTACCCAGTTCATACCTTTTGTTCCCTAGGCTGTCAAAAGGTCAAAAGTAAATCAGTAAAGAAGCAGGAGTATTTTTCATTTAGAAGCAGTTATAGAGGGAATTGCCTTTTCAGCAATGTTTACATTACAAACAACCACTTTCCTTTGAGAAAAAAAAGCCTGCTTTATATGCTGTCTCACAGGTCCAGAAAAGTTACATTACTGAGACACTACATTTAGCAGTTTGGTATATAAATGTCAAGAAATTCACTGTCCAAGCTCCCCAGCTATTTTGACCTCCTTCACACACAGTGTAAAGTTCTTTCACAGCCATATGCAGCAAACAACACCCATACTGAAATACTTGCACTACCTGTGACATCTGAGTACAGAAGTTTAGACCTCATTGATTAGATTAGCAAGTGAGAAGGAAAAGCCAAAGTTGCTATCAATCTGGAGCCCAAGAAAGTCTCCATTTCATCACAAATAGACAGGCTTATCATTAATGAAATGTAAGGCATGCAGGGATAAAGTTTTCTATTAACAAAGCCAGTGCTTGTGTGAAGCAAAATAGAAGCAGTGCATGTTTTCCAAAATGTCTTTTGCTGTGCCATAAACCAGGCAGGGCAACTTCTGAAGATACCTATTCAGTTCATTGCTGACATGCTGAGACTGCAACTGAGAATGAAAATAGATGCTTCAAAAAAAAATAAATATCTCACCATTAAATAATGAGTACATTAAACATAATTCTCTAAACAACTGTCAAATGATAACAGCTTTTGGTCATTACTACTAGAGCTGAATCACTGCTCTGGATTAAAAATCTCCAGTTTTGAATTATCGATTCCCCAGCTTCTCCAATCCCTCCAAATGTCCATTCACATGTCAGCTGTAAGTGCTTTGGTGTATGAGGGAGCTGTGATTAATATATGCAATTTGCAAAACAATACTTGCCACAAAACCCCCACATCTATACATGAGAACCCCTTGAACTCATAGCGGTGATTTGAGTATTATCTTGGTGATGACTTCTATGCCACCAGATTTTATGGCTCAGAAATACCAAAATCCTCAATTGCTCCATTTAGTCATCACCCTGCATCCCCAAAATGAAGATGCGGATAAAAGAAGACTTGATATGTGAACAAAGAGAGAGAATTTTTTTGTGCTCTCATGAAATAACTTTTCTAACAGGGAACAAGGAGAGTTGTAATGTGCGTCTGTACTATTGTGGGAAAACCTATTTGAGTCTATTACAATAAAGAAACAGATGAAGAACAGTCCATCTGTGCACAAATATGACCCCTGTGATGCTGCCAACATCACAGTGATCTGCCAAATTATACCATCTGCACAAATGGAAATTCTTCCGTGGGCAGATTGAGCTCACGTGCAGATTGAGTAAAACTCTTAAAGGAGTACTGTACACAGAGGACTGTCCATTTCGAAGGCAGGGGAGACTTGCTGTCTCCCAATTCTTGTTCTACTGCATGGCCCACCGAAGGTCTGAAGGACATGGGAGTGAGATTGAGGACTTCTCAATCTTTTGGGATCAATGAGCAGGACAAGGGCATCTCACTCTGTCTTCCAGCCAGCAAGGACTGGCTCCTTCCCTTGCACTGCACTAGGAGGAATCCTCTGTCACCTCAATGAGGGCAGCTGGAAGACCCTGGTTCAGGGCTGTACTGTCGCTGAATTGCAAGTGCCTTATGAGGCAGTAATTCAGGATCCATGATTTAAAGTGGAACAGCTCATTTCACAAAGATCCTGACCTGCAGAGAAAGAACCTGAACTTGCACAGCACCTGAAGTGATTTTTAACCGTGACCCTATTTCTGTGTGGCCTGAGGTCCCAAAGAGTAGAATAGATGGTTTAATCTGCAGGGCCTTTAAGTGCTGCTTTGAGATCAACTGCCCTAGAAGGAGGATTCTGGGGGCATCTGTCTCCTGGAGCACTGGAAGGTTGCCTACATTCACCAACACTTTTTCAGCTTGTGTTATCTGAAGGAGATTGCCAAGAAAGCCCAAAGCTACCAGAATCACCTGGCAGGACAGTGGCTGTCAGTCTACTCTAGAAACAGATTGGACTCAACGGCTTGACAAAGCCTATCTTTGGAGTCATGTAAATATTCATATATAGGTGTAATCTTCCTTGAAATGAGCTGTATAGGAAATTAACAGTGAGTCTTCAAGGCCCCAACAGGCCACAGAGAGATGCCTTGGGAAAGGGATCTGCCCACAGATGTCATGAAGTTGAAAATGAGCCTGATCTAAAGCAAAGAGTTCAAAGCAGTTTTGGAAGATTTTACTTGCTGCCGAATCCCCTCACCAATTTCTCTGGGTTTACAAACACATTTTAAAACACTCATCTGTGCCTAGTTGCTTTGTAGAAGACCAGCACACAAAAGGAGAGACTTAAGTAATTGGCTTCACAGGAAAAATGAATCTGCCGAGAGAGCACAGTGAAATTTAAAAAGACAAACACATTTCTTTCCTTTAATCCTTTCTGCAAGGCATTTTAAGTGCTACTTATAGCAACAAGCAACAATAAAGTAGAAATAACTTATGTTGATGTTATCCCTGGAAAAATATGCAGAACATGCACTTCACTCATGATAGACCCATAATCACTTTCATTCAGTATTATTTCCTGCAAAAATTTTGGACACTTAAGCAAGAAGGATGACATCTTTATGTATTTTTCTTCTGAACATTCTTCTAACATAGGAAAATATCTGCTATTTTCTTATCCAGAAGCAAAAAATTTGTAACCTTTATTTGCAGATCCCATATGAGATCAGGTCTCACACTCACATGTACTGATCGATGAAAGCCCAATTCCAAAACTGTCTTTAGTCTGCAATGATGAGCACTGAAGTGATCAGCTTGAGGGCTCAAAGTTCTGGAAAAGAAATTGTAATACTGAGACACATACTTGTGGATCTCTCTCAGGCATCGCAGGGGTAGGTATCCAGTGCAACAAGACTAACTGGTGTGGGCAGGCACGTGTCTTAAACCCTGTGCATTTCCAGGTGCCACATGCCCTACGCAGTGCAAACAAAAGACAACCCCTCTCTCCTAAGTCAGAATACCAGTTCTTCCCTTCCAAAACCAAAACAACTTGCTTTTTTTTTCCCCCTTGGAGGGACAGCTACTGTAGGACATGGTCTCACCCTTTTACATCAATAGGTCACTTTCCAAAAATGCAAAAGAGCCACTTTCACTGTATTCCTCAGCCTAAAGGGATTCCCAGCTACATCTGTCCCAAGAGTTACCGGCTATTCTGAGGAAAAGATACTCTCCCATTCTGCAGAGAAACAGTAGACAGTGAAAGTGGTTTGACAAGTAGATGCCAGGTAGATAGGTTAACCATCAAAGATTGTTTAACGTGAGACAGAAGCAGCCTGTGGAGCACAGACTGGAATTTCTCCCTCCCATGCAAGCATCCTGATTACAAGCTTACTACATCACTTACAATGAAAAAAAAATATATATCTGTCAGTTATTCTGTCTGATGGGAAATGTCACCCTGCAAAATGTCTGTGCTGAATTTAACCTGTTTTCCTTTTTTCCAGGGAAAGCATGAAATTATTCAAACATGATTTAAAAAATAAATAAAAAACAGCTACGTAGTTGTGAGACGACTGATTGATACATGCTGTCAATGGACCAGTTTCCAAGGTGATGGTGGCAACTCTTTCAATAAACCATTTTAAAACTGGGTTTTTCAGGCTGCAAGGAAATATGTATAAATATAGGTATAACAGAATGCCTTCTGTTCAAACTAATGTTTCTCTGTCCAAGAAATGTTTTAAATGTTGACAACCAAGCTGTATCAGAAAACTAATCAGCACATCGACACCTCAGAGTCAAAACGAAATGCAGACTCCACTTAAGTTGAATGGCAGTTGCACAGTGACACTTGTCTTCTGCAAGAATTATTATGGAACAGAACCAAGACCTGAAACATTTGGGTTCTTTGTTTTGCCAGTCTTTCTGTGAGATGCTAACCAAGATACGAGGGCTGTTAGGTTTGGTGTTTTTCTTAAGTTACCCATTAGCTTACTCCTCAGTCATGAGAGTTTAGTTTAGAAAGTGATAAAAATGTGTTAGATGAATAGCATCAGCCTGCTGTGTACATTTTGCAATTGTACTTATCACTCTGGGGCACATCTGAGTTTAGCTACTAAAAAAATGGCAACGTAACTTCAGGTAAGACCCAGTGCTTTCTTCTTCAAGAACAAGAGGTCCTCTGGAAAAAAACACCAAACAAAGCCTGTTCAAAAAAATACCTGTCTACATATATTCAACATGGACTTTTTTTTGCTTCCACTTTGCTATATCATTTTGTGATAACAGCATTCAGACAACTGTGGTTAATCTGCCTTGGACAAAGAGCCTTAATTTTCCTCTTGAAGAACTGTACTTAAAAAAAATCAAAATTAAAATATAGCAATTTGATAATATATTACTCTAAGAATATGTTTACTATATGTAAAGAACTTAGTCAAGTGTGATTTCAACCTGTTTTCTTACCCTCATAGCATATCTTACTCTATTCATTTTCACTCTGCATTAAATACTTACAAAAATGGAATCCGATAGGAACATGGACTCACAAAAACCTGCTGCACTAGAACAGAGCAGGGATTACCAAAGAGAAAATAATTAATATGAGACTATTATTAATTTAATTAGTTACCTCATTTTAGAATTTCCTGCTGATAATAGTTTTCAATGCATTTCTTATGCAATACATTAAAAAAAAAAAAGTAGGAGGCAGTTTGCCTTACGTCAGATGATCATTCAACTAAGTACCTTATACTTTTTTTTCCAGCTGAAAGGTCTTTTCAATTAAGGCTGCAGAGGTTGTGTTATTCAGCAAGATACTACCTTGCTCTAAGTAGCTTGCACACTAGGGGACATTCCAAGGACAATTCTTCTTTTCTTTTTCATACAGCTTATAAAGTGTCAGGTGGCCATTTATTCCACCTAGCGGAAGGTCTGTCTTGAAGGATATTTGATTAGGTCTATCTGATCAAGATGGAGATCTAACATTACCAGAAGGATGGTTATTTTTATTGCAAAGTTAAATGTACAGAGGTACATGCACTTAATAGAGCTCTTTCTCTAATTTCAGAGAGATTGTAGATAATGTTTCTTCCCCAGTAAGATATACATCTCACTACAAGTTCAAGACTGCACCAGTCTTATCTGAGAGCATTGTCTCTTTATACCATCCTACCAGATTAATTTGTTCAGCTTCCTAAACCAAAACCCAGTTCTAAAATTTTGCTATTTAACTGAGTCTAAAATCATTACAGGTAAAGACGCTTATAACACTTCCTTAAAGTATGAGGAAGGAGTTGCTGTCTGCTGGCTTCACACCTCAAGCAGTCATTCCTTTTAGACTTTGAAGAACCACACCATATGTATTTTAGATAATTTTATCTTTTTCTTTTATATTAAAAGAAAAAAGCTTGTGTGGGTGTTATGAGAAGTACCATGCTGTAACGGGTAGAAAGCCTACAAAATGTAAAAGATTAATCGACCTAAAAGAAAGAGATGGATGACCATTGATTACCATGCACACGTGTTCAAGATGATAGATGAATGCCGTCAGACCGTTGATCTTTGCAAATGAGCCTGACTTTGGTCAACTATCACTTGTCTTTGGGACTTCTTCCATTAGTAGCTATCCTCACAAAAAAAATAATCCTACCCAGCTCACTGTGTTCTAAGCGATTACTTTGAGCATAGTTGAATTGATACAGCCATAGCTAATCCCCATCTAAGAGCCACTCTGCAATAAGATAAGAGATGGTTGCAATTTTCCCCATTCTGTAAAAAGACCCAAAAGATTTTGTGTGTGTGTTTCTCCCAGGATCTATTTTCAATCTACTTCTGCCGTATGGTCACTTTTCTCATTAAAATGTACATGTGCATTTTGAGAACAGGTTAAAAATGTAAGAAACCATCCTACCGAGACTGAAATGTTTTTTAAATCTTTCTTCTGGCACTCATTCTGATCTTGCACTTTATTTTTACACTTGTACAGTGTTAGATCAGTTATAAATGATTGCTTCTGATATTCACCAAAGGAAGTAAGATCCAGAGGAGTCTATTGAAAACAGATGTGAACTTTCTGCTGACCTTTGATGTGCTGTAGAAGGTCAGAGCCAAGTAACCAAGTACTTCCTTTAAAACATCTATTGAAAGACATTGAATGATCCAAATTCTGCCATCACAGGAGACAAAGGAGGTGAAAACACTAAGCCCTATTCTTTTCCTGAGATCCACCTCAAGATTGGCTGTAAACACTACATGCTGTATGAAATTCGAAATCTGGTCTGTTCATGGATGCACATCATGGTTTAAAACTAAACAGATATATGAGGAAATTGAATGTGCACAGAATTTTGGAACACGGCTATTGATCAGGTTTAGGCTTGTCGATATTCACACCGAGATCCTCAGTTTCACCTTTCACACTTCACTGATGTATACCAATTCACCAGTAAAAGATTACTTCCAAGCTTGATGTGAATTTCCATCTCTTAATGCTGTTATTTATGCTAATGAAATTTAGCCTGTGCACACACTTGCTTTCCATTATCCAATGAGGATAATGGAAACTGCTGGCCAAGTGCTTATGGGGGTGTGTTCCTGACAACCAAGGAAGTGTTTCAGCATGTGCACTGCCTGAGATATTAATGCTGGTAACAAAGAGGGCAAAGCCTAATAGGTAGAAAAGTGCTCATTAACATGACAATTTCATCAAGGATTCCTTCCTTGCTCCCAAAGGAGGCCTGGCCTGACCTCAAGTGAAGGACTTGCTTTAGGAAAGGGGCTGAAACCAGGAAAAGTGATAAGTGGATAGATTTTATATTGGGCTCTAGGTAAGTGTATAAACATGCTTGCCTTAGTACTAGGTAAAGCAGACTCTATGCAAACCTGTTGGTAGGCCTGTTAGAGGATCTCATGACACAAGCAAATAAATACATGGGAGTCTATCACGTGCTTCTGTGCAATCAATAGATTGCTGCATTTTTTGATGCATAGAAGACACCTCCCCCACCACCCATTCCATGCAATGGGTTATCATCTAGGGCACCAAACTGCCAACTGACAGCTCCAGCTTCCTAATCAAAGCTTCACACTGCACGACTCCTAATGCTAGACAAATCATAATCTCTACTTTAAACACTCCTCTTGATAAACGACTGCACTTCACAGCTCTTACTAAGCAAGATCTAATATGCTTACACAGGGGAAATAAAGCAAAAGGTACTGGTGTTAGACAGGATCATTGCCAGTCAGGCTAATGTTACAGAAATTAATCTATTTTACCATGTTCAAGGCACAAGTGAGAGAGGAAAAATATCTGACATATCTCACAGGAAACCGTGTGAATCATTAAAACCCATTCAGTGCCTCAACTAGTTAGAGAATTGAGCTGGCCAAAATCAGTTTTCACCCCATGGATAATTAAGGTATTTCAGTGCTTGTTTGGGTCCAGAATTATAATGAAAAATCCACACTTTCAAATGATTCAGAAAAGGTTTAGTTTTATAGAAATGCTTCAGAGATATCAAAATTAAGTCTGACATTGCCAAGTGAGCAAAATATTTTGTCATATGCAAATTTTGCCATTTCACTAACCAGCATAAGAACTTTTGGGAGGGATAGGGGTATGTTCAACAGAGATCCATGCTCTCCATCAGTGCTGAAGAATTCTGGGATTCACAGTCTGCATCCCCACGTCCATGCTCTACTTGGTGGATGGGATCCTATCCTGACAGTAGGTATAATGATGCCCTGTGCCCATCTGACTTCAAAGATGCCCCTGAAGTTTAATTAGGTGAACAAACCTTATGTCATCTTCCAATTCAGATAGGGAAAATTTCCATTTTAGGAAAACTGTGTCTGTCATAATAAAATAATGAAATCCTAAAGTTTCCAAAGAGTATTAAAACATTAGCTTAAGTTCCCTTCTTCTAATGTTGTTATAAGAAAAACAGGGCTCAGATTAAAGGCTGCTTAAGCACCTGTTGCAACACAACTGTAGAACAAGTTGCTGCAGGTCCAAACCAGGCCCTGTGACTGGTCTCCTGTACTGAAACCAAACTATTCAATTTTATTTTATTTTTCTTCTGTGTAGCTGCTCTCACTTCATTCTGTTACCAGCTGCTTATTTTCTGTCAGATTGTCATATCCTTTTAGTAAGTGTTTCACTCACTTTAAAAACATTTCCACTTAATAATTACACTTGACTAAGATTATTTTTTTTCATAGTATTAGTTTATTCTGACTAATTTTTGTGAGGTTCTAATCAATGCAAGTTCAGAGCCTGCTTTCATTTGAATCTCTTCTGTTTTTTCTTATCTCTTGCTGAGAGAACAATTCAGCTTTCTTTGGTTATTTTTTATATATAATGTATAAAGGCTCTTGTACTAATACTTGTCTCTGTTTTTCCTCACCACAATCTTTTTAGTTTTCAAGAGCATGCAGCAGTATTAAATAAGAGCCTTCTCATGCTTTTGGTTAGAGTTGGGTTTTTGTAGGGGGGGTTTGCATTGGGGTTTTTTTTTTGAGCAAAATCTACAAACTTGAGTTATTCGCATTTGGGATCATAGCATAACTCAGGTGGGAAAGAATCTCAGGAGGTCACAAAACCCAACACCTTGCTCAAAGACTGTATAATATCTCCATGCCCATGTTTGGCTGCCCTCATGGGAAAAAAAAAATAAAAATCCTTATAACCAGTCTGAACATCTCTCATTTCAATTTATTCCCATTGTGATTGTGGTCCTGAGCCATCACTGACATTGGTGCATTTTAGGCAAGTTCTCTTATTCCCTTTTCTTTAGCCTTTGCACCAGGCTAGCAGTCACTCTGTGATATACTGCACAAACTCTATGCAATGCATGCTCAGGCTTCCCATGAATCCTGGTTTGAGCCAGGATGAAGCTATTTTTCCTTTTACTGATTTTTTTTTTTCTTCTTTTAACTAGTACCAAAGTGTCCCAGCATGGGCTGATAACAGCTTTATCATTGGTGTTTAATTAAAGCTGTGTAGTTTAGTTTTCAATCCAGCAAAGTCTTTCCCTTTTTCAATCTCCCTACCTGGGTGGGAGGGGGAGGGGATTGAGAGCATTTTTGAACCTGAGTCAAATGGTGTCACCATGTCTGCTCAGAGCTGATGCTCAGATGTCTGCAGTTGCCACTGTGAGTGTCAGCAAGGATAAGAGCTCATTTTAGGTGTAGGAGAAGTATTCAGCCAGCACTCCAGCCTAGCAGGAAGTGACAAAATCCTGATTTATTCCCCCACAGCAACCCTGAGGCCTGAAGCCTTGTATTTTTTCTTTTTAATTATAGCTTATTACTGCAATTGATGTAAAATTACTATTTTTAGTCTTCTTAAGCACATAACCTCATTAAGGTGAAAGTTTCACTGTTTCTGAAGAAACTCTAAGGAGTGTCCATTAGGGTGTCCGTTTTGAACAAAACAAATACATTTAGTTTTATCCCATAAACTAGAAGTAATACATGAGGTACCTTTGGATCATCCTGTATATTTACATGCCTCTCCTTTAAAGCTAATTTCATCCACATATTCTTCTCCAAACAAGACTGGCACAGTACCAGAAAGTTCAATCATCCCAAGCTGTTACAAATCTCCTTCATCCACCAGCACCACTGCTTTCCTGCAGACCATGGTGGGTGGAGGCACCTCATCTTCTGCCTGTGAGGAATGCTCCCACAACCACTGAAAACACACCTGCTTAGCATTCAGAATAGAAAGGTAAGACTTGATATGCAACACCATTGTTTTCTTTTTGTAGTGCTACATCACACATCGATCTCTCCCAAACTTACTCCAAATCCAGTACAGCCCCCTATGCTTTTATTATGTCCAAATAAGGTACAGACACGTTCTAAGTCTTGGTTTTAACTCAGGGTAGATTACTCAGAGAACCTCCTCACAACCTGTCAGCCTTAGAATCTGTGATACGTGTGGAAAACAAACCTATTGAAATATATCTATATTTATTAGTTAAAACTTAGGAAGAAATCCTTAATCTTCTTCCAAGAGGTAGCCTGCTGTATTAGTCCTTCCACAGCACAGTCACAATGCTTCTCCAAACACCTCTTCTGAATGACATGATCTGTGACTACTTTGAAACTCAGTTGAAACTCTGATAAATAAAAATCAAACACAAGGCATATTCAGTCTTCAGTTTGCAAGTATTATTTCTGTGACCCAATCACATTTTACACAACAATTACACCAGACAGCCATCCAGTTACATGTCCCCTTCGTGTAAAACCTGTGAATAGTTTTAAAATTCTCTACATTAATCAGAAAACCAGCTTAAGCACCTTGAACATGTAAAAGATCCTCACAGTATTTCCTGATGCCGTATACACCCATTCCCCTCTAAAATGCAAGCTTTAGATACTTGGGTTTGAAGTTACAGGCATTAAATATTCTCTTAGCTCTATGCTTTGCCTTTATACTCACTTGAGTCATGTGGCCATTTCGTATGTGCTCTCCTTTCTGGGAAGCAGACTTTCATGTCTAAATTTGTTCTATATTTTCAAGCTGTTCAATGGAATAACCAGTATTTTCAGCAACTCCTTGCTCATCTATATTTCCCCCAGTGTATCACTATTACAGCTTTGTGCAAAAAGAATTTTCAGAATTCATCCTAAGTTTGTGAATAGTTTTGGTCATAGAGTTTTATTTTTCAGACTACTGGTTGTTTTTTTTTTTATGGAGAATGACACCATCCCACTAATTAAAAGAACATCTCTAGCTTTACAAGACTTAACCTCTGTGATGTGTTATGCCAAAATATTTCTAGAAAGAAATTTTAAGGAGTTCTGTCCCAAATGTCAGCATGAAAGCAGTTCTTGAAGCCTTAAAGAAGCTTTCACATCTACAGATGAAAGACCTAGGTAAGACCTATGGGAATTCTCTGTATTTCTGGCAACACACCTAATTTGCTGGAGGATTTGACTTCTGCATCCTCTGAGTTTCATCAGCAAGTGCAAGCATTTCCTTTTATTCTTCTCTGTAAGCTCATAAAGACAAAAAAGTCTGGTCACTCCCTTGCTGATGGCCAACTACTATGTTCATTTGTCTGAAATTTTCAAGGATTTCATTCATTGTTTTGCTCCTCCTTCTCCTTTCTGATCTGTGTTTAAGAAATACATTTGTAGCACGTGAAACAGATAGGATTTAATTACAGTTGAAAACAGGGTACATTGACTGGAGACACTTCTTACAGGCCCATTTGTCTCATATATAATGTCTTCCAAGGAACACAGTGAGCCTTAAAATCTCATTCTGCTTACTGCCCCTGACCTTCCTCACTTGATTTCCATAGCTGTCCCTACTTAACCTTCAGTCCAGGTGCCTTCCCACTATTTACCTTCTCTTTCTTTATCCCTTTTCCTCTCTTACTTTTTTAACATGTGGGTATATTTGGAATTTTTCCCATCAACATTATTTCCAGGAAAAAGAAAAGAAAAAAAAAAGAATTTTAATCCATTTTTGTTTAATAAAAAGCATTTTACAGAATATTTCCCTTATGAAACAATTTTAAAAATAATAAAAATAATTTAAAAAATAAAGAAAACTCAGATCCCCTGAAGGATCCTCAGCCTGGTTAATTCCTCTGCCATGAACTTTCATAGCTCACAAGACTGTGTTCCATCCTGGGAGGCACAGCTTTATTAAAGACCCTGTCAAAGAGTGGGAGAATGAAGCACTGAGACAACAGTTTCTTGGCCCCTGGCCACATCCTGGAGTATGTTTACCATCCCAGCCTTGCATAGGATCTCTGAGTACTACTGAAGTCAAAACAGTTTTAAATGAGAATGAACATGTTCAGGCTGTGGCAGTCATATACTGTCCTGAGAATTTCATGGGAATGAAATGGTAAATTATGATTACTATGAGATTACCAGTATACTAACGTTAAGAAATGGGTTTCCCACAGTGCTGCGTACACACTGTAGTAGAGAAAAAGGATAATTATTATTCTGGTATTATTATGATGACTATAATCAAAAGGAAAGCTTTCCTTTTCATTGGCCAAGCTAGTCACAGGTAGCTTGATGCCCTGTTTGATGAGTGTTGACAGTTACTCATTTCACTAAAGAGGAACGTGCTAAAGTGTTTCATGTACTTATGGAATTATTTTGTAAAATGAGAGGATGCCTAAAATGTTTTTTGTATGTCCTTGCTCAGCCAGATTTAGTGAACACAAACATACTCAAAAGATCAGAACACTTTTAAACATATCTCTACACATCCAAAGAAATAACATCCTAACACATCTGTACCTGGGAGCAGCCAGGTCCACAGAAGTACCAGTAGCCATCTCAGTGGGTAGCTCTTCCCAGCAGACCTGGGAAGCAGTGCTTTTGGGGAATTCAAGCAGTATAGCTTCCTCTTACCCTACAGCCCAGGGGCTGCCAGCACAGAGTTTAATTTCCTGTGCTTAGACAAACAGGTCATGGAAGTGGGAGCACTGAAGGAGCACACCTGTTGGTATTTTATGGAAAAAGCTACCCTGCTAAATAGGAGGAAGTTACCTACCCGCCACACACATTCCTGCACCCTGTTTTTTGTGTCACAATTGCATATTCTTCTGCCATGACTGAGGCTGTCTTCCATTCTTCCATATAATGCAGGTAGGAGCTATTAGCCTTGGCAACACCTGCTGTGCAGGGCTTACAAGGGGCCTGACCAGCCTAGCAGCTTCAGCATAGGCAAGGCTGCATAAATGCACACAGTGCTACCACCCAGAGAAATTACACTGCAATTTGTGTTTTCTTCAGGCAATATAAAAGCCCCTGTGCTGCTAGTCTGCCCTGCTCCATGTTTTCTCAGAGGCACTGGGTGGTTTTTTGCCCGCAGCAGTTGGGGCTGCTCAGACCCTGGGAGTCCATCCAGCACAGGGGAGGTAGGAGCACCGTTCCTCAGCTCTGAGGAACAAAAGATGTTCCACAAAAGTTTCTGCACCAGGTGACCTCCTCCCTACTCTCCTACAACAGATCTCACCCTTGAAGATGCCTCTCTGTGCTAAACATGAGTGTTAGTGACCTCTTCTTACTATCCAAACAATAAAGTCCCAACATTTTGTTTAGCTTCAGGAATACTCACATTCTCCCAAATTCCTCTTTATTTAGCCTGAAAAAAATAAAAAGACACCATTCCACTTCTGCAGGAAAAAAAACTACTGAAATGAGGGGCCCGTCAACGACCAGAAATAGCCAACACTGTGAAACATCTTTCAGCAAGTGACCGTAAAGCAGGTTCATGCAGAAAGGCCCCATGAGCATAAACAGTCTTTTCACAGCCTGACAGGCAAGGACCCACAGCAGCTGACTCCTCCTTTATGCATGGCAGGGGAGGGTGTGTGGAATGAGCTAATGAGCCCATGCTGCTTCCAGGCACTGTCCATTAACACAGCTAACAGTTAATGATGCCCTGTAGTAGCTCAGCTCCTCTCCTCCTGGGTCCTGCTCCCCTAGGATATCGGGTGTCCCACAGGGAGCTTTTTACAACATAATGTAACTCTCACCTGGGGTTTGAAGCACAGTGAATTCAGGTTGCAGCATGGCTGAGGGGAACCTGTACTGCTCCAAATTTATTATGGTGTACCTCAAAACACAGGTCTGCCTGGGGAGGTCCTGTCTAGAGAGAGTCTCAGCTTGAAGTAAACTCATGCCCATGTGACTAGGATGGAGAAACTGAAATCAAACTTGTTATTAAAGGAAATGGATTCAGTTCTCAGCAATGTACAACCCTTGCCTGAAATGTACTTCTCTCATTGCCTCAGTCTTAGTAGAAATGAATCTGTCCCACACACACCTTGAACTGTTGTAAGCTTTTGTAACACCTTATAAAGATGTTTACAAATCTCCATAAAAATCTCTTTGTTTCAGACTTTAATTTCACACGTTTGATAAACTGTTGATTAATTAGTTTCCCGATCACCTCCAGAGCTGTATTTGTTTACATCATCACAATTCAGCAGAAAACTAATTTTTATTCTGATTCTCCAAATCTGTTGCATCAATCACTGCTTTGGGTTTTGTCTTTTTTTTCTTCCCCCTCTCCCCCTCCAGCTCATTGTACAATTTTACAAACAAGACATGGCCAGAAGGATGAAGACTGTGGACAGAAGACTGCAGACCCTGGGGGCTGTAGGAGCTCTCCCCTGGGTGTTGGCAGACCAGATGCATTCCACAACTGTAGGTTTTAGACAGACTCCAAATTAAGTTATTCTTCCCAAAGAAGTGAAAAAACTGCAAGTGATCATGAACTCCAAAGCCCTGTCTACAATCACCTATTTCCCTAAGATACAAGCCAAGGACTGGTCAGCCTTCCCCTTGGAGCACAATCTTATGCCCTGGATCAGCAGCCAGCCTGGGAGAACATCACCTTTCACTCCCTCCAAAATCTCTTGATAACAGACCTGGGGCAACATGTCCTGACCTCTCTTTTTTGAAGAAAGCTGGCAAAAGGGCCTCCTGTATGGCTAAGATTCTCATAAATTCAGACACCTCTTGGTCCAGAGATTTAAATATTTCCCTCCTGTGAGTGAACCCTGAAAAAAACCAACAATACCTAGAACAAACACAACAGATCACAGCACCTTTAATTATGTTTTGCTTGCCCTTCATAATCACCAGGCAAAGCAGAGCTCTTCATATGCATGATTAATGCAATAATTTACCAAATGATTTATAGCTAAGGCACAGCAAATAGAGTGGAGGCTTTGTTGGTAAGCAGACAGGCATCTGCCTACCAACAAACAGCACACCCTGATCTACAGGGAGACAGCCCAATATGGACATTGTTCTGACTTGGTCTTTTAAAATATTAATAAATGTGCTGTAGTCCCTTATGAACCTCCGCAATAGTTAATTGGAGGTACTTAGTCCTTCTGCTGGCCTCTCACTGTGATAAATATTTAATCACAGAGGGAAGTGTGCCTTTGCAAGAGGAGACATCAGTCACTGACTCTTGCAAACAACACAAAGGGCACTGTTACCTAGAAGAAGCATTTTACTCTGTAGTCCAGAAGTCAAGAAAGGTCCATCTAATTATTTCTGCAGACAAATAGCAGTCTCTTTCTGTGAATTTGACATTTATCCCCTTTTCTCTACATAAAAATAAAGTGAACATAGAACTGGAGCATTTACTAGCTAGTTTAACACCAGATTTTGTAGCAGATGCATGGTGCTTGGCTAAGTGGCCAGCAGCATTTAATTCAGTTTCTAGGACTGACGTGCAGGCAGCCACTTCACGTTCAGCAAGAATCTTTGACAGGGCAGATTCTGGGACTACCCAAAAAAATCTCACACCAGGCCATGCTTATACTGCCATCTAAAGTTGTGTATGACAGGACACTTTTTAATAATTACTGAACTAGTATAAGAGTGAAATAATTCAGAATGTCTGGACTGACTCACATAGGCAATGAAGAATTAATGGCCAAAAGACATCACCTAGTTTCATGAGTCTGACAAATTTGCACTAATCCTTGCAAGGTTGTTAGCAGAATGAGGAACAGATAAGTGTAATTTGGGATTCACAGCAAAGAAAGTGGTGATCTGAACAGGCATAAGGAGGCATCACTCACAGAACAAATGCATAGTGAGAAATGTACCAGGAAAATAAAGTATCAGGATGAAGAAAAGGCAGAATGTGATTATTTTGGACAAGTTTAGTGGGGTATAATTCACTCATTCTACCTTGAGTCTGTTCTATTAGAAATCTGCTTTGCTACCCTAATTTAACTGTTGAATGATCAACAGGCAAACTTTGTATATGATATAAAAATAAAATTAAAAATACTTTTGTTTGAGTCTTAGTACTTTTGGTTTTTTTGTAATGAAGGCATACCTAGAATACAAAGTTAGGTACTACAATGAAAGGTTACTAGTATTAAATCTCTGCTTCTTGTGTTACTGAATTATGTTGCAATTCATTCAGTTAAAACCTACTTTAAACTACATTTCTCTAGTTAAATTGTTCAGACTGTGGTTTTCATTAGAGTTGATGACATAAGGTTTTGTTAATGATACTGGAATAAATCAAAAGTAATAATGCAGCAATCTGTGGAATTGCTCTGGGTATACAACAACTTAATTGGAAACAGAATTTGAATCACTAATTTAAAATTCTTTTTTTACTGCTTTGTAAGTGTGTGTGTGTTGCACTGCATTAATTTTATATGAGGAATATTCAAGGAATGCAAACTAACCTGCAACTGTTGCTTCTTCTTTTCTTTCTTTTTTTTTTTTTTTTTTTGGCTTGAAAAATATCTTTATTTGTTGCAATATAAATCATTTTGCTAAGAAATAATTTCTGGGAAAGTTACAAAAGGCATGAAGGGATTTTAGGATGATAGTACAACCAAAGTGATGTGAATGCTTTTGATCTACCTAAGGGCACCTTTTCATTTCAGCTGATGAAATAAATCTAGATCCTCAAGCCAAGACTCAGGAGCAGGCAGCGTGTAAGGACAGAGGACTCTCAAAAAAGCCATGATGGAGAAAACAGCAGACATCAAAATGTCAGTGTGGTGGGTTTCTCCTCTAAAGTGGGGTTCCTAGAAAATGCCCAGGAGCTAAAGTTCAGGTAAATCCATGCCCACAAGTAGTAAAGCTACCAATGCCATATACAAGCTTTTTCCTGAATTTTGAATCTGTGATTTGCAGCATTTTTTAAATTAAAACCTAATCAGAACAAGCAGCCTCATAGAGAGGAAACTGATGAAGATGGGAGAGGCCACACACAGGCACATACAATTTCCATCTTCAGATAGTGCTAAGATGCAGTTTGTGGTTTTCAGTGACAGAAGACAGAAGTTTTGCTTAATTGCTTATATGGTTAAAGCATCAGAATGAATGGATTGGGAAGACTGTTATCAGATGTCCTGCAAGGAGCCTACACTGTAATCTGGGCCTGTGTATTATTTTGATGTTTCAGGTTTGCCACTTCCATTACTGACTAGCAGAATGTATTAAATCTGGCAGGCGCAGATCAACAGCTGTGTGGCCACATACACAGCTTCCTTCCTTAGCTCAAAGGCAGAATTTCATGTCTGCGCTCGGTGGCTGTCATCCAGTAAACGACAAACTGCAAATAAAAATTTTGCCATGAGAAAAGTTTTTCTACAAAATTCTGTTATTTCCCTGGGAAAAAACTTGTCAGTGGGAGGTTTCCAGCTGCAGACAGCTCAAGACACTCATAGGAACGTATCCTGCCCAATTGCCTGAGAAGCCTTCTTCACCAGTATTTTTCTTTGGATTCTCTCCAGCTGCCAATACTGAGCTTGGTGTGGGAAGACTCCCACAAATTGTTGTAAGGCTCAGACAGGCTGATGAGGTTGAATATGAGGTCTAAGGTCTGAGGCACATTGACAGTGATTATTCTTATGACAGTCTGTAAGTGAAGGCAACACAAAAACCAAGGCACCTTTGGATGTTTTTTTTATGATGTAACAAAAGCATATAGATAGACCAAACATTTTAGAGGAGGCCTATAGACAAAAATTTGCAACCTGCTCACTTGAAGAACTATTTGCAATATGCTAGAACATGTTCCATGACCCACAGACCTACACTCTAGGTTTAGTATCTCAATAGAGCAGACATGAATCCTGAGATTTCCCAAGGCTGACATTGTGAGCCCAGAGCCCACATGAGGGCACAGGCCCGGCACAGACTCCTGACATGACCTGAGTCTCCTCCAGAAAGTGAAGCCTCCTCTTCTCTTGCAAAAAGCCATGTAGGTATGAAAAAAAGGGAAAACTGCAAGAGCCTAGATGTGGACACCAGACACCTCAGAGATTGTAGGTACTTCCAGATACCTCTCCAGCCTGCCACAGTAGGGGAGGTTAGTCGTGTTGCAGCCTTTCACTTTAGGAAGACTGGATTCTCTGTTCGCAGCAGTAGGGTATTTATCTGTAGTGTAACATTTCACTCTGGCTTAAGATAAAAAGGACACAGCCACAGTAGAATGACCTCACTAGGGTAGAACCAATGCAAGGAAAAATGATGTTAGAGGCTTCTGTTTGTGTATCTTCACAGATACACAAAGTGCTGACCTTCCTGTAGGATGAAGATAACCCTTCCAGAATTCAGTGACAGATCTAGCCAAGGAATCTCAAGCTGGTGCAAGAGGATCACTAATTACTGCCTTTGCCCAATGTCTCAGCTAAAAAACAAACAGAAACACACTGCCAGTGGAGGGTCAAGAACAGGAAGCAAACTGAGCTCACTTTGTCCCTGGGTTGTGGCTGGAGCCACTAATGACACATCTTATCAAAATCCGCACACAGATTGCTTCCCAGATGTTTCAAGCTTATCTGCACCATCCAGCAATTCTCATACAGGCCAGTCCCAAAGGCTTACACACAATCATCTCAAGTCTGAAAATCCCCTGGAACCCATTATTCTCAACAATAAAAAGCACATTAAAAACTGAGATTAAAAGCCATAATAAATCTATAATTGTAAGGTAAAACGCCAAGAAGTTGTTAAAATGGAAAACACTTCTTTCTTTTTTCTTTTTCTTTTTCTTTTTCTTTTTTTTTTAACATGACAGCATAATAGCAATGGACCAGCATTTTTAATTTGAAGGGCTGTCCCAGCTCAGAAGAAGTAAGTAAATCTTTGTGAACATTTTAATATTAATGAAACAATTCAGCATCACTCCAAAAGAAATCTGTGGGGGTTTTTAAACAACTTTACCCAAACTGCAGCATCTCACATTTGGAAAATTTTGGCCAAGACAAAAAAAGACCAAAAAAAAAAGACAGAAATTGGTGGGTTTCTGTGACTGCAGATGCCTATTCAGGGTAGAAGAAAAGAGAGTGTCACAGTCTGAAGGTGAGAGTAACAGGGACTGTTCCCCACAGAGAGCTTTTTCATATGTGTCAGAAATGTGTATCAGGCAAGAAATCTTGAAAAGGAGGCAGCTTTCCTGCAGATATGTGGAAGTTCTGAAGTCCTTGGTTGAGCTATGAGGAAAGAGCTTCTTTTTTTGTTGGCTTCTAAGAGGAACAAAGCATTGACTCATTCTTTTTAGCTCAATCATTAAGAAACTACTAGATAAGGTTCCATATCTTTGACAATTAACCCATTTTCAGACAGGCTATTAATTGAAAATGAGCTAGGTATTACTTTCTGTTACCAATGCATTGTTTTAATGTAGTATCATATTAGAATTACTACATAACAGTAATATACATGTTACTTCAATGTAGTCACGTATATAAAACAGAAACCAATTCAACTGAATCCTTTTTCAACATGTTCCTAGTAGAAAGCCTTACTGTTATAGATGCATCAAAAAGATTTAGAACTCTTAAAATTACAGTGAAAGGAAATGCAGATTCATTCCCAAGAAATGAAATGAAGGTGGCTTCTGGTAAGAGATTAATTGTTACAAGAACTTCAGTTTTGTAGGTAGTTACCAAATTACTGCAATGAAAGCAACTCATGGACTGATCCCTACCTGCTGTTGTGTAGTCCCACCAGAATTTGTAGCCTGAAAAGGATGTATTTGTAGCTGAGATCTCCAGTGACAAGGAGTAGGAGGGGAGAGGAGAAAGAGTATGAAAACTCGTGCAGAGCACAAGCATAAACCTAGGAGTCAAAGACAAAAGGGAGAAGAAATGAGAGGAACTGTGCAAATAAGAGAAAAGGAGAAAGAAATGCCTACTCAAGAGGCAGGCTTCCAAAAAAAAGGAAAAAAAAAAGGAAAGCAAAAAAAAAAGCTTTAATAATGAAGACAATAGCTCATATTTGCAGGCAGAAAATTCACTAAAATGAACCAGAGGTTGATATCTACCCATGAGAGGCTGACCTGCCAGGCTGACCAAGGCTTCAGACGTTAAGAACAGCAGCGATAGTCACAAACAAACCCCGTGTGCCAACAGGCCTCGTGTGAAATGAATGTAGCACAGCAGTGGTAGCTGCTCTTAGCAATTCTTCTCCATTGAAGGGAGGGCTCATATTTTAAAATGAATTATTATCTATGCTTATTTCTCTAATTATTATTGGAAGCTAGGAACACAACCAGCAAGTTCAATTCCTTTCTCAGATCTCTGAGGCAAAACTGTTGCCTCCTTGCCCACCTGTCAACAGGCACGCATATTTCAATAAAAACAGGCACTGGTGTTCTCTATCAAGCCCTTTCCAGAGGCAATGATGTTTAGTGGACCGGGAAGATCCTAGGGAGCACAGACAGGGAAAAGAACCCAGTTTGTATATATGCCAAAGGGTGCTGGGTCATTTTTATTTCTTGACTATATTTGATTCGATATCCTCTTTGACAGAATGTGACCAAGCTCTGCAGACTCAAAATGGAATTTGTTTTTTGTGGTTAAAATTCCAGCAATACTTTGTACCCAGTACTGTTAATTTTAGGGATAAATTGTTAAATACACTCAGTTCCTTAATATCACTTCTTTCTGCTGCTAATAGAAAGCCCACAGCCAAGTAAATCAAAGTATCCAGATGGAGAAGAAAAACAATTCACTGAAGAAATGGATTTCAGCTTCAGTTTTCCCAAGAAGCATTTATAAACATTAAAGAACAGAATGTTTATGAAAAATGTCTCGTCAGTATCCTTTTAAATATGCCATACATATGGAGCATATATAAAAATATTAGAAAGGAAATTCAGTTCCTGTAGATCCCCCGTGTCATCTGGGCATTTGGAAGCCACTCGTGCCACAGGCTTCAGAGTACTAGGCAATACAAATATGCCGAGAAAGGACCCATTAAGAGAAAGGGTTCTGTTTGCTATGTATGGGAGAGAAGCACATTTAGTTGAAGAGTTTGGTTTGGGAAATCTGGTTTTGTCTGTTAAGTAGGGCTCTCCTTACATGTTAATAGAAGGATGAACCTAATGCTCGTTGCCTCCTGCGGTTTTGTATGTCCCAGGAATACTACTGCTACAGTCTACAAGTACAAGGCTCCATCTGGCTGCTCAATTAGAGCCCAATGTGACAACTGATTGTTATGCAAAAGCAATTGATTAGGTTTTTATGTCCCTCAACAAGCTGACTCAATTAAAAAGAGTGTAATTTTTTTTTTAATTGTATTTTTTGCTTTATAGCTTATAGTTTATTATATTGTTTTCCAGTTCTGGCACTGAAGTATGTGGACCATGAAATGCCCTTGCCAATAGTTATACCATTCTGGGAGCCTGATGTGCTGTGAAGGGCTTCTGGGCAGCTTGGCAGCAACTTTGCCAAAGCACAGTTGATTAAGCTGCAGTCAGACTGAATTTTTTAGTGCTCTTGTTAACCCCCCCCTCCAGAAAAATTTGGAATAGAATATTAAAAATTAATCTGAGTTACTAAGTGTTCATCTGTTCACAACTTTTAAGTTAGTCAGCTCCTCCACTTTTAAAGCTCTCTATTTTGAGATGATGTGAGCCTAACCTTCAGCAGTACTGATCTTCCTCATTTTGCACAGATTAGGAACAAAGTCTAGGGGAAAGTGACTAGCAAAAGCTTCACACATCTGTCACACTCAGTGTCCCCACATCTTCTAGAAGAATTGCTTTCCAGATAAGTTCTTCACATTTCCGTTGATGCTCTGACAGAACAATTAAGGCCTCAGAGAAGGATTTTTCACAGCATTATGCAGATTCCCAGTGAGCTGCAGGGCAAATAAAGCTCCTTCTCTCCTGCCTATCCTGTATTTGGGGGTGACATCCTTGTGTTTACTGGACGCTTATTTTCCCAATGTCCAGGATGTGTGTATAGACGAAAACATCATCAAGAGTGCATTTTACTGGCTCAGGCCATTAAAACTTATTCTAAGTATGGCACAAAGAATCATAGAGAAGGAAGAAAATACTATATCTGCTTATGACCTGCTAGAGACATTGCATTTTTCTTAAAACTGGAAACTTAATTCAGATCCAAAATTCATATTTTGCTGTGTAATTCAAAGGGGTTTCAACTCGAAGCCATTAACACTAGAAAGGAAAAAATTATAGTGGGGTTCTGTCCTCCTTCATGTCTTATCCCCATCCTTCCAAAAGTAAGTCTTCCCTATCCAAAGAGTTAAAAATTTCATTAAGCAGAAATATGGTAACATAGTTTCTCCCCACATTAGAAAGCAAATACCTCCTTTTCTTGTAGCAGAATGATGCTGTTTGAGGAATTGATAGGAAAAATGATTTTGCTCACAGTATTGTGTCTATGAAGTACACACATCCCAACAGCAAGAGGAATACCTTTCAGCATACTGAACCAGTAACGTAACCCTCAGTTGTTCCCCACTTTCTGCTCTCCACAAGTCAAAGGCCCTGCATGTCAGTCATTAGCACAGGAGAAGGGCAAGAAGATGGCTTGTTCTCCCCACTCTGCACCTCACGTCCTATTGCTCTGTAGGCTGGTTTTTAATTCCTCTTCTAGGATTTCCTAATAATGATTTCACTAATTGCTCTTTGTAATAAAAAAATATGAGGAACCGGGATGTTCCTCTTGGTTTCAAGGCTACCTTTAACCACCATCATTGCTGTGCTGAGCTCTCTGGAATGAGCCTTGCCACCACCAGTAGCAGCACTCACAAAGGCCAGAAGATGCCTGCCTCCTCGGCCTCCTCACTGAGCTCTCTTGAAATACAGCCAGACTTGCCAAGTCCTGCAGCTCTGTGATTAAACACAACACAATTTTAGGTCAGCACAGGGCTGTGTTTGTTACCTGGTGCTGAAGATCACTGGCTTATTCAACTCTTGAATGGTCTGTTTTCTTCCTAAAAGTGTAAATAATGCACCTGCCTGGATGAAGAACAGTTCACCAAAGCATCAGGGAAGAGACGAAAAAATGGAAATATTTTTATATTCAACAATAAAGTCTTTTTCTCAATTAGCATTTTAATATGAAAATGAAGCATTACAATATGAGTTTCTCCAAAAGAAGTCCATTCAAACAACTTTTGGAGGAGGTTGTGAGGTGGTGTTTTTTTTTTCCTTCAAGGAAAGGGAAAGGCAGAGGACCTGAAGGCAGAGTTAATTTTGCAGGAGACTAAAACCCAATCAACACTGTTAGCTTTTCACCTGCAAAGGAGCATTGCATAACTGGAACATTGCAGAGGGAATCAAGGCATCTGGAAGGTTTATCTGGACAAAGTGACCATAACTTTAGTTAAAAGCCAGGAAATTCTTAGAGTTTAACTCTCAGTAATGCTACAGAAGCATGTAATTCTTACAACACAGTGGAATAACCTACTGTTTCATGCCTGCCTTAGGCAGTAGCACAAGGATACTAAGAATCAGTATATTCTGATTATGATGAAGCATGGTTTCTTCTTCCTGTGTCACGTGGCTGATGTTTCAGTCTTGGATTCAGTAATTAATGAACATATTCCTTTTTTTCTCACTAGCAATGGGTGAAAAGGAAGTAGAAACTCCAAGAGGCTGGCATGGATGAGCAAGCAGCTCCTAGAAAAGCTCAAACTGAAGAGGGAAGCACACAGGGGGTGGAAGCTAGGGCAGGTATCTGGGAAGGATTACAGAGAGGTTGTCTGAGCAGCAAGGGATCAGGTGAGGAGAGCCAAATCCCTGCTAGAATTAAATCTTGCCAGGGATGTTAAGAACTGTAAGAAAAGCTTCTTTAGGTATGTTGGGGAGAAAAGGACATCCAAGGAGAGTGTAGGCCCTCTCCTGAAGGAAACAAGCGAGGTAGCAACAGAGAATATTGAGAAGGCTGAGGTCCTCAATGACTTGTTTGCTTCATTCTTCTCTGGCAAGTGCTCCATCCTCCACATAAAGGCCACAGCAGGTGAAAGCAGGGACTGGGAGAATGAACTACCCCCCACCGTGGGTGTAGAGCAGGTTCATGACCATCTAAAAAACCTGAAGGTGCATAAATCTACGGGACCTGATGGGATTCATCCATGGGTCCTGAGGGAGCTGGCAGATGAAATTGCTAAGTCTCTGTCCATCATATTTGAGAGGTCATGGCAGTCTGGTGAGGTTCCTGCTGATTGGAAAAAAGGGAACACAGCCCCTATTTTTAAAAAGGGGAAAAAGGCAGACCCAGGGAACTACAGGCCGGTCAGTCGCACCTCTGTGCCTGGCAAGGTCATAGAGCAGATCCTCCTGGAAAGTCTGCTAAGGCACATGGAAAATAAGGAGGTGTTTGGTGACAGCCAACACGGCTTCACTAAGGGCAAGTCACGCCTGACCTATCTGGTGGCCTTCTGCAACAAGGCTACAGAGATGGTGGATGGTGGCAGAGCAACTGACGTCATCTACCTGGATTTGTGCAAGGCCTTTGACACTGTCCCACACGACATCCTGGCCTCCAAAGTGACAAGACATGGATTTGACAGATGGACCACCTGGTGGATAAGAGATTGGCTGCATGGCTGCATCCAGAGTGTTGTAGTCAGTGGTTCAGTGTCCAAATGTAGGCAAGTGATGGGTGGTGTCCCTCAGGGGTCAGTATTGGGACCAGTGCTGTTTAACATCTTTGTTGGGTACATGGACAGTAGGACATCAGCAAGTTTGCTGATGATACCAAGCTGTGTAGCAACTGACACCCCAGAGGGAAGGGATGCCATCCAGAGGGACCTTGACAGGCTGGAGAGGTGGGCCAGTGCCAACCTCA
Source organism: Apus apus (assembly GCF_020740795.1). NCBI lineage: Eukaryota > Metazoa > Chordata > Aves > Apodiformes > Apodidae > Apus > Apus apus. The sequence continues at coordinate 61,706,722 of NC_067283.1, read as the reverse complement.
TGAAGTTCAACAAGGCCAAGTGCAAGCTCCTGCAGCTGGGTCAGCACAACCCCAGGCACAAATACAGGCTGGGGGAAGAATGGCTGGAGAGCAGTCCTGAGGAAAAGGACTTCAGGGTAGTAGAAGATAAGAAGCTCACATGAGCCGCCAGTGTGGGCTGGAGCCCAGAGAGCAACTGCATCCTGGGCTGCATCCAAAGAAGTGTGGCCAGCAGGGCCAGGGAGGTGATTCTGCCCCTCTGCTCTGCTCTGGTGAGACCCCACCTGGAATACTGTGTACAGCTCTGGTGCCCTCAGCACAAGAAAGATATAGACCTGTTGGAAAGGGTGCAGAGAAGGGCCACCAAGATGATCAAAGGCCCAGAGCACCTCTGCTATGAAGACAGGCTGAGAGAGTTGGGGCTGTTCAGCCTGGAGAAGAGAAGGCTCCAGAGGGACCTTATAGCAGCCTTCCAGTACCTGAAGGGGCTACAGGAAAGCTGGGGAGGGGCTTTTCATCAGAGAATATAGTGATAGGACAAGGGGTAATGATTTTAAACTGAAAGAGGGGAGACTGAGGTTAGATATTAGGAAGAAATTCTTCACTATAAGGGTGGTGAGGAACTGGAATGGGTTGCCCAGGGAGGTTGTTGATGCCCCATCCCTGGAGGTTTTAAAGGCCTGGTTGGATGAGGTTTTCAGCAACCTGTTCTAGTGGTAGGGGTCCCTGCTCATGGCAGGGGGGTTGGAACTTGGTAACCTTTAAGGTCCCTTCCAACCTTAATGATTCTATGATTCTGTGAAAATAAGCTGATGGTCTCTTGTTCCTGCCTGTGCACCTTTTAGAGCACAGACAAGAAGTCCTTGCTCCAGGGAAGTCACTGGCTTCCTCCAATCCAGGGGGGGATTCACTTGTAGTAGCTAATGTTAGAGGTGTGTAAATACTCTATGTCAATGAACAAATAGCTCAACAATGAAATGGGCTCAGGCCTCACATACTTCGGAAAGCTGACAAAGGGTTACTGCCATTTGGAAGTGCAAATACATACTACAATACACATTTATGTTAAAGTTATCAGCAGCCATGTTTTTTCAGATTTAATTATACTGTCAAAAGCATCAATTTCCACAAAGGCTATAGGGGTAACAGTCCCAGCATTGCAAACTTTCACAAAGAGTAACACCCTTCAATCGGGAGTGTTTTGCTGCAGTACACAGTTGAAATTTAATTTCTCCATCATATGAAAAATTAAAATACTTAAGTAATAACATCCAGCAACATCATCTGCCATCTGATAGTGCACAGAAACTGGGCAATTATGTTTCGCCTCGGGTGGCTAATAGGCCCATTTCAAATTTCAGGCATTATCAGATAATAACACTGCCTGCATCTAAGTATGTTATTATAATTATTAACCGTAAAGAAATGGGGGGGAGGGGAAAAGGATTGTTTTAATTATTTAATTTTGAAGTGCAATAAGGTAAGTTCAGTGTTCCCCATGAGCTAACATTGAGAGACTGAATGCTGGCATCACTGTAATTTTAACTCAGTTTAAACTGACTTGTTTTCAGATTCATAAAACCTTATCATTGCCATTTGGAATAAGTAGGTCTCAGAGCAGTGAGACTTGCCTAGAAATACCACATGGGAATAAAAACAGTAATGGCAACAGAAACTCTGAGGAATCTTACACTAGAAGCCAGTTTATTTACGTTATCATCTTTTAAAACTGTGACCAGTGTTTTAGATCCATTACTATATTTTACTCATCTAGCTTTCAAACTCTTTTTAGGATATGGATTTTCAGATTTGGTATTAAATAGAACCAAGCTGAACTATCTTTCATACATTAACACATGCCAAAACTTAGGGACACAAATTTGTACAAGCTTAAAAAGTAGGGAAATTGCTTTTGGTAATAGGGGCACTTAGTCAAAGTTGGCCTGGAGGCCAGCAGTTTGCTTTTCAGGCCTGGGTGAAAATACATAAAGGCTATATATAGCTATTTCTACCTCCATTTCTGTACCCATAGCAAAAGAATTACTTAACAGCAAGGGGAAATACAGCTTTAGACTTTCTAGATTCATCACTGTTTTGGTGCATAGAAGGAATTTTGAATATTGTCACGGTCTGACTCAGGATAGGCAATCAAACTAGCAAAAACAATGCTCTCCATCCCCTCCCCCTCCCACCCAGGTAGGAAAGGAGAGAGAGAATGAAGAGGGAGAGACTTTCTGGATTGAAAACTAAACTAGACAGCTTTAATTAAACACTAATGATATAAGAAAATATGTACAATTATATACAAATATGTTCAGGAATGTGCAAAACACTATTGTCTCCACTCCCACGGCATCTCCTGAGCTGTGAACAGTGCCAAAATGTCCTGGAGCTGCTGGAGAGAGAGGCAGAGCAGACAGGAGCTGAGGGGAGAGTGATGAGGGTCAGGGATGCACAAGCCTAGGGACCAATGGTGATGGATGAATGGATGGATGGATGGATGGATGGATGGATGGATGGATGGATGGATGGAGTCCTCCCAGGACACCAGCCATGGACAGAAGAGAAGGGAAGAAGAAACAGGAAGGAAGTTGACTTCCATGATCTCTGACCTTACACCGAGCTTATGTAGATGCATGGGATGGAATATTTTAGCCAATTTTGCTGTTTGTCTAGTCCACTCGTCCCTACAGGAGGGCTGTAGATATGACTCTTCTGGTGACCTTGCAATCCCAACAGTAACATACATTCCAGTGGTATCAGTCCACTAGCTGAAAAACTTGCTGCTAGTTTAAAGAGAGCTTACAGAAGGAAAAAACAAAAAATTGGCTTCATCCTGGCTCAAACCAGGACAAATACATTCCTCCTATAGAAGGGAACAGAAAATTCAAAAGTTACAGTAAATGTAATAAATAAAATTATGTAGTGAAGAAATCAATATTAAGTTATGTACAGGTCCCCACATCTCTGCATTTCCTGTGATTCTGTGATACTGTTATTCTTGGAAGCTCAAGCCTCAGAGATAACACTCAAAGTGCTTTTAATAATTTCTTTTTTAAAAAATGCATTTTTCTCACATTCTGTAGGAAAACCTTCAGAAATAGTGAGGTGAATTTATGCATTTGGTCAAAAAAAGAAGACAATATAAAAAGGCTGACTAATAATTTAAAACCTTCTCATTATTTCATATGAGACTGCTCTCTCTAACTCTCATTTAGTGCACAAAATGACAATCACGCATGGGAGTTAAGTGCTGCGTAAAAAACACACTTAACTGAGTTCCACAAAACAACAAAAAAGCCCCAAACAAACAGAGAATAAGAAGTAAAGGGCAGTAAAACAAGCAACTATTTGTCTGGTCACCTGGAGGCAAACAATTCTCCATTTGAACAGCCACTGTGATTCACGTTAAGCCACCAGCATCGTGCCCGCTCCAGTCCCACCGACTTCCCAACCTTCACTTCACAATCACTTCACAAGTGAACTTCATGCCTCTTCCACCGACGTATGTCTGTGTCTGGAAATATGCTACAAATAATTGCATTCTTCTGAAAAATGATGGACAATTTAAGAATTTCGTTTTCCTGGTTGTATTCTCCTCTATGAATACTGCAGTGACCTCAGGAAAGATTTTACAATCAGAAAAGCAAGAAAAACCTGCTACCCTCCTCGGTGTTAGAGGGTAGCTTTGAATGAAGATGAATTTCAGGGCACTCATGGCACTGGTCAGCTGGGCATTGCTCCTCCAGATCACTCCAAAGAAGAGTCACTCTACCTCCTTAATGGTTGCTGTGCTGGCTAAAACACAGCACTTTGTGTTTTTCCATGAACTGACCGTTAACGCACATGTGGATTTAGTTGCAAGGCAAATAGCTTGCGAGAAGGTCTCCATCTCAGCAGCAGCCAGTATGATGAAGAACAGGTCTCCTTTCTGAACCTTTGTGAGCTTCCACAGAGCAGCCTTGCCAGCGCTCATGTAGCCGGTGCCAGCGTTTTGCAGCTCCTCTGGTCCCGTGCTCCAGAGAATGAGGCAGTTATCTCCAATCCTTCACTCCTGAGCTGCTTGCAAGTTTTTGTAATCTGGCCAACCCAACCTGTTCAGGCAAACCATGTGCCAAGCAAGGCACTCGGTAAGGGGGAGGACTGATTCTCCCAGGCCTCAACAGGAAACTAGGCATCCAGCATGTGCTTTATTTAGGCTTATATATAAACTGAGAATATCAGTAACAGATACAGCTAAGCTGAAAAACATACTGAATTACCCAGCAGCACGCAAGGACAGCCTGGCTTCCCCAGGGCTGGGCAGGAAGGGCTCATGCAAAGCCATCTTGGCCCTGAAGCAGCACCTGAGAATCGAGCCTGGGAGTGAGATGTTTGTGGTTAGGTGTTGACTTTACGACTTTTTTAACTACCAGGGAGTTTTCTGCAATAGGTATTTTTTCAGGGCCTCACCACATAGTTTTTCAGGATGACATATGTATTTATTTAATGCTTCGGCCTTTCAGTGCCATACAAGAGGTGAGTGGAAAGGTTCTAGAAATTTTCCACTACTACAGAGTGGTGCAGCTCAGCAAGCATTATTTTTTTCCCCAGTACATTATTGATAAGGTATTTAGCAAATTTTGAATGGCAGATGACTTGACAGTTTGCAAACACTCCGTATATTGAATATTAAGTTATCCACCTTGATTAGCTCTCAAATAGGAGTAAATCACATCACATCTTTTAAATAAATAAATTAAAAAAAAAAAACAAAAAAACAAAACAGTGAAACAAATCTCTTCAGCTGTGGAAATCTTCCTCTTGTTCTTTCTCTCATTCCCCTCCCGCCTGATATTTCAAAATGGCACTGGCCCAAAATACAGTAATCCAGTTTTTTCAGCGACCAAACACTCTCTCATGCCTGGAGGATCAACCTGAGATGCCACACAGCCAGAATCAATTCATGAAGCTGACATCCAAGCACCTTCTGAAGGCTGCAGTACCTGGGGTGTCTGAAATGCCATTATCTCTCCCTGTGAAACTCAAGAGGTAGAATTGCTTTTTCCCTGGCCTGTTTTCAATGGCAACATGTCAGGTTTTAATTGCCTAAAAGGGTCTTAAATTTAAAATGTTTTTTTTTCCCAGGTTCTTAGATAATTTAAATCCTTGAGTAGTTCATTAAAAGGCTATTTGCCATGGGTCTGACTGGTGCATCTCTCACTTAACACACTCAGCTGAGCTGGGAATAGATGTAAATAAACCACAATCCCTCCACCTGACACTGAGCACAGGATTTCGTGGGCACCCACATGGCAGAAGAGCAGGAATGGGGGTATTGTACTTAAAGGGCTCAGTTCTTTCCTACACAAATACAGAAGGTAAAATCCTGGCTTGAGTGAAATCAGTAGTAAAATTCCCAAAGCTTTCAGTGGGGCCAGATTTTTCTCTCAATTAGTTCAAGGGGGTTCATACAGGGTGGAGCCTTCTTGAAGGGGCAATGGAAATACACAGCTGATCCATAAGGGTCCAGTGTACCTCATTGGAAAACATAAACCAAATAGAGCAACAACATGTAGATGTATGATTTGGCTAGATGCCTTCCTCAATGTTTTCAGTTTTTACCCCGTGTCTGAGTTTGTGTGTTACTTCAAAATGATACAGTATTAGAATAGATACAACAGTGAAAATGTGATTTAAAGGAGCATTCAGGACATCAGTAAAAATCACTTCCCTGATGAATGGAGAAGGCCCTCTAATAAAAATGGAAAAGATACATTCTCAAGACATTTGGAACTGACTTTGAAAGAGCAAGGTAACTGAGGTAGAGAGGTAGGAATAGCCTCTTATATAGGTTCTGCTTTCTATACGAGATTCATCCAAGAACCTATTCTTTCTAAATTTGGAAAATATTAATACTTTCCAAAGTTTTGGGAAAAGTAGTTAGGAACATACCACTAGAGAAATCCCAGTTTACATCTACTGACTATATATATGTCTATGTGTAGGTGGTACTCACAGACAATGCATTCACTATTCAAATATATATTTAAATATATATGTATGTATATATATGTGTATATATATATATATATACAGCAGTAATGAGACCCATAATGAAGCCACCCATGTAGTTCTCCCACAAATGCACATCTGCTGAGCACACTCACCTCCTGAATGTTGCAGGGGCTGATCACAGATGTTTCACCAGCCAAGACTTCTTTCAAAATTCCCATTATTAATATCAACTACTTTATTAATAATTATGCTTGGCACTTATATAACCTTTTTTGGATAACTGGTACCTTCTGGATGCTGAGAGGTTTTCCTTTACAGAAAGGCTATACATTTGTGGTACCACCGTTTCTTCCTACAAGCCTGGCACTGTACAGGATTGAAAAGTTTAGCTCTGCAGTGCAGCTACTCTTGTGCTATTAAAATGTCAGATGCTGCTAATGGGTCTAATGAATTTTTCAGGTATTTGAATTTTGGCTCTTAGGTAACTGGAAAGTGAAACTGGGTGCAAGTTGCAGCTTACTGGAAGGGTTTCATGGTGAACCACAACTGTTCCTTCCTAAATGACTGGGTATTTATGTTTTCCTGATGTAGTTCTCTCCATCACAGTTAAAGCAATCTGTTTAGCTTCTTTTCACACATTTCCCAAGGAGACCAAAATAGGAAGTATATCCTTTTAAACTCTCTCTTTTAAAAAAAACCTATCTGCTTCCTCCCCCAGCTTCTGAAAACTCTCCACCTTGGGAAGTATGTTTGACAAAAGCAGTCTTTTTCTCCTTTCTTTTTTCTTTAACAGATTAAATTTTCCTGGGTTTCCTTCTCTTGCTTTTTAACTGTTGTTTTGCTGTACAACAAAACAGTGAGAAAATTATCCATCTCTCTAGCGGTTGTTTGTTATTAAGCTTATCACCTCTTTGGACTGCTGTGTCTTTTTCTTGAAGGCTCATGTTTGTCTTTAATTAAAAGGAAAGGATGTGCATGATGCATAGCTAGCTCCCTCTGATCTTTACGGTTTCATCCCATCCATTTGGATAGAAATGTTTTTTCTTGTTCATTCAGACACTAAATCAATACAACAATTCCAAAGGTCTACCGCAGTGTTCGTTTATTTGTGGCATTTTTGTTTGCTTTTCTTTAAAGATTGTGTTGGAAAAGTGATATTAGCTGGGCTTCAAGTCTTTAATATTTAAAACACAGAATAGCAAGGCAAGATCTGTTCTAGGCAATTCAGGATGTTTTGCAATGAGATGCGAACATCCACATTAGGGAAGCATCAAACTCAAAGAGTTAAACACTAAAAGTGGGATTACTTGAAGCTGACCCTACCTTCCCCCCAGTGAAGGCAGCACTAATATAGCCAGAGGATTAGCAGCCTTAATACAGGCTTCGTGTATGCATGTCTGACTAGCTCCTCTTTCACGCTGTGCTTCAGTCCAGATTCCAAATCAGTTCAATTTACCATTGCACTCTTTTTTCAGACATGAACTGGACCATAACTCACAGCCTCCTTTCTCCCCAAGAAAATTACAATCCTATCAGAGATGATGTCTTTTATGCTTTGGTTTTAAAATTTTCCAGTTAGATTTGTAATACAAGATGAAATTACATTTCCATATCTTCTCCTGCTGGCTCTCCCAGCTTTCCTGCTCTGGAGCTTTACATACTAAGCTTACAGCAATTCTTTTTAAGCAGGGTCTTGCTAATCTCCTCCATTCAGCCATGTCATGTTCAGCCCCTCAGGGTAGATCACATTGGAATAGGGAATAGAGGGGATCTAATAAGTCGTTAACAGAAGATACTTTGCACATTTGCCTGCTTTCTTTTTTAAAAATATTTTCTTCAGATTGCTTAATGTCTCCTCCATATTCGTGAGTGTCTGTTGTTTCAGAGTCATATTTGAAATCCCTGCTGAAGAATTCTATCTTGAAAATTAGCCAGCTGGGGACTAGAATAGTTAGGAAATAATATCGTTACAATGCAGTAACGTGTTAATAGTGCTGCTATAGCTTTGTAATTCCTACTGTTCTCATATCCCTGGCCTGCTATATGCTGATTTTTCCTCGCACTGGAAGAATTGCTATAGCAACATACCTTCAAACACGTATGATTAATATTTTATATGCCTGTGACTGACTAGATATTTGTTCTAGACATAGCATATTGAAAAACAAGATGGAATACCTGCCATGCATCCATAGAACAGAAACTGATTTATACAGGGAGAAAAATAAATCATAAATTGAATAAGAACAAGCAAAAATACAATTTCATAGATTCAGAATACAGCCAAGTTGATAAAATATACTTCAATACTTTGATGCCTCTGCTATATCAGTGTTAGCCTAAAGAACACAGAATATCACAAGCCATTTCCGTATTATATATATTAAAAAAATGTTATTTTTTTCTGCATAGAAAAATAACTGCATCATATTTTCCACCTGCAAACAGATGCCTTAACACAGCAGCCAGATTCCTCCTTAGACCTCAGGGAATATAAAGATATCTCAGTCTGGCAATCAAAGAAGTGGTCACATTTTGCAAATTTAACATCACATGAACCATTGGGCCTACAGTCAAGGTGTGAATGTTCACGCTTCTCTTAACTTCACTTGTTCTTGATATAATTCAGGATTTTGCATAACTGGCTACAGTTGCCCTTCCTGGTTCGGACAGACAATTAGAAGCATAAGCTTTGCCCTTTTAGTCTCAAAAGCTAACTATATAAAAGCCATCATTAAACAATTTAAAATATGGGAGGATAGTTACTGGAGGCTGGTTAAACATCTTTTCAGAAGCCAGCCAGTTTGTAGGATGCATCTAATGGCCAAATCCCCTCATATTCTAAGGTAAAAAATACCAGGCTCTTTCCCATGTAGCTACAAATGTCCTCTTTTAAAATGCTTAAAGAAGAATAAAGCCATGTCATGCAGTGAATGACTCAGTTCTCATGAGCAAAACTGCTTTACTATGAATTGAAATAGCCATGGCTGACAAATTCAGGAGGAGGCCCACATGCCACAAACATATAACTGTAGTATTTAAAATAAGCTGGTGGACATGTGAGTTTTGGCTATGCAGAGTAAATCCCATCCTGGCCCATGCACGTTGTTGGTGAATAGCAAGGCTGAGCACCCTGTGTAGGTCTTGCCTTTCTGGGACATGGATTTACCAACCCATGCACTTCAGTTAATTCCTGCCAAACTCTTTCAAGGTAGGCTTTGCACTCATGCAGAATGTGTTTTCCACAGTGCAGGAGTCAGAGGCTTTGTCACACAAAATGCCAAAGATAAAAAGTGGGTCAAGGTACTTGTGCTTCCAAAAGGCAACATCCAAGTCAGACTGTAGAAAAGATCAAGTTTTTCAGGAAAACTGGTGAAATCTGATAGAAATTATAGACTATAGGGAATGTCATTGATATTGGAGAGGCTCTTTAACATTTCTAGAGCTGGGATTATTTTCCTGCTTCCAATTTCTTGATGTTGCATCTGGTGCTCTCATAGAATCCCCTGGCCTAGACAGCATGTGTGCATGACTAGTCTCAGCCCGTAACAAATCTGCCTTCTAGACATTCAAAAAGATAAACATCTCAGACAATCTGTCTTAAATGACACTTACAGAGCCACTTACGTTGGCTGCTGTCCAAAATGATCTGGACTTTTAAAAGCATTATCTTCCCACTCACAATCTCAGGGCCTGAGTGTCAAGGTAAGTTTGTCTGCCAGAAACACGTGCCTTCCCACTTCATAGGGATAAGTATCCACAGCATCTCTGACCAATTAAACGTGCAGGTAATTGCATGGGTGAGTTTGATTTATGACTGCATATAAACAGCTGCTCACACTTTTGTCTTAACATCCACTTTTTATGCTCAAGTGCTCATATAATTTAAAAAAATGGGGTTCACAGCCATTTGGAGGCTTTCAGTTTTGACAGACCATTAAGCAAGGCTGCAGGAAAAATGTCCCTAGCTTCTCTTCAAAAGCCAAAATTGCTAAACTCTTATTGTGGCAAGCCTAAGGTTCAGCCAGCCATTTGGTATCACACTGGCACATAAGTTCCACCTCAGTTTCATTCCTGTCAATGCTGACTCATGTTTCCCAACTAACTGCCCATGGTCCTACACATCCTCAATTTCTTTCCATGCTTCATCCTCAGCATTTCCTCAGACTAGCTGTTCACCAACCATTTTTCTAAGATCTGAAAGTATCCAGCTCAATAAAAAAGCCCAGATGGACCAAAATGAATGGCAACTAGCAGTTGATGAGAGGCACTTAAATTAACTACATTTTTGAGTGAGCTTTAACAGAAAGGTCAAAGTCCTCCCGAGCCATCGCTGCTGGCTTCACTAGAAGACTTGAACCTAGTTCTGAGAGCTTCTTCAGCATTGATCTTTACCCAGGTAATGACTGCCAGCTGCATTCTGACTTTGGGAAGCAAAGGGAAGCATGGGAAACACGCAGAGAAAACCTCACTGTCCTCTCTGCAATCCCCTCCCTCCTTCCATCACACATCTCACATCATCCATCCTCGCTGCAGAATCTGGGGAGGCTGGAGAAATAACAACTTTGTCCTGTCACTTCAAGTTTATGTGCTTTTAAAACCACTTTAACAAATGCTCTCTCTTTTTTTTTTTCACCCCAAATCAAGACGAGGCTGAGGGAGTTAGAACTACAGGGAATTCTTAATCAGAGATTCAATCCCTGAGAAATAGCAGCACATTTCATTTTTTCTTACATTTTATCACGATGGTATTTTACAATATTCTAAGCCAAGTGCCTATTCCACCTCCATTTGTCTGACTGCTATCTATATGCTGTCTACACATAATGATCAAGCGGATTATAACAGTGTGTTATCATAGTTCTCCATGGAGAAGGTGTATGGTCCAATACACAGGCCTTTTCCAGCATCCCCTGTACCTCTGTGAAAGAGTATAGTTGCCTAAGACAGTCCCTATTGAGACAACAGTTTGAGTGAGTTTAAATGTTTTTCTAGACTGTTCATATGTGAAGGTTCCCCATAATCTTAATTTTGACTTCCTGTTAGTTTAATAAGCAAATTCAAGGCTCATAAAGATTTAAACTCACCTAGCTGAACTCAGTGCTTGGTTTGGGTTGGTTAACAAAAAGACACTTGGTAAGAAAGAAAATAAATGGATTGATGAGGCCAGGTTCAAGCCTGCAAAACAATGACACTTGATGAACGTTCAGATTTTATAGCCACAAGGACAGAGAGCCTCTTCATTGCCTCACTCCAACAAGTAACAGCAGGAACTTGTAACTCCCATCAACTGTGAATCATCCCCTAGAGATTCTGCCCCCTGCCAATTAAAAATATGCTTCTGACAGCAAAAATACACAGTAAAATCTATCAACCAAGCTAACAATCAGGCTATCAAGTGTCCATCTTCTAGGTTCTCTGCATCAGTTTACCCAAGTCTCCAAATGTGCTCCCAAGAAAACAGAAACTTCCTGAGATGCCACTGGTGGAGAAGCAAAACATATCCAGGTTAGACCACCAGAATGAGATTAGGTAGCACTTAAAGTAACAGAAAATAGCATTGCATCTGCAATCGTGCTTCTCTCAAAGGGAGGTAATTTCAGACTGCAAATGCACTTCTAAGACATTGCATCTTCAGAATTATTCAGTGGGAAGGTACTGTTAGAAATCATACAAAGACACTTTTAATAATCTTCTCTTGCTATACACTAATTACATGAGAAAGGACTGAATATTAACTGTTGCAGAGAGCTAAGACAAGTCAGATATTCTGGACCATATAAGATGATAGTTAAGTACAACACCAACAGACCACTGGTGTAATGCAACTTTTCCATTTTTTCACACACTGAGACAGCCTAAGTTTTACTTACCTGAATCAAGAGACCAAAAACTCTGGAGAACGTGAAGATACACTTTATGTCTCTTACAGTTCACACGTGAAGGCAAAGGAAAATGGTTCTTCATTTCTTCACTAAAATGAGTCTTCAGATCTGTAAGCACTTAGATGATGGTGGAAGCCCCATGGTCCTGCATCTGTCAGAGAGGAGGACAAACATGGAGATTTTGCTACATTTTGAAAAACTGGAGGAAAAGTCACATATCCTGTATTGTGGCATTTGCTCCTTCTGGCTCAAGAAAAGGGAAGCATGCCAGCAAAGAGTAAATGGAATCTAATTTCATCTCCAAACATTTGAAAACTGTGGGATAGAGCAACTCGGCTAGATTACACAGAAATGTGTAGACATAGGATATGGCACATACTAAATATGCTCGCAAGTTTGGTAACTGTTTCTGAAGCTTTGAAAGACTTTCCATTGTGGGAAAGCTATCTGACAGGTCATCCACAGATGCTCAATGAGAAATTCTTATAAATGTGGAAGTTAGGGACTGCCATTAGCCTGACTGATGAAGAATCAAAAGATACATCTGCTGGCAGGGCCAAGTCCCAGACCTTTATCAGTCTCAGTTAAGACAAGACCTGCTGGGATGGTCAGACACCCTAGAAAGCCTCTGACAGGCTTCAGAAAGCCAGTGAGCAATGAGGAAATGCCATGGTGGGGACAGTCTTCCCAAACTCTAAGCATGGCTGACATTTGCACACGCAAACCGTGGTCATGCTATAAATTTTAAGAACTCTCCTGGCAACGAGATGAGAAGGGAATGCCTTTGTATGCAATAAAAAGTGCTCAAAACCTCATGTTTGCATATACAACAGTAACAAATTGGGGGGGACTGTTTGAGGAATACAAATTGAAATGCTCTAGTAAGTTTTGTTTAAATGAGGGTATTCAAAATACAATGTACAGTGTTTCAGTTTACAATATTTTCTGCGTACATTAAATATTTGTTTCATTAAGAAACTGTGTGGTACTTTAAAAATTGTCTGGAAACTATTCTAAGTTTTTCTGAGCTGCATTTGCAAGCCTTACAGGTGTGAAGCTTTGAGAACCTGCTGAAGAGCTGGAACTATAAACAGTACCTCAACTAAAAGTTAAGAGAGTGACAGGAAGATGAGAATTTAAGGAACTGTACAAAACACTGTCCACGCCATTACATTAGCATAGTTTAGTTTGGCAAAAGCAATCAGATACTTAAACAGGAAATACCTCAAATCTGTCAGCCTACATCTCTGTTGATGTCCTTAATATTTCCATGTGGATATGCTACATCAGCCAAAGTTCAGTACTACTGCAAAAGTCCTCCTGATTTTCCCTTTCAACACTCCTTAGATCACCTTCCTTTCTCACTACAGAAGCCATGTCAGGTCACTGAAGAAGAAGAGGGAGAAGTTGCTCCAGGCACTGTAGCAGAGATCCCCTTTGAAGCCTGTGGTGAAGACCATGGTGAGACAGGCTGTCCCCTTGCAGCCCATGGAGGACCCCACACCAGAGCAGGTAGATGCCTAAAGGAGGCTGTGATCCTGTGGAAAGCCCACACTGGAGCAGGTTCCTGGCAGGACCTGTGGACCCATGGAGAGAGAAGCCCATGCTGGAGCAGGTTTGCTGGCAGGAGTTGTGAACCTGCAGGGGATCCACACTGGAGCAGTCTGTTCTTGAAGGACTGCACCCCATGGAGCAGTTCATGAAGAACTGCAGCCTATGGGAAGAATTCGGAAGTTCATAGAGGATGGTTTCCCATGGGAGGGACCCCACACTGGAGCAGGAAAAGACTGTGAGAAGTCCTCCTTCCCTCTGAGGAGGAAGGAGTGGCAGAGACAGTGTATGATGAACTGACCACAACCCCTAATCCCCATGCCCCTGCACTGCTGGGGGGAAGGAAGCAGAGTAGCTGGGAGTGAAGCTGAGCCCAGGACGAAGGGAGGGATGGGAGGAAGGTGTTTTTAAGATGTGGTTTAGGTGCTTGTGAGTCTACTCTGATTTGATTGGTAATAAATTAAACCAATTTCCCCAAGTTGAGTTTGTTTTGCCCACAACAGTAACTGGTGAGTAATCTCTCCCTGTCCATATCTTGACACACAAGCCTTTCATTATATTTTCTTTATGATGTCCAGCAGAGGAAGGAAGTGAAAGAGCAGCTCTGGTGGGCACCTGGAGTCCAGTCAGTGCCAACCCACCACACCATCATTGTCATTGACCTGCTGTTGAATCCTCTATCTGAAGGACATCTTCCATTCAAGCTTTTTGTTGAGGTATGACATCTAGGCTCTGCCTTGGTCCACAATGTTAATCTCTTCTGCTTCAAAGCTCTTACAGTCTTTCCTTCAGAGCAGAAACTCTCATTCCTGGTGTTAAATATTAAAGTGTTACTTCCCTTAACAAAAGCAGCCACATCTCTAGAAAGCTGCTGTCCTTTCTCCTAGCTTGCTGGGTTGACTGTATCAAATGGCTTCCTGTTCTCTATGACACACTTGGTTTCACTTCTGAGGCCCTCCACAACTTAGCCCCTTCTTGAAAGAATCTTTTGCAGCACAATTAGCCCCTAATGCCAGCATTTCTATGCCTGTTTTGTATTTGGCTTTCGTCATGCACTGTGATGAGCTCCTGAATAAATGTTCCCAAAGTCAACTTGGTCACATCTGTTTTCCCATTACTTCAGCTTTACTAACAACTCAAGACTCCATTCTGTACTCATGGATGCCCTTGTGAGTTTACATAGAATCATGGAAAGGTTAGGGTTGGAAGGGACCTTAAAGATCATCTAGATCCAACCCCCTGTATGGGCAGGGACACCTATCACAAGATTAGGTTGCCAAGAGGCCCATCCAACCTGGCCTTGAATACTGCCAGGGATGAGGCTTCCATGACCTCCCTGGGCAACCTGTTCCAGTGCCTTACCACCCTCACAGTAAAGAGTTTCCTCCTAGTAGCTAATCTAAGTCTCTCCTCTTGAAGTTTTAAACCATTGCCACTTGTCCTCTCACTACATGTCCATTCAAAAAGTCCTGCCCCAGCTGTCTCGTAGGCCCCCTTCAGGTATTGGAAAGCTGCTATAAGGTCACTTTGGAGTCTTCTCTTCTCCAGGCTGAACAACCCCAGCTCCCTTAGCCTATCTTCATAGGGGAGGTGCTCCAGTCCTCTGCTCATTTTTGTTGCCCTCCTCTAGACTTGCTCAAGGAGCTCTGTGTCCTTCTTATGTTGGGGGCTCCAGAACTGGACACAGTACTCCAGGTGGGGTCTCACAAGAGCAGAGCAGGGGGGGAAAATCACCTCCCTCAACTGGCTGGCCAAACTTCTTTTGATGCAGCCCAGGATGCAGTTGGTTTCTGGGCTGCAAGCACACATTGCTGGCTCACGTTGAGCTTCTCACCCACCATCACCCCCAAGTCCTTCTCTGCAGGGTTGCCCTCAATCCCTTCTCCTCCCAACCTGTATTTGCGTGTGGAATTGCCTCAGCCCAGGTGCAGAATCTTGCACTTGGCCTTGTTGAACTTCACGCAGTTTGCACGAGCCCACTTCTCGAGCCTGTCAAGGTCCCTCTGGATGACATCCCTTCCCTCCAGCGTGCTGGTTTCACCACCCAGTTTGGTGTAGTCAGCAAACTTGCTGAGGGTGCACTCGATACCACTGTCCATGTTGGCGACAAAGATGCTAATGAGTACTGGTCCGAGTATGGACTCTTGAGGAACACCACTTGTCACATGTCTCCATTTGGACATCAACCACAACTCTTTGGGTGCAACCATCCAGCCAGTTCCTTATCCAACGAGTGGTCCATCCATCAAAGCCAGAACGTTCCAGTGTGGAGATGAGAATGTCGTGTGGGACAGTGTTGAATGCTTTGGACAGGTCCAGGTAGATGATGTCTGTAGCTCTGCCTTTATCCACCAAGGCTGTGACCCCACTGTAAAAGGCCACCAAATTAGTCAGGCAGGACTTGCCCTTGGTGAAGCTGTGTTGGCTGTCACCAATCAGCCCTTGGTTATTTGCTTGCCTTAGCAGAGCCTTCAGGAGGATCTGCTCCAAGATTTTGCCAGGCACAGAGGTGAGACTGACTGGCCTGTAGTTCCCTGGGTCTTCTTTTTATCCCTTTTTGAAACTGGGGGTTATGTTTCCCCTTTTCCAGTGAGCAGGAACTCACCAGACTGCCATGACTTCTGAAATATGACAGACAGTGGTTTTGCAACCTCATCCACCATTCTTCCATGAGCCACAGGTGAATCCCATCAGGTCCCACAGACTTGTTTACCTTCAGGTCCTTCAGGTGGTCATGAACCTGCTCTTTGTCTACAGTAGGGGGATCTTCCTTTTTGCTTTTTTTTGCTGCAATCATGAACAAAAGCAAGAAAAAACCTATCTTATGAAATCATAGTGTTACAAACCTTAGCTGATGTAGTGTTTGCCATCTCATCAGTGCATTTGGTTGCATAATGTTTCTCCTAATGGAAAAAAATGAGTAAAAGCTGTTTTGAAGGGGGGGAAGGGTGAGGTGGAGGAGAGGTGTTAAACTATGTGTGATTCAGTTGTAAGAACAACTAGAAGCAGTTCAGTGGAAACTAGTCTGAATCATAACCTTAAAACTGAACACCTCTTGTCCCCAAAATTCAAGGTTGAAGGAAAAGTTTAAGCTTCAAATCTCCATAGGTTTGGATTCTGGGCTGCATTCAAACCCAGAAGAGGCTTATTTTTCCAAATGCAAGTTGATGTGGTCTGGGATAGCATAAATCTTACAGAAACATCTGGGAAGAGTTTTGCTGATAGAAAGAACATGGAAGTATTTTTTCTTGAGAAAGCACAGCATTACAAAGTTAACATATATTTTTTCCTAAAAGCATTGCCACTCTGACATTAAAAGTGTGAGCCATTTGTCCAGCAGGAGAGCAGGGTAACTTTGAAAAGCACTTTGCCTAACAATTATATTTTGTTATATTTATTTCTATGAACATAAAAATACCTTGCTGGGTAAAGCTAGTGATGTCCAAAAGGGTAGTGCAATTTAGGAAAAACATGTGAGCCTGGCCACCTTTTCTGGTCTTTTCTTTTCACACTGCCTGAGTATCTAGAAAGACTGTTTTAAGGACATTCCAGGGCATTTGTGACTACTTCACTTAGGATATCTGTATAGATTTGCTGCCCATTAATTTATCTTACTCTTTCCTGAACCTGGTAGTACTCTCTGCTACAACAACTTCAAATGGCAACAGGCTGTAAAAAGCTCATGACCCTCTGGGGAAAGACAACTTTTCATCTGTTTTAAACCAGTGTCCTAGTAGCTACAAATGCTCTCAAGTCTGGTTATTGTGGAGTGTGGCACGAATAACAATTTTGTATTTGCCTTACCCACTGGTGTTTAGAATTTCATAAACCTTTATCACATTTCCCACAACCCAGCCTTCTCTTCAAGCTGAGCAGTCCCAGGCTTTTTCGTACCTCCTGGTGAAGTAGTTGCTCCATCCCCTTGAACATTTTGTTTCTCTCCATCTCAAGATGTGGAGATCAGAAGCATACACAGCATTCAAGATGCGAGCCCATCAAGCTTTTATATAATTCCTTCCTTGTTCCTTCCCGACAACGCCCAACATTCCTGTGGCTGCTGATGCTGACTCCAGTGACAATCAAAATCTCTTTCCTGAGCTGTAATTGCCAAAACCGCATTTAACACTGTCTTGGTTTGAGTTAGGACAGAATCCATTTTCTTTTTAATAATTTTACTTATCAGTTAACTCTTTTTTAAGTGACTTATAATTATTCCTGTAGAAACCAAGGTCACTGCTTGGTTCTGCTAAAATACTTATGCACCAGAAGGGCAGAAAAGGGGTGAACCAGACAGGTGACTCAAAAGTGACCAAATAAAGTATTCCATTCCATACCTGTTACATTCACTATAAAGGTGAGGGACCACCAGTGTCCAGCTCTTTTCTTTCATAGTGGGTGCCCTCAGAGGACTCCGTTCATTCCTCTGCCTTTGATCCCAACTGGTGCATTCCCATTCTGTGTGTTCCTGAATCCAGCTCCCCTCCGTCACTGAGTCTAGTCTGGTGCCTACCCTGCAAATGGTAACATGATTGTCATTGGAGGGGGCACAGAATTAGTTTTGCACCTATTTGTATAAATTTCCTTTTTTTTCCTGTTACACATTGTGGGTGTTATTGTTTCATTAAAGCGGTTTTCATTTCTTCCAGCCCGTAAGTCTCTCTCCCTTTTCTCTCTCCCTCCACTTCTGGGGGAGGGAGAGGGTTGATAAAGAGCATCTGTTGTCCATGTAGTGGCCTGCCCAGCCTCAAACCATGACAAACACCATGCAGTAGGCCTGTCTAGATCATTTTATTTCCAGATACACTCTTTTCATATCTATCAGTACGGGTTCTCCTTCACCACCTTTTTACCCTCACACTTCATTTTGTGAGGTCCTTCCAAAATTTCTTGCCATTAATGTGGCATTTGGCTGTCCACGAGAGCTTAGTGCCAGCTGCAGCCCTGGAGACTGCACTGCAATCTCATATCACCACCCTATTGATCAAGGTGCTGAGTAAAACAGGTTTTAGCACCAATCCCAAGGGAATGAGCTGCTGACTCACTTCCATCCAGAAAAGTCACCTTTAAGGACAGCTGTTTCCTTTTTGTCCTTTATTAAGTTTCCCTCTATAAATGACCCTTTCATGCAAACCTGTGCCAACATAATAATAATCTCTGTTTTGGAGCCTTAAGAACAGCTTTTGGAGACTCCACCTCATGATGCCAGGGAAATCCTTTATCCGTGTGCTAACTGAGATGCTCACTGACATCGTCCAAGAGCTTGAGCAGGCTACTTAGACAGGAATTCCCTTTGAAGAAGCCAAGCACTTTTTCAAAAAGACTGTGTTCTCAATGGTCTTTGCTTTTTTTGGAATCAACTATCTGATCCGACTTAACATTCAGTAGTTATTTCTGAAGACTTTCAAACCAGACTGTTGAATTAAATAAGAATGTCTGATCTCCATAAAGCTTATTCTCAGTGTTTTATTCATATCAGGGAGATGGGCACATGATGCAAGTTTCCTGAAACTGTGGGTCTTGCTGAAAATTACTTTTATATGCCAAGTAAATAAGACAAAGGGAGGCCAGCTCCAAGAAATTATCACACCCACTTAATTTTATTGCTAGGCAAAGAAAACAAAAGCAAAATAAATGTCAGGTGTGTCACAGCCTTACAGTAAAAACACAATTAGCAGCATGCTATGAACTCAACATTTGAACAAGGATTCTCACCTTGTATATAACAGCCCCCCCATATTTCTATAAGAGCTAATCTTTTTTTTCTAAGTCATAATTAAGTCCTGTTACTTGTTTTTCTTTCCCACTCCATAGCGATGCCCTTCACCTATCAATTTTTCTCTGCCTTCCATATCTTCCCTTTTCCATTTTTCTCACTAAAAAGCAGTAAACATACTAAATTATAATATTTAATAAACTCCTTTGCCCTGCTGCTAGAAGAAATTTATCCTCCACATTCATTTGAAAATCAGTGTGCTGAGAAAAACTGGTCAATTATTGAGAAAATATTACCCTTTCAATGGCAATAAGGAAAAAAAGGCAGCAATATGGGAAAATCCTTACAATTTCGAGTTCTTGGAAATGCACCTAATTTAAGGTAAAGAACATGTGACGGTCTAAATTTCAAAATAAAAAGATTTAACACTGGACAAACATTCACACAGACATTCTTACACAGGCTATAGTAAAGTTATATCAATCAATGCCCTAACGGCTTGGCCAAAGTACCCTGACTGGCAAAAATAATGATGTGGTATCCAAGTCTTTTGGGGGTTCACTTCACAGTATTTATCAGTCTTGACATTTCACATACACACACACTCCCCCATGCAGTAGAAAGGTTATTAAGAGCACAGCACAAATAGCCTGTATTCCCAAGAGAATGTTTTAATCAGAAAGAAAAACAGTAACTGTGGACTCTAATAAGAAAGGGGTTCTGTGTGAGGGAAACATCATAAAAGTTGTGTGGAAGAGTTTTGCTCCTGCCTGTGGCTCTCTGGTGCAAAAGGGAAATAGTCCTCATTCAGGACAACCATCACCTGCTGTCAACTGGAGCTTCTGGGTGTGCAAAAGCATCTTCAGTTAAGTTGTAACCTCTACCTCTTGCACTTGATCCACAGTAGCATGCAGGGATGTATTAACCCCTCTGTAAGGGAGTAAGAGGCGATCCAATGGGTAGTAGAGAAGCTCACCCAAAACCTATACAAGAGCTTATGTTTTTGAACAGGGAGGCAAGCAGGAGAAACACAGAAGTCAGCTGTGAACACAGGCAAAGGGAGCAGAAAGCCAAGTGCTGAGTGCTGAGCACTCCTCTATGCCAGCCATGGGCCACGTCCTCTCCCAGTGCACTGTTACATGAACTTCAGCCTCTTGCATTGGAAACACCATTAAGTCTTGGCACCCTGCCTTGGTGGCAGCACCACAAATGCACCCATAGTTGTTTAAGCAGCAAGGGGTGTAAGAGTACACGGGACTTCTCAGGCAAACGTAACATGAAAAGCAGAAGCACTGTAAGGAATTACAGGTTTTTAATCCACTTTTCTGCCACAGGAGGGCTATTGGCAGCATCATGGGTTAGTTCCTCAGCTACTGAAGTTCATCATCTGCTACACTAATTTCACCCTCCCCTACTGACCTCTTCACTCTCACCAACTCTAGAGCCAATGATTTGAACAAGGATGGAGAAGGGGGAGCACAAGGTCACACCATGACTCACAGCCTGAAGGATAGAGCTCTTCCCCCATATTTGACATCTACTTCAGAATTTCCCAGCACAGCTCACTAGAAAAAGCAAGTTCTGCATGCCTGCAGTTTTGCCACTCTATTGCACTTGTTCCAGTTTTGTCACTTTTTGGTATTTTGCATCTAAGATCCTTATTGTTGAGAATCTCACACCTCTAAGCACAGCTTGGTATCAGAGGTGACCTACCTCAAGACTTCTGAATGCATGGCACTGTCTGCTCTTGATGTAGCCCATATTATTCTGTAAGCAGACACACACTTCCTGCTACTGAAATTCTCAAGCCATCTCTCTGCTGTGGCTTCTGTTGCAATCTCACAGCTCTGGATGCTGTGAGATACACTCTAATAGAGCTGACAGCCTTGAAAAGCTGCATGTTACCAACCAGCAGTACAAAACCTATAAAGAATGTGCCTATTTAGTAGCAGTATCACTCTCACTGCTTGACTGCAGATAACAATGAGATCGCTTTAGCCTAAGCCCGATAAGTGTCCAGTAAAAGTGAAAAACAATGTTGTAATAAATCAGCTTGAACTCACCTCTCCAGGTATTTGCTGACATTATGATTCATTTCTCCATTCACATGCAATCTGCTTCTCTCTTTGCCAAAGTTTCTTCACTATATTTTCTGGCCCAAAGTCATGGTCATCAATATTTGATCAATTTAAGTGGGGATAGTTAAGATAACCTGGGGATATTATTCAGCTGTAGAGCACCAGACATTAAAAACAAAGCTCTGCCTAGAGTGGCCATAAGTCAAGCATTATTCAGGTAGAAGATTCAACTCAGAATTAAGTGGTTTTCTACCTTTGCCTTATGCAGCTTTACATCAGCCCTAAAATAAGCCTTCTACATAACTCCATAACAATTACAGCATGCATTGTTTGCATTTGACTGAAGTATAGTAACTTTTAAACTTGAATAAAGGCTGGAAATTTTAGCCTTTCATAGCACCTTACAGCAAAATGTTCTCTACCAGGACATTTTTTTCCCATGTACTATATAAAAAATGTATTATAGGAATGTGTAGTGTTTATACCACATTCACTTAACCTCAATCTATCACATATATTCAGCTTTAACTATGTAAGTTTTGGGGGGAAAGTCTAGTTTCCAGGGTAATTTTTCAATAGCCTATGTCTGCTACAGGACAGTTTTCTCCCCCTTCTTCTTCTGTACCCCACAAGGAAAGGACACAGTGGTCAACCTCAACATTTATTATTCCAAAGCATTATCTATTATTAAAAGCTTAATTTGTTGATAACTGCATGCTAATCTTTCCTAAGTTACAAACAAAACAGTGTCACTGATTTCAACACCACGAGGCATTACCCAACCTCTGTTGGAGATATCCCTGGGGTTTTCATATCTTCAGTAGTTTTTGATGGTATCTTTGGCTGCACTCTACCTGATCTTATGTATGGATTACTGCCTTCCCAAATTAGATCACTGTTATCATACTTTTAATTATAGGGGTTTAAAATTAATTATTTGCATTTCAATTCCTTTGTTCTTGAGCCTTCATTAAACAAATGGCTAGTGCTCACTTCCAGTTAGCCTTACTGGATGAGTGTACTGCCTTGCTTGCTTAGGCAGGGATGGAAGCTTTCATACTCCTCTTGTTTCTCAGACTGCCCAGCCTTTGCCCTGAAGGTATAGATAGTCTCTCTCACTACACAATTGTCATATTCCATGCCTGCAGACAAAAATTTGGGTTGCTTTATTTTGTTGAAAATTATTTTTTCCAGGTCAGTGAAAAAGATCACCGAAGAGATACAAATTTTATAAGTAACACTCTGTGGATCACATATAGTTACTTATTAAATGCCATCCAATGAAGTAAATATTCTTAGCATAAAACTCCCACATACAGAGTGTTTAATGCAAACAATTAGAAATTACATCTGGGTCCCACAAAAAACCTTCCAAGTCTTTTGTTCATTTTCACTTTAAAATATCCAATTAATACTTATCTCAGACTGTTTATTCTTCAATCTCTTTCCAAAAACCACATTTTGATGTATAAAACAAAAACTCAAATTAACACAGTTGTTCAATAATATACCTATGAAAATAAATATTTAGCTGAGTTGAATATGGGATGTGTGTAAATACACTCACAGAATAAACAATTTAATTTTTCTCCTTGAAGAATGACCTTGCAAAACCAACTTTGCTCCAAGCAGTAATAACTGACTCATCATTATGACTAGTTCAAAATTAAAAGTGTCTGTGACTTTCCACACCACGCAAGTCATGGAAGGTAATAGACTCGATCTTGGTAACAATCCAACCAGCTCCACTCAAGGTCATCCAGTCAGGCAACGCTATTTTTGGTAGCTAAAACAGGCCAAACCACAGCAATTTTCAAAGAAAGGAGAGCTAACAAATTTGAGCTGCAAAGACTGGAAAGGAAAGCCAAGTCACCCAGATTGCAGGGGTAGAACATGAACACGGTGCAGCTAACTGGGGTTTGGAGGGAGGGGGCTTCAGCTGCCCAGTGACATAAAAATTTAAAAAAAGAGGAAAGATTAATCATAAAGATGTAATAAAACTCTTGAAGGATTTCTGCCTTTATCAGCCCTACTGAATGATGCTACTTTTGAAGAGAAACATCAAACAGGGGATATTATAAAATATTATAACCCAGTACACGGAAGAAAATCCAAAAGTCAGGGATTTTTTTGGTAGGAGGGTGTGCAATTGCAGGATTGTTGCCTAGTGCTGAGGTTTTGAGCTCCAACCCTACAGGTTTTCCAAGTGCACCGGGCATTACATGTGGCTCTTCACAGCCTCCCTGCAAGGCATGGTTTGGGCCAGGAGGCCTTTCCCAGCCTCTGGTGGGCTGGCTGGCATGTGGCTGCCCATGGTCACCTGTCTTGGGTATGGTGGGGTTGTGCCCTATCAGGGAGCCCTGCTGGCCTCACTCCTGTTCAGCTCCCACTCCACAGCCTGCCCTCGACACAGCCTGACAGACATGCCCCACAACATGGCATTGCACAAGAAAAGGCATTATCTGTTTTAGATAAGCTATTTATGGTCTGGAGCCATTCAGACTTGGAAGGGAGCAGGCTCAAAGGGCCATTTGCATTCCCATCACAAGCACATGATGTTTTTGCTATTACGCCCACACAAGACTGGAGAACAAGAGTGGCAAGGAAGAAGCCCTGCATCACTGTAGTGACAAGATGAAACTATTCAGGATAGACAGGGAAAGTGCTACCTGAAGCATGAGGGTTTCAACTACAAACCCAGTGTTAAGATTACAGATGTTTTTCTACACAGAGAAAACAATCAAGCAAATTAGCAGAGGGAGGGAGGAGACAGTGCATGTCTGGAAAATGTGCAGTAAGGCACAGAACTCATTATAAATCATATCTATGTGTACATTTGCTAAGCCAGCTGTGTATAATATTTTAGATATGCTTTAGGGTTGTTTTGCACCAATAATTCTTTAAACATTATTCTGTTTTTACACTGAAAGTCTGTCCCTTCAGTGTACTGCAGCCCACCACTTCTTTGACAGAACCATACTAAATAAATAATTCACTGCTTAGATGCTTTTTGTTTAAGGAGAATGAAAACTATATTCTGTCAGTAAAAGTTGCAAGGATTTCTATTTTCTAGCATTATAAATAACTTAACACAGAACAAGCAGTCACTTTTGCAGTCACATCTGCATGCACATCTCCAATTAGTGCTGCTGATGGTTTATGTGCATGCAAGAAGAATGGAAAAGCAGATAATTTCTGCATTGTGACTCAATCAGCCGGGATTGTTTGCTCG
Organism: Apus apus; assembly: GCF_020740795.1. NCBI lineage: Eukaryota > Metazoa > Chordata > Aves > Apodiformes > Apodidae > Apus > Apus apus. The sequence continues at coordinate 61,682,287 of NC_067283.1, read as the reverse complement.
GCTTTGAAATCCTGACGCTGCACAATTCTGAGGATCTCATGTAATTTTTACACTGGCACATTACAGTTATGAACGGTTACTCAGAACCCAGCAAAAAGTGTCTGCAGTCCCATAGGATTATCATAGAATCATAGAATCATAGAATCCTAGGGGTTGGAAGGGACCTCGAAAGATCATCTAGTCCAACCCCCCTGCCAGAGCAGGGTCACCTAGAGCACATCACACAGGAAGGCGTCCAGGCGGATTTTGAATGTCTCCAGCGAAGGAGACTCCACAACCTCTCTGGGCAGCCTGTTCTAGTGCTCTGTCACTCTTGCTAACTATTGTCACTCTTGCTCTGTCATGCTAACTATTGGGAAATGCTGCTGAGGGGGAAGCAGAGAGTGAAAGAGAGACTAACATGAAAAGTTCTCTGTCAGGAGCTGAGATATCTTTGAGTTAGTCCATGGACTCCTCATTTTCACTTTTACCTTCAGTTTTGTTTCTCATTCAACCCATCATGCTTAAAACACTGCTGCAACATCGTTTCCACTTGGCTTGATAGCTTACTAAGGCTGACTGACTTCTTAGTTAGCTTATATCACAGTCATTGGTAGCTCAAGTCATCATCAGACTCTTGTTGTCAAGCTGGACTTCCAAAGAAAGGGAGTTGACTTTCACCTGCCTTACCTTCCCTGATGAAAGGCAGTAGCGTCACTGATGTTATCCCAAGAGCAAGGAATCAGAAAACAACAGATTGGATCCTTTTGTCATCATGAGTTATTTCATTTTCCAGATGTAGTTGATGGCCATCCTGATTCTCCTCCTGGCCCAAATGAACAAAGTCACAGCCCTGAATACAGGTCTGTTCCCTACCAAATTCCTACAAAGCTCTTGTACCTAAAGAGCTTTCTGCCACCACCTGCTCTTCCGTAATAGAGAGGTACCACTTTCTGCAAGATAGATAGGTACAGACATCTAGATATCTTTATACATATAGACTTACCTAGACATATAGTTATCAAAATATCTGGATATCTATATCTATCTATCTACTATATCTTGATATAGATAGATATTCATATAGACATCCAAATATCCTACCTCCAAGTAGACAGATACTTATCTAGCCAGCTCTACATAGATATTTATACCTAATTATATATCTAAGCAGATAAAGGTATCTAGTTCTAGATATGGATATCTGTCTAGAGCTATAGATATCCACTTACATATAGATAGGTATGCCTATCTATAACTAGATATATAGATAGAAATGGATCTAGACAGAGATAATCTATGTGTATCTATGTCTATATATACAGATGTATATCCCTTCCCAAACAGGTGTGGGTAGAGACTGGGGCCAAGATTGTAGTTCAAATATTTGCTGGGTGCTCTAATAATTTTAGCCCAATCAAGAAAAGCAAAATTCTCCCTTGACTAACAGTATGTACAAAGGAAAGCAATATTGTTAACTACCCATCATCTGATAAAGCTGTACTGCTGAAACAGCAGGAATCTGATTGGATTTCTTCACATGCCTCTTGGATCCTTCATTTTCTTGGAGACATTTAGATTACTGTTAAAGTGAATTAAATTAGTATTAACCTTGTCTGTGAAAATGATTCTTCAGAAAGGTACATGTATTTCTTATGGCATTCATGAAAATGAAATGATAAACTGATATATGTAAATCTCAATGAAGACAGAACCCTTCTAATGAGTAATTACCAATGTGTAACTGTATTGATTAAGTTTGTAAAGTGGGATCATACTGGATGAATACTGAGAAATCAGTCTTTAGATATGCTCAGAAATTAGTCTGTGATCCTATTCTGGTTCTAAGTTATACCTGGGTAGAATAGAGGATGGACAGTCCCCATCCTGTTAGGTGAACGTATGCGTAAGCAAAACTGACAAGCTAACACAGATTATCAGACTGGCTTTGTTTGAACCAACTAGACTCTATTAACAGCTATATCTAGTCTAAATGATTAACTGAGTAGAAAGAAATGAGACAGAAAAACATTTCATAAAAACCAACTGTTCATTGGTAGCTATTAAACTGAGTTACCTTCCTTGGCTTCTACTGCTTGTTAGCAAATGGAGGAAAAATAAATGGCTTTTATTAATCCTTTTTGCCTAATTTTGCTAATTTTGCTTATGTTTCTAATTTTCAGGGGCTGAAAAATACACAATATTATCCAGAGTACCTCTATTACTGCTGGGTTTAAGATGTTCCCTACCGAATTATTACCTAGATTTTTCATAGGTACTGTCTGAACACGTGGCTTTTGATGTTCTAAATAATTTCAAATGAAACAATTTATTAGTGAATATGAAGCATTATCTGCCTGCCACATATCTGCTTACTACCTTTAGCTGTGTTCCATAATTTATCTAAAATAGAAAAATTTATCTAACTCTCTATCCATGGTAAAATTTCTATCACTGCCTCAGTCCTAAAGAAAGATAAGAGAAAATCTGTAACATTGTAGGTTACCTGATTACCTAAATGTCCCGCATATTCTCGTAAGAGGGAAAGGGCAAGCACATACTTAGCTTATAGCTCATTCAAAACATGTTTGAATCTATAAATAGGATGTAACTATAAGATAAGTCTCATGGCACAGGAGGTCACTTTCAGCTATTGCAAACTGTGACATGGTAGTTAAAATGACATTTCCCTAAAAGAATACCAATGACAGTCCTTACATGCTTAGCCAACTCTTGCTGATGAGTGTGGCTTTAGAAATTCCAGTTTTCTTCAGATGCCATTGCTTGGCAGAAGTCAGATCAAGGCATGTTTGTCACATACAAATGTAACTTTTTAAATCATGCCAGGGTATATGCAGAAACCACAGCTAAACGATTATCACAGATTAGATTTCAATGCTATATTGTAGTCTGCCATTCCTGAAAATCCCTGGGATTTCTGGAGTGCAAAAGAAAAGCAAGAATATCAAATACAAATAGAAAATCCAACAGATTTGGGTCATCCTCCACGAAGTTATATGAACATTATTTTTATTGCAAAGAAATACTTTGATCCATGTCTTTGATGCACTGTTCACTTTTTGATGCAGCTCCTCTTGCTGCACTACACTTCCAAAGAATAATATTCAGTGTGTGTTCCCCTTGCTTCAGAAAGTTGGCCCTCACTGACACTTCAACTGTACTGATGGAGACAATAACAGTTGTTTGTTTGTTTTTTCTTGGTCTTCTTATAGTATAAAATGATATTGTGTACCAGTTGAAACTACTTGGGTCAGAAATATGCTTAGCATGGTGGGTATGAATTTCCCAAGGGTGCAGTAAACAATTTGCCTTACCAGTATAGGAAGAAGATATATATCAAAAATGTTACAGATTACAACAACAAAATTTTGGAATTTTAATTTAATTTATCCTGGGAAGCTTTTGTCCTGACATTTAGGTGCAGAAGGACAGAAGCTTCCAGTATTTATTTTTCATCAACTCAGAAGAGCTAGTTTTCTTTTACTCATCAGTCCCTGCCTGTTTCTCTCTGCATGTCCAATCTGCCCTTCTCAACCAGATTGGTTCCCATCTTCTCTGGCTGCTTGCTATACTAGTGAAGCAGAGTGAAATGGAACAGGGATAAAAAGTCCTCCAGTGTAAAAGAATTGTAAAGTAAAGTGGAAGAAGAGTCTATAATGCTCCATCCTTCAAACACACATCACACTGCAGCACAGCACATTCCACCTGGGGTTGCAGATGTGTAAACATACTCCATACAACACATACGTTATAAACTACTGGAATCACTCCACTGAGGACTATGCTACTCCCTTGCAAACAAACACATGCTCTTAAAAATCACCTGAACACAATACAAAATCTCTTGGCTGACCTAAAGTCAGTGTTTGAAAACAGCTGCCTGGTGTGGAAGAAATCCTCTTGGAAAGAAGGTGGTATTGGAAGGTGGATTAATGCATATTTGTTTTTAAGATGGAGCAGAATAACAACAGGCATTACCAACAGATCCTGTTGAACTCAGAAAGAAAATGGCTTTCTCTTTTTAAAAAACTGACTGTCATTCAGTTATCTGGTGAAGGCTCAATGGAGTTTGACTGAAGTATTTGAATTCTCTAATCTCCAGTTCAACTATTTTCATAAGTTGTTTTCAAATGAGTAGCAAATAGTGCCAGTTACCTAAAATGCCAGGAAAAGAAAACTAGCCTACCTCCAACAAAAGCTTTTCTGTAAAGCCCCTTTCATTTTTAAGCTGTGGATTCAGTCTATCAGGAGCACATTTCTTCTTTGGCTAGCTGCTGAAAAAAAATCTAAATTTAGGAGGATAATACGACGAAGTTTTACTAATACATTATTTTATCCATGTTTCACTTCATCTTTTTGGGATGCATCCATTTCTTTTGTTGCCATTGGTCCCTGCATATACATTGTTTATCAGAGCAATTAGATCAAACAATAACTCAGATCTACTGGAACTCTTTCAGCTCATTCAAAGGGTTCCCAAAGACTCTTGGAAATTGAACAAGTACATATTTTCCCTTTTCCTTTCCCATGGAGGCATGTGCAAATTGCCTGGCAAACTCATGGTGCTGTACTGAACTGCCATTTGGCAGAACAGAGTTCAATAGCTGACCACAGTTTGCCTTTCTCTAGTGCCAATGAGAGTGAGAGAGCTTGGGTATTGCTCAGTTTCTCCATACAACCAAAATAAACTGATTTTCACAAAGCAGAGAGTCAAGTTTAGTTTGCCTCATCAAGAACAGCACTGTGCAATGGTAGATGGGTATGAAATTAAAGGGGGAGGTAATGAGGACAGCATAAGGCTCTGACTGGGGTGTCTGAAGGGGACTCTGTGAGGAGAGAAAGTAAGAAAAAGATATAGTTTCCCAGCTGATGATAAAAGCCCAGTTACAGAGTCCTGCATGGAGGTGTTGTAAGGCTGTGACTTATGTCACTCCCATATACATGTTATGGGCACCGTCTCCTGGAATACAGACCAGGTATCTGGCACTCCCTTAAGGTCTTCAAATAAATCTTGGGTATCTGTGCCAAGGAACACTGCACTTCTGCTACCGTAATATTGCTGTTCTACTCCTGCATGGTCTAACACAAGTATACTCAGCCCAGTTTACTACTACTGGTGGAAAGTCTCCAATCTGGAAAGAAAAGAGTGACTTTCTTGGAGGGATAAAAGAAGGTCGTGCTGCTTCTTTGTAGTACACTGCACTGTATCAGAATAGGAACATCTTCAAGGCCACCTACCCTTTTTTTTTTATTTTAAGGAAAGTAGATATCAGAGACTGAATTTTCAGTTTAATATTTACATAAAGCAGATCTCTGGCAAGGCTGTACATCTCATCAGCAAGATTTCTCTTGGGAAACAGAATTTTAGAAAAATGTCTTTAAACTTGATAAATGTAAAATAAAGAAAGATTACTGTCAAATAACTGGTTCGTGGAAAGCACCAGTTGTATCTGATCTGTAAAGAGCTGTGTGCTGATTAAAATAAAACAGTAAATCCAAACTACTTGGCTCATTTTATCATCTACGTCTTAATACATCACCAGTTAAATAATATGTGGAGCCTTAGAGCTGATCAGCTGCACGGGACCTGTGCCTCACCTCTCCAACACAAAGCCACAGCACTTCACTTCCAGCACACTAGAAAACAACCCATTCATCATTGCCATTGGGGCTGCAGTTACCTGACATTTCCCTGCTAGGGAGAGCAGGGGATTTTGCCAAGAGCTATTTGCTTTCTCATTGCTGCCAAATAGAAATGTTCTTCTCCTTTGGTTGGAATGCTGTGCTCAGCATATAACAACCAGCACACGGGGCACATGATACAGGAGAGACACCAGGATGTAACAGCAAATCTGTACTAGTAATAAACAATGGCACATACTCATATTCTGACTTTTTTTTTTTTCTCCTATTCCAAGGAAAGATGATGCCAGGCCACAGAATCACAATCAAGTGTTGAACAACCAGAAAATTACAATGGAGGGTGGTTTTTTCCATCACCTTACCCTTTTTGGGACTGGCAAAAAGTGCTCTATTTTAGATACATTGCTGAAATGAGTGACAGAACGTAATAGGGACAACAGGGTGAGAAAGCAGAAGTGAAAATAAAGGGAAAGGAAAGATATGTGGGTTACAAAATGCACTACAGTGTCAATTAAGTATTCTCTTAGCACTCCTGACTGGGTATGTATCCAGGGAGGTTACTGACGTGCACTTGTTTTGATAAGCAGAACACACACTAGGTTTGGGTTAAGAAAAAGCCAGGTCAGCCAAAGGAAAGGGTCAGGCCTAGCATTTTTTAAACTTGGATTAAAACTGACCATCAGTTGAGGAATGAACCTCTGTTCTTCATTAGATCAACACACATGTGAACCGATACGGAAGCACTTACACCAAGTCCTAGAACGGCAGCACAGATCTAACAGTCCCCAGAGAGGGAACGCAGAACCCAGCCTGACCAGCAAGGGCTTCTCCAAAATGGCCTCATTTCCCATTCCTTCTCATCATCAAAATACATCAGCTGCCTCCTAGAAGAATAATGAACAACTAGTCTCTGCTATAAAAAGTAACACCAAATCACACACATGGTTAACTTTGAGGTTATATGTGTTTTTCCCATAAGCAGAAACTTGAGAACTAGAATAAATCCAGGTTTTGCTCTACCCTTACTCCACACTAATAATGCCTCCATTTAAATATTTTCACCCTTTTCCCAAGAGATTTCACAATAATAACTATCATTATGGTAAACCAGACAATACACAATGAAGTGTTTACACGATACATTTGAACATCACAAGATGTTTAATTTAATTTTTGTCAGAAAACTGGGCAAAATCCTGATGCTAGTGCTGAACATAGAGCCTGCATCCACCAACACATAGGTGCTAACAGCAGTCAGGAGTCTTATTTTATACAGTAGTAACATAAAACTAATGCATAATGTGTGCTTACTTAACTGCAGCTTGCTACCTGTAAAGAAAGCATGATCCTCACACATGCCATCTGCAAGCATCCATCTTTCCTGTTCTCACTGAAGAAACTTCACCTGAGCTGCTGAACATGGGTAGATCTCAGTGCAATGACAGCAGTGGAAAGTGCTCAGCACTGCACAGAACACAGGGAGAAGGAAAGAACTTTTAAGAAAAAGCTCTCCTGCTAATGTATGACTTAGAAACCTTAGTTTTGCATGCTAAATAGAGAAGACAAGTATATTTCCCATATATTTAACTCCTATGTAATAAAAAACTATTCAGAAAACTTCTCCCCAGAATAAATTATTATTATGTGGAAATCCCCCACCCCCTCCAGACACATACCCATTCAAAATGACACCCTGGATAATTAATGACAACCTCCCCCCCCCATCCAGAAGAGACCATTCACTCATTCACTCCAGGCTCTGTGCGCCAACCCCAGCCATCATGAGGGGGCACAATAACAAAGCTGCTTTGAGGATGGCAGGATGAAGGAAATAAAGATATTTTAACTTTGGCCAGAGCCATGTTTTGTACATCCAGGACTTAGGATTATCAGTTATCCAGAATCAACATCTTTGGCACCATCAAGAGGGTACTACAGATCCTAAGCAGAAGCTGAGCTAAAAGTCTTGTGTAACCCACTGCTGCCTTGAGCGAGGGCAATAGGGCTGAAACTTTGTGTCAAAACAGGTAATGCTGGTTTGGGATTTTAAAACATCCTTTTTAACACACAAAAGTGATCAAGTAAATTTTCGTAAAAAGGAGAGATTACTATGCCTTGCCGTTGTGCCCAGACAACTGGCTATTTCTAGTTTTTGTATGCATAAACAGGGCACATGCAAGGGTTTGGATATGGAACCGTAGGAATTCCCTTTGGAAACTTTGTTGGATGTTAACACAAATTTTACTGTGTATTTTCAGGTTTTTAGATGATGTAAATATTTTTTGTGTTATTGAAGACAACAGGTATTGTTTGCCTGATTTTGTATCAGCTTAGCATTTTCAAAACCAGAATCCAATCAAAAGGAATGCAAGTTAATTTCAAATATAAAAAGACATAAACACAACTAGGAAAAAAAAAATCCCAGGCTGCAGGACACAATTTTTCTGCAATCTGAGAATCTTTTCCTAAGCTGCTCTTTAGCAAAACGGAAGTTCGTTATTATTTTGTTTGCAGGTACTTCTTTGTTTCTTTCTTGTGAAATGTAAGTAATTAAATCACATTCTTCTGATTCAACACATCTTTGCTGAACTCTAGAAGCAATATTCCCATCCAGTGACTTACTTTTATCTTCTTTAATATTGATGGAGGTAAGGGGGGAGAGGGAAAGTACAGTGCTAATATTTAGGGCAAGATTCACTCGGTAGCAAGACAGCTTTAGCCTGGGCTGCCAAGCAAGCAATAAAACCTTTAAATGGCTCAGGGACCACTGGGGCCAGCGCTGTGAAAAATTCATGAAGCAGGGCCTGTGAAGCCTGCTACTTTGATATTACCTTCAACGCCTGGAGCTTTCTATCCACACCTGCCCAAGCCTCCTTTGCAATCCTTGACATTGATCCATTCGTACCCCAGAGCGCGGGGTGGCAGATGAGTTGGGGCGGCAGGTTGAAGGCAGAGGGGGAAATGGTGGGTGGGCCGGGCACCTTTGAGCTGCTCAGGCAGTGAGGTGACATGAGAAGCTGGGTAACACTGAGGCATCACGGAGCCCTGCTAATAAAAGGCCAATAGCACCCTCTAATACAGAGATGGGTTCAGCACATAGTGGTAAAACCCATTTCTTTCCCCATTTCCTACCTCCCTTTATTGTTTTTCTTTTGCTTAGAGGGCTTGCCAGGACCCCTTACTGTGTTTCTTTTTCATTATTCTTTCCAGTCTAGTTGCTTTAGTACGATAAAGATTTTTTTTTCTCTTTTTTTTTCTTTTTTTTTCCTTTGTCATGTAGTCCAGGCTTTTTTTTTTTTTTTTTTTTCCCCTTCACACTATGTTGTAATTTTCTGCAGTCTCCTCTGGCCTCTATGGCCATTTACAATGATTAGCAGTTTGCAAGAGGTAATGAGTTTCTGTCTTCTCCTACCCTCTCTCTCTTTCCCTCTCTGCTCCTTTTTCTGGCACAGTCCTTCAGTTATTCTAAATAAACAGACAACTGCATAATTAAGAACTTTAATGTCAACAATGGAGCCTTCTAAATACTAAGGAAGAGAGGAAGAGCTTTATAAGTATTGATATTGCTACATTTTCTTTAAAGTCACGGGGTTGGGATTTTTTTTCTCCCCCACTTTAATTTCTGTTTAGGAACAAAAGATTTTTGTGTTTGCAAGAAAGAGGAGATGAGTGATTTTAGATTTGCATTTTCTCTTTGCCAGAGCCTGGCATCTTAGAAAAGATTTCTATCTCACAAACAAAAGCATCTGTTTAAATAAAAAGCCACTTGAGAAAGAAATAATAAAAAATAATAATTATTATTTTTCCAAAGCAGGACTGAAATATCCAGACATCAGTATAAAATGGCTAGTACTCATTTAAGGGTGTCCTTTTCATTTCTCTGAAGCCTCCCTTTAAGCTGTGGATAAAAAAACACATTAAGTGATTTGTTCTCATTTCACACAAAGTATCTCGACTCTTTCAAAAAACTGCAGAAGCCTTTTAAATATATCTATTTTCATGAAGCTTATTTATCAAGGTTTGTTGGCCATATGTAAAGCCACAGGCATTGTCCTATTTTTTTTTATTTCACCAGTATTCAAGAGACAGTAGCCAAGGCCACCTTCTCTGTGCTGGATGGATGGCACCAAAGCAGGCTGCAGAGAAAACAGGCTGGGGAGGCGAGCAATAGAGACTGAGAAAGACACTGTGGGCTTATCTGCTGCAGCAAGTGCACTGGTAGAGACCATCTGGGGCTGCAAACAGGAATCTGCAAAGCTCAGTGCATTGTAAAATGGCAACAATCTCACCCAACATGTCCTGCACTGGCAACTTGCTGTTCTGATGGCTGTGATCAGTCTTAGGAACATCTCTGAGATATCTGCTGGCCTCATTCAGGTCTCTTCCCTTAAGTTACTGGAAAACAACTTGCACTGTTTTTCATGTATTATGAACAACCCTTCTTGGAGGACAGACTTGGGGGAAGAGGGTGGGGGAGAAAGATAAAGGTGGAGATTGATTGGTCTCACTTAAATTCTGACACAACTGTACCTGAGAGGAACCAAGAGGCTCACTGTGGTGGGTGCCAGGTGCTCACCAAGCCACTCCATCACTCCCATCCTCAGCAGGACAGAGGGTGGAGGGAAAATAAGATAGGAAAACAATTATAGGGTCAAGATAAAGGCTTTTTAACAAAGCAAAGACTGCGTGCGGGAGGAAAGGAAAGGAAAAGCCTTATTCTCTGCTTCCCATTCACAGGTGATGTCCAGCCATTTCCCAAGAAGCAGGGCTTCAGTGCACATAGCAGTAGGTCCAGAAGACGAATGTCATAATAACAAACGCCCCATCTTCTCCACCTTTCTCTTAGCTTTTATTGCTAAGCAGACATCATATGGTATGCAATATCCTTTTGATCAGTTCGGGTCAGCTGTCTGGCTCTGTTCCCTCCCCAGATCTTGCACACACCCCTCCTGCCTACTGATGAGAGGGGAATGTTGGAGAAACAGCCTTGATGCTGTAGGATCACTGCTTAGCAGCAACCAAAGCTGTGTTATCAGCACCTTTCTAGCTACCAATACAACGAACAACACTATAAGGGCTGCTATGGGGAAAATCAACTCCACCTCAACCAGACCCAGCACACTCATCTTTGGAGATAAGTTCTAAGAAGCTATTCTCAGGCATATCCTCAGCCTTCGAAGTACATGAAAGTAATTGATTTCTCCACTTCAACTACTGACCTCCCTCAGCACCTGAGCAGAGACTTCCAAATGCCACTTCAGAACCCAGAATGGCCTGGTACATTGGGATTTCTGATTGATTTTCTATCCAAAAGCCCATCAGGATGGACATACTTCTGCTACTCTCCACCTTTGGTAAATAATTTCTTAAGTATGGCACTCACACAGGGAGCTAGCAACGATTTGGAGGCTCCTCTCAGCCTGAGGGACTTCATGTCATTACTCCCATATGCCAAGATGCAGCCGAGACTGAGCTGGGATCAAACTGCTTTTATTTCTTGTGACATCTTGTCTTCATGGGGCAACAAGAGACAGAAACTAAGAAAGGCAGAGCCTGACTCTGTGGTCTAGCTAACAGCAGAGGCTCTGGTTTGAGGAGGTCCCTGGTTACTGGTCTGATGAAGAATTTGCTCATGCATTTTTTAATTGGGTAGCCACTGAAAAAGTACCAAACAGCTGAGGAGCACACAGCAAGACTCTAAGTCCCACTCAACCTACCTACACTTGGGAGCAGAGACCCAAGAAAAATGAGCTTTGTTTCGTGGAAAATAAATACCTTTTTTTTCTCAGTATTTCATCAAAATTCATTTTCAGTAATCTGTACTGATTGCATGCTATATCTAATTGCAGTCTTTCCCTTTTTCTTTTGGAGAAAACAGCATTTGAAAAGATCCTATCGTCCTTTTGGAAAAGTGTACAGGGCTCCTTTACCCTTCACCTGAAGCCCAGCCAAGGACAGCTGAAGAAGTTCCTCTGTCTTGCTGCTCCTTAAAAAGCCTGAGTGAACCAGAAGACATGTCGAAGTCCTGTAGGAGAAGCCATGCTTGGTACTGGCTCACAAGTCAGCCCACGTACAGGGCCAGTACCAACAAGCAGCCCAAATTCAGCCAGCATATTTTAGGATCAAATGTTTACCTCTCTGGACACAAGTCATGATTTAACCTCAGAGCCAGGGAACAATCCGTAATCTATTTTATTTTCTAGTAAAAATGCAACCAGGGAGATCATTGTCCTGAGACAACCCAGTCAGCCTCATCATACTTAATTATTATTTTTACCTGCCACATGCCTTAGTAGAAGACTGACTTTGACAGGATTTTTTACAATAACAAAACACTTGGAATTTGAGCCAACAGGAACATTAACATGGGAAGCTCTCGGACAAGCTGCTTTTGTTTTACAGAGCACACAGCCAGTGCAGCTCTGGTACTGCTTTCTCCACTGTTTATTTCTCCCTCAGTTCAATTATGTCCTCTACATTTTCCAGTTGTCATACTGAAGTACTTTGGCAGAATTCACATGCCTATCAAGGTTTGGCCTGGCTCGTGTCACTTTACCACACTTACATGCCTGTATACGCTCTGGCGTTACAATAACAGAAACTTAACACACTGTAAATAAACCCTATTGTTTTTACCAGTGTGCAAGCCTATTATCATTAGCCTTCACTTCACAGAGGGTGAACGTGTTCTGACATACAGCATGATTTTTCCATTCTCCCGCTGATCTCTCTCAATATTTTATTTTAAACTCTTTGTTGCTGAATACAGGCCAAACTCTGGTACTTCAGCTGCTCACACAGAAACAATCTACTCAGTCCTGACAGTGAGCCCACTCAGTCAAACTGCACAAGAAACAGTGAAAGTGTTCTTTCAAAAAAGTGGTCATATATTTTTTCAGTAAGAGCTCCAGAGAGAAAGGAGTCCAATTTTCCCTTGCCCCACTGCTGCTCCAGGGTCCCTTCTGCAGGAAGTTTCCCTGGCTCCAGCTGAGCCCAAGCAGGAGGGACAGCCTTAGGGGAGCTGGTGCTGAGCCCAGCCAACACCAAATGACAGATTCAAGGATCATATTGGTAGAAAGGGGCCATTTGGATGGCCTGATCTGTTCTCCTACCTTTGGCTAGAGCGCAGATTGGTTGAAAGGCTGATTTGGGCAGCATCACCAAGGCGCTTGTCCACGCGGCTGATTTAGTGAACTGCCACAGTCCTGTGCCTTCTGGTTGTTGCCGTGTCACACCTTTGCTTTAGCTATGTACCATGCTACAGTGTAATCTATTGATCAGACCTCTGCTTCTCAAGAATCTTCTTCCCACTTTGGTATTGTGGAGAATGATTAAATAATTTCTTGTAGTTTCTTCTTATTTTAGGGGACTCAAACATATCCCTTCTTATTTTAGGGACTACTATCAGGGACTAGAACACGTCTCTTATGAGGAAAGGATGGATTAGCGACTTTTTGGTCTGGAGAAGACCAAGGTAGGATCTTATAAATACTTATACTTACGAGGAGGGTGTCAGGAGGATGGGGACAGTCTTTTTTCAGTGGTGCCCAGGACAAGAGGTGACTGGCACAATCTTGAACATAGGAAATTCCATTTAAACATGAGGAAGAACTTCTTTACTTCCAGGGCAACAGAGCAGCAGAACAAACTCTCTGTCTCTGGAGATATTCAGAACTCACCTGGATGCCATCTTGTGCAATCCACTCTAGGTGAACCAGCTCTGGCAGGGGGGTTGGACTAGATGATCCCTCCCAACCCCTACCATTCTGTGATTCTGTGATCTTGTACAAAGGCAAGCTGAATTTTCTTAGACATACTGTGAGGAATTGGGTGATGTATCTACCTGCAATTTTTTCACTGGCTGAATATGGAATGGTATGTAAAATGCACCATTTTAGGTCTCACTAGAATGTGCTAGAGGAAAAAATCTTTCTTTTCACTTTTTGGCATTCTCTGTTTTGGTTTCTAAGGCTCAAATTGGCTCTTGTACCTCCAACATCATGCACGGTCATCATGTTTAATTGGTTCTTTTTTTTAAGACCTACTCAGAGGCATTGTTTTCAGAGATATTAATTAATTTCAAATTTGGTAATTCATAAACAAAACTAGCCATGACTAGGTGCTTTTATTTTCTGGAGGCAACTGAAGTAGCGGTGAACTAAGATTTTCATAGTGCCTGTTTTTTTATTACCACCATGATATAAAATAATGGTAAAAAACACGTTCATTTTGCAAAGTGCTGAGTGCTCCAGTGTCTTTTCACATGAATATCTGAAAAAGGAGGAGAAATAATACCGTCATTTAAATAAATTCCAGCTAGGAGTTTAGCACCTTCAAAAATCCAGAAGACATTTTCTTCTGAAGTCTTTCCTGCCAAGCATGAGTAAAACAACAGATCTGCATTCAGACCCTGGCTCATGAGTATTCATTAAAACAAATAAACGATTAAATGGTAAAGAAAGCATTGCACAGCTCAAAGCCTGGTGTAGTATCAGATGTATAATAAATACATTAGTGTTGGCTGAGCAATGGCAAAACACATTTCTACGTACTGGGAGATAATGAGCTCACTCAAGGAGCCTTGTGTATGCAAAAGGATTTTGAAGAAACACATGACAATATAATTGAGAATTTGTTATTGCTAATCCTAAGGCTTTGAATTTCCATCCACCAGCTTTCTTTTTCCTCTGCTTCATCCCAGCATAACCTCTATTGCAGTACATACACCTAAGTCCGTCTAATACAGGAGGAAGAGGGAAATACAGAAATACATGGAGAGAGGGGCTCAAGCCAGCTAAAACCATTGCCCACTTGCCCTGCTACAACACAGTGTGCTTAGGTGTGGTGAGATAATTTAGTAACAACTGTTCTTTCCTATTTCCCCTTTTTTTTTTTTTTTTGGCTTTTTTAAAAGCTAAACCCTAGCCAACACATTTTAAACCTTACCGATGCCAAGTGACAAAATGTCTTCAGTCTTTTAGCACACACTCTTAGTAATCATAACAACATTTTTGTATTATTATAGGCAGTATTGGCAGTGTGCTCAATTGTGCATGGAATAAATAGCTCACATTAGCAGTTTGCCTCAAAATTCATGGTTGCAGCCAGCTTAATTAAGCGCATCTTTCTGGGAAATCAGTAATAATAGTAATGAATGGACCTGCTGGTGACCTGCAGCAGCAAGAAGTCATTCAGAACATTTCTGAGTTCAAAACTCAGGAACACCTACAGCTGCCTGATTCATAACTACTCCATAACACTGCCACTGGGAAAGGCAGCCAATACCACCGATATTCATTTTAGTTCTATAATTATCCCTTCCTTACTGTTGGTTTGTTGTTGTTGGGTTTTTTTCCTGCAGAAGGAAGCTTCGGCCAATTTATATCTCTCATGATCTTTCACTGTTGGGATTTTCAATACAGATGAGGGGCTGCTGTGTGATTAGGTGTCTGAATTCTTCCACAAAAAAACCCAAAACAAAACCAAACAACTATTTAAGAATAGTTTAGATATTATGGTCAGTTTACCAGAAGCAAGAAGCTTCCATCTAGCTTTGTGAAACTAATGTGTCTGTTCAGATCATATCAATCTTAAACATATCTGGGGGCATAGTTAGTAAATACCTTCTACAAGAGAATTGCCTCCACTTTTACAAAAACTACATTTCGATTAAAAATAAAATTAATAAATAAAAAGCAGCTTTTTGTTGGAAAATTCCAAGCTAGCTGTAGCATTGACAGATTGTGACTTCTGAGAAAAAGCCAAAAACAAACACAAACACATAGGACCTGGAAAACCTGCCTAGAAAGAAAAAGAGAAAAAGAGAAAAAAAGGGGGGGGAAAAAAAAAAAAAAAAAGATGAAGGTAAACATTTGACAAAGATGGAAAGACTAATGGATGTTTAACCATATTTGAACTACACAAACATCAAGCACAGAGATCATTTCTGTAGTTATACATGTGCTATCATAGAAGAGATTAAGGAGACTTACAATCATTGGGTGGCCTCACACAGGAGCAAGTCAGAGAGGCAGAGCAGAGTAGATTTTTATGGGTGACGTATTTTACTAATAGTAGTAGAAAAATGAAAAAGGTTAAAAGTGCACCTCAGTGCACTATACACCATAGTGTTTGAGGCTTAGAGATGGAAGCAGAAAACAAACTGCACAAATGGAAATACTAAAGAACATGGTTGATATTGTATAGGAAATATAGGAAGAACTACAGAATATTCTGTGTTCACAATGGCAAGGAAATTTGCTGAACAATCTAACAGAGCATATTATGATTCTTCATTTCCATAACTGTCTAGAGACCAGAGTACATGGAACCTGAATATCATGTACAGGACACCACAGACACTGAGAAGGCATTCTTGCCAGGCAGTGAGTTGTCATTGGAGTTATTGAGTTAAATACAAATCATTGCATTCTTCAAATGCAGTCCTAGCAATAGCATTTTAGCAGCAACAATAAACAAGAAAAGGAATGAGGGAGAAAACAGTGCTTCATGCCATGACCAGTCCCCTTCAGCAGCTTGAATTCTTCCAAGGAGCTCAGTCAGAAACAAAATGTACAGCAAAGAGAAGAGACATGGAGGCAAACTATTCTTTCCCCTTCTTTTTCTCCCCATTAGTTAGTAGGAATGCTGTATCTCACCTAAGCCAAATAAAGGAAGAACAGAGAGACAAGTACCTTGCACCCAGTCTCTGAGGTGATAGCTGGCTATGGAAGACTTCATCAGTAATAAAGGATAATCACTAATAGCTTCTATTTCAAAGGGGAAAAAAATACTTTCACCTTTAGCAATATTAAGGATATAGCTAAGAATCCCAACTATCAGAGGTAGTATTTCAGAAGAGGCACTCTGTGCACTACTTTAATTAAGGATTTTTTCTTCATCACAGGGTCAAAAGTTTAGCAAAGCTGGCTGTGCAAAGCTTGCCTGAAATCTTAAGTGGAAAAATTCTAGAAACCACAAATAATAATGAGCCATAAAATGCAAGACTGATACCACCACGTGCTTTTGCCCCAGTTGGCCAGCAGCCAAGTCTTGACTGAATTAAGACAAAGACACTGCTTAAAGAAAAGTCTTTAAAAACATACATAAAACCATAAAGGATCCCAAAGTGTCAAAGTCTCAAAATCAGGAACCAGAAGTTAGAATATTTCCAGTAGCCCAGAGATACCTTTTCTATGGCTTTCTTTAAAACATTTGGAGCCTGTAGCCCAGCAAGCAAGCAAAGAATTCGAAAAGAAGAGAAGAGATGGAGCAAAAGAGACCGAGGTTCAGCTGAGTCTTCAGTGGGGTTGCTGAGCTACGCTGGGTGCTTCGCTGCTGATCTGATATAGTAGCAAAGCTTCCCCATAACTGTGCCATGCAGATAAAACAGAAAAGTAAGTATTTCCATGCACTTATCATGCTAGATTTGCTTCAGGTGAGGTCTCTGAGTGTTATTGTTATGGGGCCAGACTATAATACTCACACAATCTATACATCATCTAGCTGCCCAAAGTTATGAAAAAACAGATCTGGATTTCGTTTTTGTCAGTCTTTAAAGAGAGCTTCAAAGGTTTAAAAGGCAAAATACTACCAGCTAAACCCTCTTCATCTCCATATCTACCTCAAGGAAGAAGATGTGGAAAGGGTGGGATTCTTGGGGAATTGCATCAATAATCTACCCTGCTCCATTTGGGGAGTCCTTATCCAAGCCCTGGGGCCAGCAGCACAAACAGTGCCTTGTTCTCAGCAGCAGTGGCTGAATTCTCCTGCCATGTGGTGACACTGGTTCAGGGGAAAAGAAAGGGGAGGGGGAAGGGGAGAAGCCCTGCCGTTTCCATCAGTCAGGCAGACAGCAAATTGAGGAAGGAGCAGAAGTTGTTTAGGACTGTCTAGCAAGTGACAACTGTTTGACTGGCAGAAAGCCATGATGAGCATGCTGTGCCTTTAAAATAGGTGTCTATCTGCAGCCTGGAACATATTCAAATCAGGTTGCATAAAAAGCTGTTCCAGCTACTTACAAGCTACTTACAGTAATTAAAACCAGAGAAATGCCTTTGTCTCTCAGAACCTGCACAGAATAAAACACAAGTAGAACAAAACAAAACAAAAAAAGCCATTCCCAAGGTCAATTCTAAGGTATTATCATCCTTTTCTGCATATAAAATGTATGTTTAAATACACATGGTGGTACAAATTCTCTTCTCTGCAACTCTTGATGAGATACACTGCAGGAGGTGAGGCTCCTTCAAAACACAGGAGTACTTAGTCTACATAATTTGGATTGTAAAATACATGCAGGGACAGATGAGCTGAGCTGCAAGCAGGCAGAGCCAGGAGTGGGCAGGCAAGCTATTATGCACCAGCCCACTGCTCATCCTTCCTTTTCTCTCAGATTTGGCCAAAAATATCATACACCCAGAGATCCAGTTTCTGAGTGCTCCTGGGGCACTTTAGCAGTGTGGGGCCCAAGTACACAGACAGAAGGAACTGGCAATTAATGGATGCTGCCTGCCACACATTACACTACAATTCCCCTGGGAACATCCGAATGTATCAAAGGCATGGAGGTTGCCATAGTCTACCCTAGCGCTCTGCAAAACTGTGCACCTCTGGAAGGGCATTACATGAATTTAATGAAGGGTTTTCTGTCCCAGTCTGCTCTGCTTGCAAATGTACACCTTATTTGTATGTCAAGAGGGCAAAAGAGAAGCATTCCTTTTGTAGAGGAAGCACTCAACCTCAGGTCTCTAAAGCAGCGTGGCTCTCAGCTGGCTACCACTGCTGTGCTTTACTTCCAGATCACACCAAAAAGAATGAGAGGGGCTAAATGTATAGTTAGATGACAGGATATTATTAACTTTGACACAATTGGGAAACATGGAAAGAACTAGAGTACAGGACTTTTTCACTGTCATAGAATCATGGAATTGTTAATGTTGGAAGGGACTTTAAAGATTCTCAGGTTCTAATCTCCCTGCTATGAGCAGGGACACCTCACACTTGAACAGGTTGCACAAGTCCTCATCCAACCTAGCTGTGGACACCTCCAGGGAGGGGGCATCAACAACCTCCCTGGGCAACCTGTTCCAGAGCCTTACTACCCTCATAGTGAATAATTTCTTCCTAATATCTAACCTAAATCTCTTTCAGTTTAAAATCATTACCCCTTGTCCTGTCACTCCCTGGTGAAAAGTCCCTCCCCAGCCATCTTTCCCATAGCCCCGTCAGGTACTGGAAGGCTCCACTTAGATCCCTCCATTTCCCCACCTTTGCTGACTCCCTCCCTTTAAAATTCCACCATATATCACATATAATCCTGAAAGGCTCTTCTCTGCATCCCCTAGTGAATCCCATCCCTCTGCAGCAGCCTGTGGAGTGTTACATAAAGCCAGTCAACATATTCATCTTTGCCATGGAGTTCCCCTGGGACATCCCTGGAAGCAGTAGGGGCAGGTTATCATTCAGGTTCCCTCCTCTGCATGCCTGGAGACAATCCTTGTATCACATAACCTAGCACTCCTGTTTCAACTAGAACATCCTTTTTAATCAGTCTACACATAACCAAGTTAAATCAAACCCAGCCAACTGCTAATTTCTTCATGGAAACACTAATAAATATCTTTAATAAATAAAATCAAAACAAGACAAACACCTGATTTCTCATTTTTCATGAAATCATAAGAGTGGTTTGCGCTGGAAGGGACCTTAAAGATGATCTAGTTCCAACCTCCTTGTATGGGCCTCCATATACCTCCCGCTATGCCAAGTTGCTCCAAGCCCCAGCCAAGCTGGCCTTGAACACTTCCAGGAAAGAGGCATCCACAGTTTCTCTGAGCAACCTGTGCCAGTGTCTCACCACCTCACAGTGAAGAATTTCTTCCTAATATCTAAATCTGAATTAGCCCTCTTTCAGCTTAAAACCACTACCCCTTGTCCTGTCACCACAAGCTCGTAAAATGCTTAGGTTTTGATAATAAAATTGCTTCAAGACTTGTAAAAAGCCCCTCCCCAGCTTTCCTGTAGCCCGTTCAGGTACTGGAAGGCTGCTGTAAGGTGTCTTTAGAGCCTCCTCTTCTCAAGGCTGAACAGCCCCAACTCTCTCAGCCTGCCTTCATAGCAGAGGTGCCCCAGGCCTTTGATCATCTTCACGGCCCTGCTCTGGACTCGCTCCAACAGCTCCATGTTCTTTCTGTGTTGAGGGCTCCAGAACTGGACACAACACTCCAGGTGAGGTCTTACGAGAGCAGAGGGAGAGAATCACCTCCCTTGACCTGCTGGCCACACTTCTTTCAATGCAGCCCAGGATATGGTTGGCTTTCTGGGCTGCAAACACACATTGCTGGCTCATGTTGAGCCTCTCATCAACCAAGACTCCAAAGTCCTCTCCGCAGAGCTGATCTCAATCCATTCCCTGTGCAGCCTGTATTTGTGGTTGGGATTGCCCTGCCCAGGTGCAGGACCTTACACTTGACCTTACTGAACTTCATGCTATTTGCATGGGTCCACCTCTCAAGCCTGTGAAGGCCCCTCTGCCATCCCTTCCCTCCAGCATGTCAACCTCACCACACAGCTTGGCGTCATCAGCAAACTTGCTGAGGGTGCCCTTAATCCCAGTGTCCATGTTGCTGACAAAGATGTTAAACATCCAGAGTCCCAGTACTGACCCCTGAGGAACACCACACATCACTGGTCTCCATTTGGACATTGACCCACTGACCACAATTCTTTAAGTGCAACCATCCAGCCAGCTCCTTATCCACTGAGTGGTCCATTCATCAAGTCCATTTTTCTCCCATTTAGAGACAAGGATGTCATACAGGACAGTGTCAAACACTTTACACAAGTTCAGGTAGACATCAGATGCTCTTCTGTTATTGATGAACACTGTAACCCTGTAATGGAAGACCACCAAAGTCGTCAGGCAAGATCTGCCCTTAGTGAAGCCATGCTGGTTGTCACCAACCACCTTATTTTTCCTGTGCCTTAGCACAGTTTCCAGGAGGATCTGCTCCATGATCTGGCTGGGCACAGAGGTGAAACTGAGTGGCCTGTAGTTCCCTGGGTCTGCCTTTTCTCCATTTTTGAAAATGGGGTTATATTTCCCCTTTTCCAGTCAGTGCTGGAACTGCCACTGAACTGCCACAACTTCTCAAATCATCATGATGGACAGTGGCTTAGCAACTTCATCCACCAGTTCCTTCAGGGCCTGTGGATTTATCCTGTGAGGTCCCATGGACTTGTGCACCTTCAGGTTCCTTAGATGGTCCTGAACCTGCTCAGATGATTTATTTGTATTCTTCCCAGGCTACCTGTTCTTGCTTCCACCCTCTGGAGGTAGATTCCATCTATTATTAAACAGCAGTGGGTTAGCCTAATATTCAGGTAAGGTGGCTACCCATTCTTTCAAACTTCAATTAAAATTTCTCCTAGAAAAATAATCCTGGCTTAATCAAAATGGAAACTGTAATTAAGATGAGGAAGTTCTCTCCTGCTTTCTTGCCTCTCTCTCCTGGGCTTTTCTCACTCCACAGTTTGTCCAGGAAGAAGGCCTTTAATTCATTACCTTTAAAAGCTTTTTTTTTTTCTTTGTAGTAGACAAATAACTCCTCTACTTCCACTATGTGTGTTTCCACTATGAGTTTTTTATTCTATGAAAATTCAGTTTATTGTATTTCATAAAGTAACACTATCTTATCCTAGTGAATTAAAATATAGCGATTGCCCCGCTGAGAACTTGTTTTTGGAAGCTTGGGAATACGTTACTAAATGTTTTTTGTTTTTTGGGTTTTTTTTCCCCATAATGTGTAATATAGTTTTAAAATTCTCATCTTTTACTGAAGTGTTTGGAAACACATACACCATTTCCAAGTGGCTGTGTTTGTTTATAGCATATTCAAGGATGATCAAAGCAATCTACAAATTTCAAGGCAGTTTTTATTCCAAATGCTTTTCAAAGGATGTTGGAAATTTCATAATAGAAATACAATTTTAAAATTGATTAGAAAATTACCCTCTCAAACACACAGCATTTTGCTAATATTCTACTAGATTGTTTATTTTATGTCCACAAGTACTGGATTATTTCAACTGGCTTTTTAAATAGTTATAACTTGTCAACAGCCAGCAAAATTACCTTTATTCAATGATAAAGGCTACTCATTTTATTTAATAAGTTTTCAGAGCATGTCTAAGCTATTTATGAAGAAGGACATTTTTTATAATATAGTATACAGTCTATGCACTAATCTGTGATGCTTGATAATATAACTGTCATGTCCTGTAAATGGATTGTAAATTACTTGTGAGACATTTAAGTCATTGTACAATACTGACAGCACCATTCTAAATATGTCATTAACTCCTTAGGACTTTTATGCAAAATCCATGAGATTTGTTACTGCCAAGGAAATAGGAACTAACCACTTACAACATCACAAGGTATATATGGGAAGGAAACAGACTACAAGGGGCCAGACAGGCTAGACAGCAAATTATATAATCTGAAATACTCAAGACAATCATTATTGCTGAAAAGGAACATCTTCTCTTCTATGTTCCTTCAGCTTATGTGTTTGTCTCAGAAAGGTGGTTGTTCTATAAGATGTACATACCATGAGGTTATACTAACCTCATTTCACTTGCACAACGAGAAGAGCTGTGTACATAGTTGCAAGGATGGCAAGAAATAATTCAGGGGCCTTGGAGAAATTTAAAAATTCATCCTGGAAAATGATCAGCTTATCTCTTAGAAGAGAAACAATCCAAAATATAAAAATACAAAGCAGAAGCATGGAAAAGAGCAAACTGAGTATGAATTTATAATACCCCGAACTCAGAGGAGGGGCCAATACAGTTTAGATCTCCAGATACAGGACACCACATCATGATCTTGATGAAGACCAATCTGCTGTAATATGCTGAGTGTGAAGTAATTATCTAACAGAAATATATAAACTGAAATATTGGAAATAATTCTGATCAAGGCATGAAAAAAAATCAAATAATTTTATTAATCAGTCTGAACTCATTTGCTTTCTCTGTCCTGATGACCCATAGACCTCTCTCTGCTCCAAACTTGTCTTCTCCTTTACAGGCTAAAATCTGGGCTTGTCCCTCTGACGTTTATCTCCTCATGGGTGCTTAGCTGTCACCTGAAGTCCAAGGTGGTTAAAATAGAGCTGCAATTCCTATTCCTCAATTGGTTTCTCAATCTCTGTAGACAACGCCATTATTCTTCTTGCCACTCAGGCTTTTAGCATGGGGATCATCTTCTGAGAGCAGGCTGAGTTGGCAGTTTCCATCATTTTAAACCAGCCTAAGCATGAGCTGCCACAAAAAGCGCAACTCAATTTTCCTGGGTTAGGTTTGAGATGGATCAGCTCCCCAGCCTTGCTGGCAGCACGGGTCAGTGAAAACTAATGGAGTTAGGAGGAACATGCAGTGGGGTGTTCCTTTCAACAACAGCCTATTCAGCCTCACAGTGGTTATCACAGTCCCAGAGCTAACAACTGGATTTTTTTCTCCTCCCGTGTAGCTGCAGAGGTGAAATTCCCGTCACACCATGTTTAGCTACTGCACTCTTCTTGAAAAATTCCTGACCTTGAACAATGTCATCTGGCACAGCAGAGCTCTCTCCAGAATGCTACTGCAAAGACCACACTCTGAAGCTGCTAGCTGACCACAGCTATCCACCCTTTACACCCTTCATGAGCTCCGTTCCTCTATCCTATAAAACATGGACTGCTTATTTTCACTTTCAGATGGGCCCCACTTTACCACCATCCTACCAATCGTGTCAGCCACTGCTCAAACATCCACTCTTTAGGTGGCTTCAACTTAACTCTTAATGTAATAATCAAAGCAAAAGGCTCCAGCTGCTTGTAACCGGAGTCTAGTCCCTGGCCTGTGGACTGATCTCGTGACTCTCCACCTGAAAGCACTGATGTAGCCAGGAGTGTCTCCTGCTCCTGGCTTTGTTCATCTGAAGCTACAGCAGGTAAAATTACTTCTGCCACAGTGCTTGTCCCTTGCAGGGAGTCCAGCTGCTTGCAAAGGACATTCCTTCCCCTCAACCCAAGCCACAAACCTCAACACAGAGAGACAGTGAGTTAAACCATGTGCCAGTCTCATACTAATAGAAACTGTTCCTCAGCAGTGACACAGCCTCATCTTTTCTAGGAGCTTGCCATTCTAAAGTTCCCTTGTATGTCTTTATATATAGCCACTCTTATTTGTGTTCAAACACATGCCACCCAAACCTGTCAGCAACTTACTGCAGAGAGAAGCAGCTTATGGTCAATGCAATAGTATCACCAGCTGGCACACCTTTAACGTGCAACAAGGTAAAAGCTTTGGACCCAGACTTAGGTTGCTAAACATCAGAGCTCAGACTCAGTAAGTGAAAGTAAAATAGCTAATTATCCTTGCCATTCCCTTCATGACTCACACTGGAGGTCTCCTGCCTCAGAGCATGGTAGGGAGGAAGACCTTCACCTTGCCCTGCCTTTGCATTGCAGCTGGCATGTCTCCATTCAGGATCCCCCAGAGCTGTAAGAACTACAAGAGCAACATGGTTGGTGGGAAAGATGCCAACAGTTTAAAAAATAAACATACAGGGTACAATATGAGTAGTGAGAGAACACATTTCATCAGCTGTTTGGTCATTAGCTGTTCTACCACAAGCATAGGAAATATATGTCCACTTTGTTATTATAGGAAATGCACTCTCAAAGTGATTTCTTTCCAGCTCTGTAGCAAATATACATGATAAAATGTCCAAAAATAATCACAAAGAGAGGAAAAGATCTTGATATAGATACAATGAAAGAAAAAAAAAAAAACAAACACAAAAAACAAAACCAAACAGAAAGGAAGTAAACCTCAAGCAGAATTGCTTGTTGGGAAAAAATATGCATCAACAATACAATGTATCAGCCCCCAGAATAATCTCTGGAGGCTATACATGGAAATACCATAATTCAAGGTATTTGCATATAGACAGGACACACCAATGTATAGTATAGAAAGAATAAATCTGCCTTGGCATAGGAATGAATCATGTGCTCTTATTATAGGTAGACCAGTGATGCAATATTAAATTGGGACAAAAAAACCTGAACTCTCTTTTCTGATCCAACACTCTGTCTAGACTTAACAGCCCTTCTGCTTTCTAATTGTATTATTTTCACGTCTTTTAAATACAGTAGTGTAGCAAAAGTATTTGAAATACCACGAAACAAAGTTGGTAGAAGGTAAATCTTAAAAAAGGAAAAAATAGGAATGACTCCACAACAATGCAAATATTCAAGTGACAGCCTGGGCTCAACATCATCTCCAGAAACTACAGTCACTCTCTCTGCATATTTTACTGACTTACTTGAGCATCCACCAGACTCTATGTCACTCTTTCTGGTAGCATATTCTTCAACTTTCTGCAAAACCTCCTTCCTACTAGGAATTCTCACTAGGAATGTCTCCCATGCAACACCTGAGCCCAGCAACACTTAGTGTGTTCAGTAAATAGCTGTGCTGCAGACGGTTAACCTCATCCTCATGTCCTGTTCCAGATGTTCTCTGCTTTGCCAAGAGCACAAAGCCACCAGCTCAGCTGGAGAACACCTCGCCTTGCATGTGCATGACTCCCAGCAACATAAAATCTTCTTATAGCCTCTACTTCAAGAGGCATAAGCAAAAGGAACAGTAGCCAGAGAGAGCCCACACCTTGGTAATACTACACCCTTCTCCAGGACATCGGCCTCCCGGGAGCTATAGGTAATGAGGTATAAACCAGAGCTCTGAGGTTACTGCAAGGAGGCCAGGGACAGGCATGGTTCCCAGACAGAGAGGCATGAAAGCAGTACAAAGCAAATTCTTCTTCCCCACAGTGACACACAGCTGAATGCAACTCCAGGTGGTTTGGAGAGTAAGCCTTATACCTTCAGCTTGGGTAAATTATTCTGATTTCAGGTTTTAGTAGACAACTTGGATTTATTTGTATATTTGATTCTGTTTAAAAAAGACTGGATTATGAAAAAGTAGTTATACCCACCAAACTGTATAAAATCAATTAAAGGAAAGCAAGCTGAATATTTCTCCCTTGTAGTGGTTAGCAGAGACACTTGGCATGCCCAGAGTGGGCAGGACATGAAGAAGAGAGCATAGCCTTGTAAACAGGACATTTGATATAACAGGAATATTTGACACTTCTACTAATGAAAATCAGCAAATTTACCACACCGACTGATACCCAGGTCTTCCAAATTACATCCAAAAATTCATACAAGTGTTGGAGCCAAATTAAAAGCAACAATTAAATTGAGCAAGGCTCATTTAAACGACGTGCAAAGGGATATGCTCCTGCTTAGTATTGCAAGTGAGCAGCTGAAAAGGTTCACATTTTCTTTGCCCACAAGCTTTCAAGCCTCAGACTTTTAGGATGGAAATCATGTGTGAAAGACACAGAAAGAGAAATAATAGGCTGTATGGAATCCATTTCACAGAGCCTTGATTTCTATGTTATATAACAAAGGAACAATCCTTGATGTCAGATGATGCAATTTCCTGACACAGATGTGTGGGGAAAGCCAAGGTTCAGCTCTGAGACTGTATGCAGAGTCAATGCTGAGATGATGTGCTATGTGATGATGTAGCTGTTAGTCACCATCACCTCTCACCTGCCACTTAAAATACATTTTGTTAAGCAATTTCTGGATCAGACATTTTATTCCTTATCACGAGGACCTGTAATTAAGTCCTGCTTATCCACTACTGGATCCTCACGTCTCAGCTGCAGGGGCACCTTTGCCTGGTCAGGTTTGCAGGTGCAACTGGCACGAAAACATGGACAAACTGCTCCCAGAACAGTTCAGCTCTGTGGAGAGCAGAGCAGATCTGGCCCAGCATGGCACCACATTGCCCAAAGTCAGCTGTGCCCACACATAGCCAGGGTGGTGTCTCTGCATTGCATCCCCAAAGCAGAGGGAAGAGTAAAGAAATGCATCGGGTGTGTGCCCAGATGCAAATCCAGCTGGACATGTTGGATCCAGGGACTTTGCCTGACCAGAGCTAAGGACCTGGACACATCATGTATGGCTGTCCCCCTCCCAACATCTCTTCCCAAAGACACGGAAGCCACCCAACACTGAATCCCCAGTGAAGCCCAGTGGCACCAAAAGGATCAGTGCTTTGCTCCTGCCAGGCAATCTCAGATCCCTGCTGCCCCAGCAAACTCTCTCTTCTGTAGACATGCACGTAGCCACTAGCCATTAATATGGATGTCAATATTGGATTAGAAGCCACCATTTACAAGTGACAAATATTGATCTGATCTGCAGCAACACAAAATCACTGATTGATGGGTAGCACAACACACACCAGTGCCTGCAGACTGCAGACTAGAGACTTGGCATTTTTTACTATTACAGACATGTCCTCCATCATGGAATACCAAAGATATTTTTTCAACTAACAGAAAGAAGTAAGTAAATATCAAATAATAAAAAAAGCCTTGCACCAAACTTTTAGAAAACAACTATTCAAAACCCAGTTGGTGGAGTTTATTCTCTTTTTTGCTGCTCTAGCTTGTTTTTTCTAGTGGTTTTACCATATAAACAGAAATCACCCTGAAATTAGACTAGAAATCTTCTAATCCCAAATCCTTTCAAGGATAAATGGGCTATTTTGTGTTAGTTTAATTATTATATATACATGATGTGAACCAAATTGCTTCAGAAAAGGAAGGAGAGGAAGTCTGCACTAGATTACGCCAGATTAATTTCAGTGTAACTCCTTCAATTTCAAAAGAATAATTTACACTACTGTTACTAGAAGCAAAATATGCCACAATGTCTGGCAGCTAATGGAAACTCAGTAGCTCCAGCAGATGCAGTGCCCAGATTTCAGCTTTCTTTGTATAATCTTGTAGTTTCTTCTCCATTATTAAAGCAAGTACAGAGAGAATCCATTAATTTTCACTTCATTCTGGTTACTCTTAGGGATTATTACCTACTTCGAATGAAGTCCTTCCAGTCTCTTAAAGAAATTTGAGGATTGTGAGGTAATTTATTTTCAGGGTGCTTTTTTTTTCTTAAAATTAGATGTTGATCTAGTTTGCAGTCCAGTCACTCAGAAGAAAGTTAACACTATCTATGTACATTAGTTTCTCCTTAAAAAGAGGTAATCTGGTTTTGTTGCTTATTTTCTCAATGAAAAGAATTATTTATGTTAACAAAAGCTGATGGACTGTTCTGGAAAGGAAGGTACATTATCCAATAAAAGAGAAACATATGGCTAGATGAATGCCACTTAAAATGTAATGGTAAGAGGAACACAAATAAGGAATTACAAAAAAAAAAAAAAAAAAAGGAATTTAGTAAAATGTTGATTGAGCTTCCCATCAGCCATTTACTAAACTGGTTTAGACTGTAAACCAATGTACTAGGCAATAAATAAGAACTGATCCTCAAAGGAACAGGAACAGTTCAGGAAGAAGCCTGAGGAAAGTTTCTACACAGTCAAGAGGCCTTGTTGGGCAAAAGCATTTTGGGGAAAAAAATATCACAGCACACCTTAAAATATGTGACTCAGTTTGCTAAATAAGAATGTGATATATACCATATACAATAGCACCACCACCAAAAAATAGCACCACCACCAAGAAACACCACCACCACCAAATGAAAACAAAACTGCACAAGTCATGACAATCAATAAGAAGAACAGGTTATAAAGGGAGTGTAAACCTTTAAAACCAGGCAGAGAAATCATTGTGCTGGAAGTCAGAGAGACTATTTTTGATTTTTTCAGTCACAGCTTATGGTTTATTATTGTTGATCCCAGCACACTGAAAGTGTTCAGCTCGAGGACTTCAAAATATGAAAGAATATGACTGGCAGAGAACTGGGCAAGAGGAAAACAATGAGCTGGGGAACTTAATAGCAAAAGGAAAAAAATCCTACCTAGAATTGTATTCATTAGATGTATTTACTTGGTGGGTTTACAGGAAGATGAAGGGAAGACGGAGAACAGTAACACCAGTCCTGGGACTGACCACAGTTAAGGAGTTGTGACCAAGACAGACACGAGCAGTTTCACAGGGAACAGATTTCCATTGTTCATTAGAAGTTAGAAAATGCTGCTGCTTAGAAAAATATCAGCTGTATCCAAGAAACTGTCAGCTGCTGCTATCAATATTGCCTCTCAAGTCTTGACCCATTGCCCAGAAGTCCACTGGGTGACCTTGATCTTAGTGGCTTGTGGTGGTAAAGCAATATCTGTAAATAATGCATGACAAGTTTCTTCCCATGTTGGCAGACTCACATTCTTCAGGCATTTCCATACTATTCCAGACCACTTTTTATGGTGTTCTCTTAACGTGCTACGCATTTCTCTTCAACTGCTTTAATATGGATTTATTTAAATATATGGTTTAGTAGTGGCTTGTCTCGTCATCAAATGGGGTCTGAAAAACAACAGTTGGTAAGTACAGTGAAGGAAAAAAAAAAGTTTAGGGATACCAGCTAAATCCTGGCAGCTTTGATACTTCTTTTAATGGTGTTTATTGTGAGGGAGCAACTTGCATGCTCACGGCATTTTTCGTATAATCTGATGTTTCAAAATGCTTTGCAAAGCACTTAGTTACATTCATAGGAATACAGAATATTATTACAGGTGATTAGGCATAAGCAGGGGTGTGACTTACTTACCTGCTAAAGTCAATAACCATCTCTTCATCGTCACGTGATCAAAAACAGGCGTAGCAGGTGCCACAAGTGGCAACATCTGCTTCAGTGCTGGATCACCAGCCCCATAAGCCAGCCTTCTCTTCCACTCAAATCTCCCAGCAATGCACACTCCACAGTCCTCCTTGGCACTTCACCTCTTTACTTAACCATCTCCACTGTTGAGGAGTTTTCCCAAGATCTACCATAAATCAATCTCCTCCTATTATTGAAATCTGCTTCCTTGCACCTGATTTTCTTTAACCAATTTTTCCTAATTGTTGCCCTTCTCCTTCCTCTGTCACTGTATTTTTAACAGGGAATATCAATAATCCCAGTTGGAAGGCACCTTGAAGATCATCAAGTCAAACCATAACCTAAGTCCATGTACCATAACCTAATCTACCTGTTCAGTGCTTAAATCATGTCCCTAAGCACTGTATCTTTATTTCTTTTAAACGCTTCCAGGGATGGTGACTCCACCACCTCCCTGGGCAGCCTGTTCCAGTGTCCAAATCCCAGTGTCACATTCTCTGCAAGACTTTCTTGTCAGAATCAAAACTGGTAGATCTCCCCTTTAATTCCTTTGTTCCTCATCCATCCAAAACAAGTTTATTCTAACACAGTCTGATAAAATTTTGGACAATCCCTGCTGTCCAGCTGCAGCCCATGCCTGGCAGGCAGTTAAAAATCTCTTTTAACACTCGGATATTGGATAATAAATCCACATCCACTAGATCCTTCTGGTGTGACGAAAATTCCCTTGTTTTATTACAGATTTGTGGCAGACAACTACCCATGAAAACATCCACCTTCTTTCCTCTGTTTTCCATGACCTTGAGACTATAAAATGGACTATTTTTCCTCACATCTTGGACTATTTTGGTGCAGGCGTCCTTTTATTCACACCTCGTTTCCTACTTTTGTGCCAGCCAGACCTTCCTAAACAAAGTCTACCTTTCTGTTTTATGGCTCAGTTTTGTTTGCCTTTACTTAACTACAATTGCACACTGGAACTTTGGGATTTTCCTCTTTTTTCTCTAATTGCCTATCACTTCCTGTGAGCTTGTGATGCCACTTCCAAGCCCCATTTCCATGCCCTCCTTCTTGCAAGACTAGCAGGTCTCAGGCCAAAACTGTCCCACTCGTGCTCTGGGAGGGTGAACCTCATCCTTGTGCTTAACAACCTTTGTCTCGCAGCCCCAGAGACCATGCCAAAGCAGCATTCTACGGCAGCACAGACTTGCAAAGATGTCCTTTCACTTCAGCCTTGACCATTAATGCAGGTATATACAAATTCAGAGAAGCACCTTCTCTTCTGTAATTGCCTTTTTATTCCAATCCTGAAAAATGCAAAAGAGTAAACCTGAGCCATGCTTGACATATACTCAGAGAGACATCTTTAATGGGGCTGAGGCACCAAGAGAAAGAGGAACACAGGCCGTCTTGATGAAAATGCATCTCCAGCAAGCTCTCAAAGCTAAGTAACGTGATGCCAGGGGAATTTGGCTTTTAGCTTTCAAATTAGTATCATACATGTGAGAGAGCACCTTTGGAGCAAAGGTGTCCTCAAAACCCTACAGCGGGGCTGTGCCTCAAAGAGGCGTGCTCTGACAGGCAGCCCTGGGAGACTAGCAGTGCTATGGTTTCCCTTTGGCTCCTTCAGCTGACAGATGCCCCAGAGGAGCTCTCGGAGTCAGCAGGAACAGGAGATTCACATCAGGCACTCACTGAATCTTTCTCTTCCTGCTTTTAATAGTGTTTTCTTATAGATGTATTTCCAAAGCCATGATCAGGAGCTTACCTCTTTGATGCGGTCGATGGACTCTTTTTTAAAAAAACAAACAAACAAACAAACAGGATTTCAGGTTTTGAGGAAGATTCCAAGTAATGCTGTGAGCACAAGACACATTTCTTTCCAAGAAACACCCCCCCTCAAAATCTTAATAATGCACAGTTACAGAAAAATCCCCCTGGTGCCTAGAAACCAAGACATATTCAGACTACCTTAACTGCTGCTGTGTTTCCAATCGACCTGCTAAAGCCTTTTGAAGGGTAAAAGACATGGGAAGAGTCATTCTAGTGAGACACTAACCAGTGCCTTCTGGCAAAGGACAAGTGACAGACACACAGCCCAGGACTGCAGGAATCCACGTGTTGTCACAATCTATAAACAAGAAGTTTCGGGAAAGTTTCCAGGATTCCTTGCCATGTTCGTATCACCCGCAGAAGTTGCCTGGAGAGACTTCTCTGTTTTTTCCAGTGCCTATCAACACACAACATGTGTCCCAGCTTCTTTGCCATGTGAAATTGTGAGAGTAATCTCTCAGTCTCATGCACCATGGACTGTTTTGTGTAAGCGTGACATGACACACTGTCTCAGCTGGTAAAATGTCATGTAGATTAAGTAAAAGGCAGTAGATAATCCATAAACTTCTACAGACACTCAGGACAATACTGCCAAATCAAGAGCTACTTCTGGGTGGGGAAGAAGGTGGCCCCGAGATTAAGTGACCTGTATTTTTTCCAGATTTCTGTGCATTTTAGCAAGTGTTTAACCATCCTCTATAAGCATGATTGATTGATTTTTGTAGGCTCTGCTTCCTGTAAGAGAACAAAGGTCTTCATTATATGATACAAGTGCAAGTGCTGGTAATAACCAGGACATCAGGTAGACATTGAGTCATAAAGTCATGACAAAACATGACAAAATTATCAGCATGCTTAAGCTGATTACTATCCTGGATAGAGTAATTTTACTTTCCATCATCAACAACAATCCTGACCTGCTGTCACACCGTATCAGAGACAGGAATTTTTCCCAACCTTAAATAAATATTTATTCAGCTAACATGCTTTAAACAAATGTTTGTACAACCTGCTCACACCAAACAATCCCACACATTCAATCTGTCAGAGAATCTGAAAATATATCAGATATTATAAAAATTTTAGTCAAAGGTAAATTTTGAGTCATAACCAATTTTACAGTATTTTTAAACCATGTTAACACAGTTATTGAAACAACTCACAAACTATGCTAAGTATTTGGAATTGACCGTCAAAATGAGAATCAGTTTCCTGCAACTCACCCCTCTTCAGCTAAAATGTAATGACATAGAAATGCAAGGACTATTTTAGCTGTTTCACTACTAGTTATGCTGCAGTAGAGAGAGAGCCCATAGGCTGAGAGTGGTATGTAAAGTACATTTTATTTTCTAAAGCTAACAAGCAAAAGTCCATGTGGTTCTGTAGTTCTGGCCTCTTAACAAGCGCCCAACAAATGAGTATCATGCACATAGTCTTCCAAGTCTACACATCTTTTTCAGCTGAACAGCCTAATAGAAGACTTGGTGATTCACTGTGTGTGCAAGAACTCCTCACAGACATGTATTCATATAACAAAGTCATACACACAATAAAAGGGTATTATGAAAAAAGGGCTTTCTGCTTCTCCATGCCTGTACCCAGCCAAAGAAAAGTGCACTGTCACTACTGCAGCTATCATTTTATAAGACAAGAAAAGCCTGGGCTTTTTTCCCAAATAATTAGTCCCAGTCAACTATAAACCCCCTGGCTTTGGGCCCTCAGGGGCACTGGGGAAACATAAGGGCCTGATGCAGCTGCTTGGTGCTGCTGCCCAGCAGGCAGGTCAGTACAGGCTGGGGCAGTGAGGGCAGCCACTCAGCACTGCATCCTCAGTGTTACCCAGATGAAAGGCTCCTCCCAGCCTGTGTGTCCCAAGGGATCTTAGTTCTCGAAGAGGCTATGCTGAGCTACAAATCCTACACAATTTCTTCTTTTCTTTCCACCCATATGGGTGTTGGATGTTCAAGAGCGGTACTCCCCAGGCCCTTCTTGTTTCTCTCATGCTTCACACACGGAGGATCAGGAGATCTTGGACAGCTTGGTGAATAAGTTACAGCTAGGAAATAATGCTGATTCACTGGCCCAGCACTGTACCTCCCCTTGCTAGCTTCAAATAGCCTTCGTAACACATAGGTAACAACTATGGTCACTGAACAACTCTGTGTTCAAATTTCAGGTGCAGCTTTTTCAAAAACTTGGTAGCTTTCACCCAAATACCATAGACTTACAGGCTAACCTTGAGAGCTGAAGTTATTTTTCATTGTCCCAAGTTATATTTTTTATCTATATTGCCTCAGAAAAGCCAGCAGACTCATTAAGAGAAATGCTTTTTCTGGCTTTCCTTCCTGCCATGCTCAACATCCAGCCCTTGTGCTGCCCCACAAGTATGAGTACCACAGCCAAACAAACCCAAGAGCATTTTTCTTTTAAATCTGTTTTTCCTGATGCATGCATTCCTGTGCCTGTCTGCTGCAGAAGGCACCATATGCGACTGGCCACAGTGGGGATGAGGACATGGCCAGCAGCTGGCAGGAAAAGTGACATTCTCTTACACTGATGTGATGTTTAATCCTGGGCTCAATGAATGTATGGCATGATATTTATTAACTAGCTGAGCCATCCTACAGTAGAAATTGGCTGCAGCTGTGACAGGCTGTGAAGCAGTCCAGGAAACTGGCTGGGGGGGTTCTGAGCAAGAAAATCACCACCAAATTTTAGCATCTTCCAAACACGCAGTTGTCTTCCTTTACCAAGTGTTCTACCACAGTGTCATCAGCAGAGCAGGCAAGGAGGCCCATTCCTGGCCGACTGGTTCCTACAGATTGGTGGGAGAGGAAAGAATTAGCTGTTCCTGCATAGCAGTGCAGAAGCTTGTGACAAAGGACACGGAGGGACACCACTGGCAGGCAAACTGGGGAGCCTGCAAGCTGAAAGGGTGGCTTTGGCAAATCTCGGCCCTCTCAGGTCTGACTCTCCCTTTTCTCTAACTCCAAGGCAGTCAGTTTCAGCTATGAGCATTCTGCTTCCCAATTATAAGAAAAGCCTAGGCACAAACATACGTGCACAGAAATATATATATTTACATTTACACATGGCTACATACATCTATGTATACAGATAAAGGCACCAGAGAGAGATACGATGAAGCTGTGCAGAATTCAGCATATCATAGCTTTTCTGTTCAAGCTGTGTACAGCAGAAGGATTTTATTGGATTCTATTTTTTATTTTAACTTGCTGTTGTAGACAGGAGCAGGCTGGGGGAGGGGAAAGATGCCCAGAGGCTACTTCCTAAAGCCGTGGTGTTGCTGCCATCTAGTGAGGTGCCTCTGCCCAGAGACACTAACACCCCCACACACCCCATCCCCTCCTCCATCCCTTCCTACTCACCAGCAGGGAAGAAAATACACAATATATACATACGAGGCCATAAAAGAAGCAATCGGTCCAGGCTATACTAGGGATCAGATTGTGAACATGACAATAATTTGTGCACTGCGTATGAATCATGACCCTGACACCCAGGAGTGCGGTCTGCAGTCCAACAAAGGGAGCAATTAAATGCAGCTTCTCTCCATCAAGCACTTGGAAGGGAGAAAGGGAGCCTTCCCACCCGCAAGACAGCTCTCTTTCCCAACCCATAGCCAATTCCTAGGCCTTTAGAACTCTCCACATTAGGCAGGAATAAAAAGGAGAACCCGAGACAATGAAATGCGAAGTGCAGAGCACTACCACCTTTGCTTGCAAAAAAGCCACATGATTCCTATGTCTTATCCCAATACTGGAGGAACAGAGCATCCCAGGACAGAGGCACCAGTCTTGGAGGGTCTCCAGTGTCATATCACACAAGAAGGCTGTAGCTACGCCAGCTACACCACCTCCTTGTGGCCCACCTCCACTTCCCCAAGCTGCCTCCGGGACTCACATCGTGCTTCAGGGGTAGGTGGGAATGTTTGGAAAGAAGTTAAAATACACATGGTGGGAAAGGGACAGAATGAATAACAGCACAGTGTTATAAGTAAGGAAGGACGTTACTTTGAAAGCTATTGAATTAAAGCTCCAGAGGACAGTAAGAGTATTTAAAGTGCTTGCACAAGAGTTCTGCTTCAACCCGTGCGACATCAAAGCAGGTCCTCCACAGGGAGCCCTACACGCACAGTTATGCTGTGATGCAGACTTCTGACCTGTTTTCCTAAAAATGCTGAGAAACCTAAAGATGACACTGTAAAATCTAGCTTGCTAAAATGTCTGAAAAGTGATGGGGAAAGATAGCACTTAATATAATTTCTTAGATATTTGACATGCCTTATCATCTTTGGAACTTGAAATGCCAGCTCTTCCAGGACTCTCTGTAACATGGATAAAAGCTAAAGCCATTCCACAGCCTTTATTTCTGTTCTTGCTCTGTGGATTCCCTCCTGACTGACTTTGATTGCTTGTAGGTCTGAACCATGAAAAATTATGCTTTTAGAGAGGTGTCTTTTGGTTTGCACTGGGATAATGGGTCTTCCAGGAAGATACTATTTTTCTGCTTCATTCCCTTTTTCTCAGGCTCATCTAGATTCTGGAATAAAAGTGTTCTTACACTGCCATTATTTTTTTTTTTTTTATATATAGATTCAGTCTTGTGCTCTGATCCTGCAACATCTTACAAAAATTTAATTTCATGCCCTTAGCCTAGTACACTTCAACTTGATGGCAAGATTAAATGGCTATGTAGATCTTAGCAGGACATGGGACTAAATTTTTTAAGTTGAGGATCTAAGGCAGTGTTGCTATGATAGTGTAGAAAAATATCTGTGAGTACCACATTTG
This sequence comes from Apus apus, assembly GCF_020740795.1. Classification (NCBI taxonomy): domain Eukaryota; kingdom Metazoa; phylum Chordata; class Aves; order Apodiformes; family Apodidae; genus Apus; species Apus apus. The sequence continues at coordinate 61,646,241 of NC_067283.1, read as the reverse complement.
GCTGACTACCTTCTAACCAAGGAAAGTACCTGCAAGTTGTGATATTTTCACTGACAGTTATCAGCCTTTTCCTCTGGAAAGATACAATAAAAATCCAGTCTAATATTCAAGCTTCCCCTAAGTCAACCAGTCAACCAACAGTCTCTACTCTTTCCAACATGAGTGAGAAATCACAACCCTCCCTGAATAAGAAACTTAAACACTTGAAGCAAATTATTTCCAAACCTTTATAAGGCTGAAACCTGTATGTCAAGTACAGAAGGCACTCACCCAGAGGAGAAGGAAACAGGCTCTAAAATCTGGACTGAGTTGCAACTTTTTTACAAAGGAAGAAACAGGCTCAGCTTTCCGAGCAAATAAATTACACATGAAATATAAACAAGACTTTGTCCTTGAAATAAGTGAAATAGTTGTGTCACCCTCTCCTGTAATGGGTCTGCCACTAGGCACTAGGAAAACTGTTGATAAAGGGATCAGACTGTCAGACAGAAATGGCCTATTTCAATCAGAGTGGTGAGGAATCAGGTCTGGCAAAGAAAAGGATCTGGTTAAGCCCCAGTGAGAAAAGAAAACTTGATGCCCGTTTGTCTTTCTAGGGACCTTCACAGCTCCTGCACTGGTTTTCTTTCCTTCTCTCCCTTTCCTAGCAGGCCATAGTCACGTTAAACCACAAGCTATTCCACACACGGTTTATTGCCTATAAAAGAGCCACAATGAACACACATATCACACAGGAGAGGCAGGGGATTTAACTTACCACTATGAAGAATTTACACCTGAAGCCTAAGTGTGAAGACATTAACTCTGAGGCCTGTCAAGATATTGCTGCTGTTTGTTGTGCCACACCAAGCAATAACACTGTTGTTAATCTTTGCCACAGGAGGGATGTATTATAGTTTATAACATTATGAGCAAGTCTTTCATGCTTCCTTCAAGGAGGAGAGCCAAAAACAGCACAGGAAAACAGAAAGGTGGGAAAATGAGAAGAATGAACAAAAAGGAAGGCAAGAAACAGGCAGCTAAGAGCCATCTTATCCTGCTGTATCTGTCCTCCCCTCTGGATACCCCTATGGAACTCTTTTAGTAAGGCTGACTATATATTATATTGTAAGCTCTGCTGCTTGATTTATTTGGCCTTGGTTGCCTCAAGGAGTGAGAAAACCTCTCTCCCTTCTCAGCTCTGAACAGAAGAACATTTTATTACCATCTCCGTGGCACACCCTGGCCCTTTCTTAGGGATGCTATTTCTGGAACATACTGATTGAAAAGAGCTGTTGTCCCCCACACGGCTGCTGGTTTGACACTTCTTGACATTTCTAAACAACCCGTGCTCTTCCTGCCAACTCCCTGTTGCTTTCTAAACCTTTTTAATCCTGAAGAATGCAAACTAATCTACTGAGAGATGACAAAGAAGCTGGTCCTGGGAAGCAGTGTTGAAAATGTCAGAGTGGTAGAAATAATAAAAAGACATGGTAGGAAAAGAGGGCCAATATGGGAGGGGGGCTGTTAAGCGATGTTGCTAGCACTGTGGCCTGTTAATATTATCTACTGTATAGAAACACACAGTATATTATTGAGCAGAAGTGTGTAATACCTTCTTAAAAAAGGTTTGGAGGCAAGCATAAAGTGTGTTTAATCAAGTGGAATAAGGCAGTGGTCCCTGAGGGAGATTTAAACTACTTAGGTCTAAGTATGGCTAATAAAAGTTTGTAATTCAAGAGACTTTCCAAAAGCCTTTATTATTATTATTATTGTTCTGTCATGCCTGATCTTTTGAATAGAAAGGTCAAAGAGCCGATCCTGTGCTAACCTGATTGCTTCTTTCCACAGAGCTGTCTGTATTCAGAGAACATCAGTGCCCTGAAACCCCCCCTCTTCCCTCTTCTCACTTTCCATCCTGTACAATCACATTTCAGCAGGCCTCCACATGCCAGAAACAGAGACAAAGTTTCTCTGCTATCACACCATAAAAGTAGAGACTCCAGATTTCTAATTGAGCCTCCCTTCATATTTCTTTACTTTCTTTAATCCACAATATTGCATTTAAAAGAGGTGTCCTCTGTCATTTCTTTGAAGCCACAATTGTTTGCAGAAACACGGTTACCTTCAGGCAGGCCGCTAGCATCTCAATACAGGACTTTCCATTCAGGTTTGCAGGTAGCAATATGCAAACATAATTTATCCTCCAGCACCCAGCACTACTAGCAGAAAGCCCAGGTTGAAAAAAACTGAGCTGTAATACAAAGTGAGGACAACATTTCTGAGCATTTCTAAGTCATACCTTCCCAGGTGCCTGGTGATATGAATCCATTACCTTAATATGCTGGAGGCAGCAGCATTCCCTTCAGACTCAAATATTTCCCATCGACTGTGCATGGCTGGAGCTGCCTGCTCATCATTCTCCTACCCTGAGCTCATCTATTCCCCACCCCAGCATGGTTCCTCTCTGGTGCACAGCTGATCTGCCCACCTCAGCTTCTATCTCATGCTGCTATTTCATGTATCTTCTGAAAAAAAATTCCACTTAACCTCCCAAACCTTATTTATACAGCTAAGACTGTCAGAAATAGGGAACTGAATTTTTAAAAACTTCACTTGAAGAGCACACAGAATGTGTGCAGCATTCAGAAAACCTGCTCCTTATTTGAATGTAATTGGGCTGATGTTAAGACTACCTAAATGCCACCTAAATTTCATTGATGTTTTAAGATGCCAGAGGCATCTCATTGGTAAGAGCCAGAAGTTCAAGGATACAAGCAGAAATTAGCTTATCTGCTTCTGACTGTAAGGCAGGGTATTCAGCTACCAGACAGTCTGGCACTCTATTTTTTTTTATTCTGGTTGTACAGTAGAAGAATGGTTTAGACATTGACATTTCAACATAATTATCCTGAAAAATAACATAGGAAACACATCCCCAAGAAAATAAAAGTGTTTCTTTTCAGTGCAAGATTCACCACCTCTCTAGTTTCACAAACAATACACCAGCAAAGAGCAAAACTCAGCCTTCACCCAGTTTCTTTGTTCCTACTAAAGGGCAAGAGTGAGAAGAAATACAAAGACATTAACAATCACAATCTATACAGTAAAGACTTCAGATTACATCCCGTGTTAGCTTTAAAATGGAACTTATATGTATTTTCTTGGAAATTTAATAGCATATATTCCAGTGCAACACACAGCCCCCCTGCTATGATGTATATGCTTGTAAGAAAAACTTGTAGAAGAAAGTGAAGAGAAAAGCATGAAGGGTCAAGAAACTAATTATAAGTTTCATGCTGTCTGTGTCCATCAAATTCTTGACTCTCTGCTACACTCTCCTCTCTGACACATGACTTCTGATGCAAAATCTAGAAAACTGTCATCTTGAGGAAGGCGGTGTGTTACAGAGTGTCTTGAGACACCTTCCTCCAGCGGAGCTTACCAGAGAGGTCCCTAAACAAGGGACAGCAGTAAAAAATAAAGCTCTCCCACAGGTAACCTTTTAAAAGGGCAGCGAGCAGTCGTAGGACTTTCGGAGATCCCCAGGTCCCACAGCCAAAATCCCTCTGCTTCTTTCTTTGCTTATTTTTCCCAGGCAGACAACTCAGAAATGTAAAAGACCACTTCCATGAAAAACAGTAGGGGTTAAAGCCTGGTTTTAATTCTTGCTGAAGTTTTAAACTCCCTTCAACTTTTCAAAGGCATTTCTAAGTTGCAGGCTTTGGTTTTTTAATAAGTTTCTGAATTGTTTTGAACTTTTCCTTCTAAAGTGTAGGTTTCAAAATACACACAATAATTTGTTATTATGTAAGAGCGAGTTACCCTTACTATTTCCCCCCCTCCTGAAAGTCACAGGATTTGCAGTTTGGAGATAAAACTTCCATTTCAGTTTTCATGTTGTTGCCATGTTGGTCTCCTGAGCTCATTTTGGCTCTGAATTTAGAAAACTGAAATTCTTATCTCTCTGCCCATACACCCTGCATGACTTGAAACAGATTCCAGAGTCCCTGATACTGTTTTATGCTACATATACTGCAGAACTGAGTTTCTCAGCTCATCTGCCCTCTTTTGTCCAGATTAATACACTGAACTCAGAACTACCACAGCCCCTTTCCTGACTTTAGATAGTGGCAGATTAGGTGGCCTAGAAAATCCATCTCACTCCACATCACTGTGACATGAGAAATTCAGCATCAAAGAGATAGTCCACTGCATATCCATGGTAAGATTTACACCTCATATGGGTTAGGACATCAAATATTCTTTATCTATTAATTCCTTCAATTTATCCTTCACCCACTGAGCTTTACAAGTGCTTTCTCTCTTACTGTTATTAATTAGCCTTGAAGAAAATGCTCCTTTAATTTCACCTTTATTTCCGCTGTAATCACCCCTTGTACAACAGCAGCCTCTTATTTTTTTCATGCTTTGTACACATATATTGGAAAATAGGTTTATCTACAGAGTCACATGCACGATCACAATTTATAACAGTGTGTTTAATTCTTTGGAACCAAACTGAGCACTAACTGCCTTGAGCTGTTTGTTGGGAAATTAGATTTGTGCTAAACAGCTTAATGCTCTGGGGAGTGCAAAATAAAATAGATGTGGCCATTTTATGAATTTCAGAACTTCAAAATTACTATATTTTTATCACTATCACCAAGCCTGGATGTCATTATCTAAGATATTTTTTTCTACATAACATTGTCCCAATATGGATTAAGTAAATAAATGAGGGGTAAGAAAACAAATCTTATTTTACACTTAAAATATGGAATGAAAGAAAGAAATACTATTGGGGAACACTTTGAGTTAAATCTTATATTTTAGATAAAACTACCTCAGTTAATGCAATATGCTTTCAGACAGGCAAGCTAGAAGTAAAAGCTAAATTGAAAACATGGAAAACTAGTTCTATGCTACTCCTTTTCCAGACAGCAGGGGAAGGACACATCTTTTAAATCCAGTCTTTCCTGCCACTATCCAGGTCCCATCAGCGATGGGGAAAGAGACAAAGAAAAGATGCTAAAAGGCTCAACCATTTAAATGGGCATTCCAGCTGACACCAGACTAATTCAGAATAACAACCATTCTGTATGGACAAGAGTTCCTCATTTCAATTCCCAAACACTGTTAATGTAATACGATAATGCAACTCAATTAGCTATTTCAGCAAATATTTTATTGCACGATGAAGTGCCATCTCCGTTATGAAATTTACAAAATACATTTATCATGGAAAAAAATAAATAATAATTTAGAAATTGTTAACAAGAGGATGAACTTCTGGATCAGTAATTAGGTGGCTAAAAGGCTGTGACTGTCACCCAGCACTTCCAAGGCAGGTCTCTACATGTAAGATCTGTATTGCAATATTTTATGTTAAATTCACTGCTGATTCTGTCTCTTACCCCTCCTCAGAACTGGTCATTTTCTTGTACTAAGCAATGCTGTGAGAAGATTATAAATACGCAATGGAAGAATCTGGATTTGCAAACTAAGCATGACTGCTGAGTTATTAAAATACAGGAGCCTCTTTTTGTGCTGAAAGTAGCAGAGTTTGAATATTTCTGTATTGCTTTAGTCTGATGAACAGGCAAGTCAAACTTGGCCCACCTGTCCAGTTGACCTTTACAGGGCTAAAAAACCCTCAATAATTAAAAAATGAGTGGAATTATCGATAAAGCTTCTCAATTATATATATATTTTTAATCATATACCTAAGAGTAAAGTAAAAATCTCTGCAAGGGCTTCACAAAGGCCTCGCAGGACTTTCTGCATTTTAGAGTCCTTGCCAGTGACCATGTTTTCAAATAACTGGAGCTTTGAATAGGATTAGCTGTAATCAGGATTCATGTCATGAAGAAGAATGAGACTTGAGCCTGCTGTGAAAGGGAACTAGGAAGAAGTGGGACAGAAAGACAAAAGTAATAATAAGGCTGGAGTATCTAATATATAAATATATATATATATATTTATACAGAGGGCATACACCCTATAAAAATTTGAGTTTGCACAAACCTAGACTTCTAACTCAGTGCCTTTAGAAGAGAGGAAGAGATTTGAAGAGCCAGATGCTGTCTTCATACAGGGTGACTAATTACGAAGACTAAGATACTAAAGCTTTAATAAGGGCTATTGGCAAGTAATTACCTCCATTAGTATTTCTACACTTGTATAATTGGAAATTGTTGTTAAATGATGCCCTTTCTTATCAGATGCCTAACTATTAGGGTAGTGGTTTTCATAAAGCCTGTTTGAAATTTTGGGAAAGGTAGACACAGTCTATTGAAAAGCAGCAACATTTAATGAAACCAAGAACAGTACCTTTACTGTGTATGTAGATTGAAATCTTCAACCCATCCAAGTTGTTGAGCAGCCAGGAGTTAAAACAGATTAAATTGATTTCATTCCACGGTGTATCATGGAAGTAATTTCTTCCCTGCAACCAGTAAGTTAGCAAAAGTTTTCATTAACTTCTCTTTGCTGCTGATAGGACCTAGAAGAAGAAAACTCATCCAGCTGATGATAAAAGCAGTTGAGCTGTCTTTCTGGTTCTTTATTATTAATATTACTTGTATTGGGTTTCTTCTTGTAGTTATTATTTTAAGCATATGATTATTGTTAGCATGCGTATTAGCACACAGTATCATTTAATAAATTAACAGTATACATCACAATCAGATAAAATGGATAATGTTCATAAAACATGGTTGGGAAAGAGCATAATCTCTAATTAATAAATTAATAGATAAACAGATAAATGTTTTTCAATATAGCTTGAATTTCAATGTTTGGAAGCGCAAGTGGGAAGTGCAGACAACTGTACAGCTGCAACCACCACCACTCAGTATTAATCACTCCAGCTCAAATTCTCACACTCTTTCTGTGGGATCAGCACTTTGGTGAAGCTCTCTGACATCAGTAGCACTGCTCACTAGGCAGCATATGATCCAGTTTAAAAAGATCAGGGAAGACCAATTTCTACTAACAGCAAAAAAACCCCAAAACAATAAAACTGCATCACTTACTTGTTTGGGGCATTTTAGTGACATTAAGCAAGTCTGCAGTGCTGGACATTAGGAAAAAAAAAAATTTATTTCCAGGAACAGAAATATTGTAAATTTTTTAGATTTAATTGAAAGAAAAATCTGTATAATTGACTCTGGGTACTTTTAAAACTAATAAATATATGTATTGTACACAATGTTTTTCTAGGTAGCTTTAGTTTTACTGCTATCTTCAGATTAGATTTCACTATGGTAATTCAGTAAAACTTTCTAAATAGAAGTTTGAATAAAAAGCCTTTGCCATGGAACTCTTAAAGATGAAGCAGACTAAGATGACCATCTTTTTGTCCTGTGTTTCTTTGACCCCAGACCAGTGCAATGGTACGTGGCAGTTCCTTCTAAGGAGCAGAACTGGAGACAGCAACACTGGCCACCTGTCACAAGCTCAGTCAAGCATTGCCAGGGCAGGTCCAATATAACAAAAAACATCAGGGTATGAGATTTTAGTAGAAACACTCTCACTTTTTTTAATCCTTCAGGAGGAATTCTCCGTTCCATGTACATTTGTCTTTATGTTGTGGGAATCATCTGGATTCTGTGTTTTCATATGTGATCATTGAAATGAGCACAGAAGTCCCACAGCTTAAATGCTGTGGACCTCTGGTGCCCTCCCAAAAAAATCAACTAATGCTTGAGCTAAAGAAATGGTTGAGACTGAAGATTGCTCCTCATCATCCAGTCCTGAAGAAAGCAAAAACACATTTACAAGAATTTGAGATACAAATAAATGCGTTATATATATAAAAAAATACTCCATTTTTGAGGATATTTGCTTAATGGTTTACTAAGACACCTTAGAAGGATTTGAGATATCACTAAGTGCCACTGGATTTCAGTTGGAAGAGAACAGCCAAAGCAGTATCTTCGTTAACAAGCAGCACATCCCCACAGGAATATATTTACAGGCCAAAAACCTTTGAGGCTGAAGACCTGACATCCAAACAACATGAATTTCAGGGGAAATTTAAATCCAGTTAACTCCAGTCCGGCTTTATGTATTGAAAACCCACTGAAGCTCAACTTCTGGGTGAAGCTCATGGAGAGGTTCAGCCCTTGCCCTCTGGGGCTGCTCCCCACTGCAAAGCCAGACACAGCAAGGTGGGTAGCTGGGAGGTTCATTTCAAAAACACAGTCAAGACAAAGCAAGCAAGTCCTAATGTGGACACACCTAAGTTGCTCTGGCACTTCAGTAGCTCCTACTTGATCACTCCTCTGTGACCACAGGAAGATGTATATCTTTCTGAATTCTTCCCTGAATCTCAGTCTACCTTTCCAGAATTCAAAGGAAAAGTAAAATTGTAGGACTATACATTATTTCAAGACATATTTTTTTAAAAAAATACTATTCTCCTCATCAATTACACTTAATGGTTCATTTTGGCCATCCTACACATCACAATCTCAAGCAAACAAAAGCAATGGGCATGTGGGCAACATGCAAAATGCTTTATCTGCAGAAGAGATGGGGATTTGGGTAGTATTGAGAGAATTTTTTCCCCTTATTTCCTCAACTATCTTCATTCCAGAAAAGATAGGGGTATTATTTCTAATGCACTCAGAAGAAATCTACCTATTTTAGCAGTCAGGGCTATACTTAAAAACACATTACTCCTGCACATGTGAGGAGCCCAAGTCAAGAGTCTTAAATGCTCATTTAAGTTATTGCTTACTTGGATCATGAGTGCTGCAGTCAGTCTGTTTCTGGAGGAAGAAATCCCTGGAGAAAAACCAGCAGTTTTATTAATTTCCCCTTTGATGACAGAACTCCAGAATGCACGGGGCTTGTCACACACAACTAAACAGAGACAAGGTTCCCCTCTGGGAACACTCCACCTACTCAACACCACTTCAGTCCTCAGTCTTTAGGGATGCTGGATTAGCTTCATTTCAACCAGTGGCTATTGAAACAGCCTTCAGGTTTCTTCTAGGAACTCAATGGTTTTGCCTAGTTACCTTCAGTGTGGAAGAAACTTGGCTTTAGGAGTTTTTTCCTCTCTCCTTCATTTGTCATTCAGAATCTCTTGCTCCTTATGAACAAAGGAGAATATATGTAACTCCATTTAATTTATGAGATGTGTTTGAGTATTAATCATTTCATATATGTCAAAACACATTTTGGAAGCTGGCCAAAACCATATATAAATTTCTGTAATTTTAAAGGGCAACAGCAGTGAACTACTAAACACAGTGCTATAGCAATGTGTTTCTCACATATTTCTTGCTCAAGATCCTGAATTAAATTCAGGGTTATCAATAAAAAAGCACTACCATAACAGCTTTGAAATTTTAATTTCCTTTTGAAATAAAGGTCTCCTTCAGATAGAGCTGGTGTTGCTTGCCTCTGAACACTCCCTGCTTTTTTTTTTTCTTACAGCTGCTAAATCCTGTTTTCACGAGGGGGTTGGGGTTGCACCCTAATCATCAAAGTAGTATAATTTAGGCCTTTATTGTGTCAGTCATAAATTGTCTTTCTTGTGAGCTCACAATGTCATAATATTCTTTTTGATTAATGAGGATCCTACAATTACAGGGTAGGAACTGTCATGCTGTAGTACAGAGCCTGTCTTAAGACAAAAATTACAGTTAATGCTAATGCATTACCAAAGAGTAAGGGGTGGAATTATTGCTGTCAGTGAATCGTAAGGCTCTGCACTCCCAAGACTGATAGCTTTTGTCATTTCTGAAATGCTCTTCTAGGTGGCCCATGAACTTTCACATGGGACAAGTTCCCACTCGGGCTTTTTGTACACTTAATGTCATTGCACGCGTTATCTAGAATATCTCTGCCCACCTAGGAGGCTGGCAGATGGAAGCCTTTGAGTGGGAAACAAAAGGGGCCCAGCAAAAGCTAGCCTGACTAAAAGGGAATCCGTCACATCGATAATAACCAGTTGCAGGCTCCAGAGCACAATCAGCTTCCAGCACACAGCTTAGCAGCAATGAAAGGCAAGTCACACGGAGGAAGGCAGAGAACTTCATCTTAAAATAGCATCTAAAGGCAAAACCAAATCAAATGAATAATTATTAATATCAATCCATGTATTCTTAGAGGCTAGCTGCTTCCTTGTTTGTTGCTAACAATGCATTTTCCTAACTGTAATCACCAAAAACAAAGCAGTTTCGCAAACCATTATACCTTACTAAGCCAAGATACTTATTGATACTTATTCTGTAGTGTGTCCAGACACCGATCCCTGCTGTAGAAACACCATGATATTTTCCTAAAGTGTCTTACTGACTTAGATAAATTAATCCCATGACTAAATGAGAGAGGGACCTAAATATTTTATGTGCGGCTTAAGTACTTTTCAAATTTTGCTCTCAGCAATTTCAGAGAGAGTTCTCCAAGCTTTCTACTGATTATTACATTTCCCCATCACCCAGTAGTACAAGTATAAACTAAAGATCAAAACCACTGGCCTCATAAACTGAAAACCAATTTTTCCCTTTAGAAAATAAATACGCAGGATGGGAATGATTAAATAATGAGTGGCACAAGTGATGTCAAAAACAAAGTCTCTTTGATGCTATCCACTCAGAACACACTATCATCTTCCTTGAATCCTCCACTTTTGTCACATCTCCTTATTTATTTTCTCTCTGGTAGGATGTATCAACTCAAGTGGGGAGGCTCATTCCAACATCCAATATGTCAATGCCATTAACTGAACACATGTTTTGCAGTGGAAGAGACAGGCTGATATAGCAGCTCAGTCATTATTCAGCAGACAGACAGACAGCTGAAAGCCATTAACCCAAAGAAAACAAATGACTGCTCTCAGGCTTTGCTCCTCCAAGTTTAAGTGGCCTCTGAAGAAAAACATCTAGCCCCCCCACTGTGGTTCCCCTCCACATAAAGACCTGTATTTATAAAAAAGCATACCCTTCACATTAACAGATTATTTTAAATATTTCCCTTAACATAGAAAAGCAATACAGATTTATTATTTATTATTAAGCAATACAGGGAAATGGCTCTAGAAACTAGGGGAAAACAGAAGAAAATAATAGCTTAGGGCATAAGAAAATAAGGAACAAAAACATTTTGGCCTACCCCAGGTTTTTGAAGTTCTGGTTAAAAATAACAATCTGTGATAAGCAGGAGATCAGGAGACTACCTGATGCAGTAGCATTTCACAGTTTTAATTTCTGTGACATTTGATATGTCAGTCAAAATATTTTAAGCACATTTAGTGATCTAATGATGGTCTGAATCAAGTATCAAGCTTGTCAGGTAAATAAAAGACTCAGCTTTACAATATGCTGATGTGGCATATTCAATGCAACAAATGAATCCTATATATGGTGAAATATTAATAGATCCTTCCATTGGATTTCTTTTATCAGGAGCAGTTCCATGCAAATGACACTTGGGAACATTAACAGTCATCTGCATTCCTTTATGTAATTTGGTAATGCAAACTATGGTTTTGAAAATGTAAATCAGTACTCTAAGTTTTCAAAACTCTTCACATATATTTATTTCAGAACATGAAAATTCAGAGAGAAAGAAGTATTTGAAGAGCAGGAATGAACACAGGGGCTTCATAGTGAGTAAAGCTTGAAGGCTACCCATTTCAGAGCCCCAGTTCTGATAACTGGTAGCAGTGAACGTCTAGAGAAAACTGTAAGAAATGGAACATGACCACCAAGCATCTTTGTGCCCACCTGTCCTCTACATTTCACTGGTTAAGAACTCCCGAACCAAAAATTGGATATTCAGAGCAATGGTCAGCAGATGCTGAGTCTCAACGAATTTGTGTGTCTTCTTTTTTAATTCCTTTGAGGAAGGATTCATTTAGCAAAACCACCAGCAAATGCCAATCATGACTTCACCAAATTCAGCACAGCACCCCAGTCTCCCAGCAGTCAAGCAGCTGAGTTTTTTTGTTTGGTTTTGTTGTGTTTATTTGGTTTTTTTAAAATTTCAGAAGGTTTAGGGACAGATGTCCCAAATCCCATGTCAATAATGCTTCTGGATTTAGACTACCTTTGACAACCGTTATTGACATAAAACTTTGGTGAAAAGCACTAGTTGCAATGACTTTGGGAAATACAGCCTTTATTCCAGTGTTAGCTAAAGTGACAACACAGACTCTTATTTCCTCTCTTAATCTTAATCCAGTTGTCATTTGCATCCAGAAATTAACAGTCCAAGGCTTAGAAAGGACTCACAAAATCATCTCTAAAGGCACTCTCAGAAGCCAATTCTCAGCTAAGAATAGGTTCCTGTTTGCACTGATGTCAGTGGAAATTCCCTGTTATTTGTAACAGAGGAGGTCTGTGGTAGGCAACTTACCTCTGCTCAGCGAGAAGTGATCCATGTCCATCCTGGTTTTGGCTCTACATTCATCATCCTCATTCCATAACACAGATGTTCATCCTTATGGACTGACATGGCATTTGTTCCCATCGAACAAAGGACTGAACACAACAGCATGAACTTTTTTTTTTAATCCTCCCATTGTTGAAGACAATCATCCTGAACAATTCCATGCAGAAGTTTATCAAGCTTCATCTTCAAAAAATTTCAACCATCTCATTCCACTGTTCTTCTAAAGGCTGCTCCACCACTTTCTGCAAGCTGCTTGCTATTCCAGATGGTTGGAAACTGTCTTCTAATTATCGGCCGGAATTTATTCATGGGATCCATTTGTTCTTCTGCCAGAATTGTTCTGTAGCAACAAATTTTAGTCACTTCTGAGTTGAGTTTGGATCTGCAAGTTGTAACCTAAAGATAAAAGGATCATTGTCTTGCATTTGTTTACGAACTAATTTCCCCTATAGCTATTTTACTAGAAAATATGCAGTGAAGTGCTGAGAAATTTAAATTAATGTCACTGGCAGTTAAAATGATAGCTTCCAAAGTTCCTTGACAATTAACAGGCCTCCTAAAGTATAGTTCATGCTTTAAATTATTAATATCTTAATTATCTATATATGTATACCTCTATAAGCTAATTATCTGTAGCTTGTTCAATACCTAAGTGTTCTACAAAAGCTTCAGCTATTAATTATGGAGTAATAAAAAATTTATCAATAACGTAGTTTGAGTTAATTACATAGAAAATACACTTACTGCATTTATTAACCTGATGAAATTATTTGGTTTGTTAGAAGAAGCCTTTGTATTCTGCTAGTGTCTTCTGTAGCACCTGAGCCTGTTGAACAGAACCTTCTTCCTTTCTGGCAGCCATGGACACCTTCTCCTGCTCTGTGCCCAGCACTCACCAGTTCTGATTTACCACTAGCAAGCAGCCACCCCTCACCCTGTTGCCTACCTTCTCCTCCAAGCTGTCCTCATTTGCCTTCTTCACCTTCCTGTGCTGCAGATGGATGAGTTCACCGAAAACAACAACTAGACAGGTCTCTCTCCTAATGTATATAAAGGAAAGTCAGGCCACAGAGCAATTACAGATGCTGCTCCATACCCTCCCGCACCCACACATGTAGTGGAAGCAGAGATCTGTGCAGGCAGATGGCAGGGACCAGCTGTTCAGGAAGCTTAAATGCTGCTTTCTGGCACAGGTAAAGCAGGCAGCTTGTTACCTCCAGCATTGCTGCCACGTCCAAGGGTCAAAGCTATTTGCTTCTGTTTGATTTTGTGGAAAGTTGCCTTTAAAACACACATGCAAGGTCATTGAGTAAGGCAGAGAGAGCTGGAGCTGGCCAGAAGACAAAACCTGTAGCATTCATCCCAAAAAAAGATTCTGTCAGACAAAGATTCCTCCAGTCCTCAGGGCAGAGAAAAAAAAATTGTACTGAACAGATTAAAGAGCCTAGACTTTTGATCCTCCCACAGCTGCTTAGATACTTGAAGAACAAAGGAATAATGAGTACCATTGTCCAGTACATGGCTATACTATCTGTCAGGCCAAGTGTGGTATGAAGGTCACTCCTGAGGACCTACTGGCCAGCTCCTCTGCTGGTAACACAAAAAAAGGAGTCTTGCCCTTTCAACCCACATTATGCTTCAGTTCTGCTGGGCCACTGCACTAGGGTTCTAGTTCTCACTGCAAATTGATGGTCTACATGGTGTGTCATGAATGTACAGCCAATCCTTAATAACCCTTACAAAACAGGTTTCCACACAACTTAATTCTTCTATTTGCCAGAACCATCTCTTTGTCCAAAGTTGTCTCTAAAAGCCTGAATAGTCTGCTGGTAATAAACATATGTGGGCACACACATGCAGAAGCTGCTCCTTTTAACATAGTACCTATTTCTCCACACATGACAAGAAGGCGAAAGGACAGGCTTGCTTAAAGCTTGAATTCATTACAGCTTAGTGGCTGGAACCATTGCTATGAAAGAGGAATAAACTGAATGTCAGTAATATTTGTATTTTTGCTTTCTACAAAAAAAGCTAAAAAACCCAACCAAACTCAAACAATTCTGCCACAGTTTCCCTGGGATCCTCTCCAATGCCCGTTGGAGACAATAAGAATGATTTTGCTTTATCTTAACTCAAACTAAAACCTCCAAAGAGGACAGGGACAGTATTGAATAAAAAGGATATATACAAATAGTTTTTCCCTTAACTCTGAATTGCATTAGTAGTGGGCCAGTATTTTCGTTCTTTGAAACATTCACACTTGAAACAGAATAATATTCTTAAAGGTATATTTGTATATACATAGCTATCTATAATTTTGCCACAGGTGAGTAATAAATAATACCAAGATAAATAATTGCACTCACTAAAATTAATGGTTTGGTCATTGTTTAAATAGTTCTTAGTGTTTATTGTATAATATTTTTTGCCAAGAATACATCATTTAATTCCAACTTTGAGTCCAACTTTTGGACAAAATATGCACAGCCTCTCACAATAAAAACACCACACACGCAAAAAAAATCCTTCCCTTATGCTGTTGCTGGACATGGCAAGGAGAAAGCAGAAAATCCTGCATGCCCATGAGAAGAAAGACTGATCCAGAGCTCATATATTTCCACTGGGATAAAAGAGAAGTGGCCTCAGTGGTATAGAATTTAGGAAAACAGATAACATTGTGCATGCTTTTTTTCTTTCCCCCTGATCAATAAAAAGATTTTGTGTGTGGTTTGTTTTGCCCTTTTAAAAATAGATTTGCTCCCAGTGATTACAATCCCAGCCTGGACTGTAAATGCAGTATTTCAAATGGCAGATTAGTTGGCCTTCATGGGAACTAGTAGAGAGTCCCATCATTCACAGCTGACTCAGACAATAAAATCTGTTTTCTGTCATTAATCTGGCACCAACTGGCTGCCTGGTCACCTACAGTGAGCTGTGAGAGATGGGAAGTGGGGAACAGTCATGTTTATTCACCAGATACTCCTGTGGAAAACAAACAAAAAAATATCTTGGGAAAACGGTGGGGCACAGAGAAGTTCTTGTCCATTCAATGCAGGGTGCAAGTTATTAATGTGATTTCTCAGAGCTCTTCTCTTACCCACAGTTCAGGGAAGGAAGCTATTTCCTTTTTACAGGAGGAAGGAATGAAAAACAAATATACAGAAGATTGATAAAAGTACGAAGCATAAGCACTGACAAGTCTTTGAGGAACTACTTATTCATTAATAATATTTACTTAGCAATAACAGATGTTGGAACATCAGCTTTGCAGTGTTTTGATGTATAATCTGCTGTAATATTACAGCAAGGCTTCAGCATGGCTGCACACCAGCTTGCTGGATTTAGAACCATACCACTGGAGGAGTTTGTTTTCCTCCAAGGTAGATAACTTGAGAAGATGTCTACCAGTTGAGGAAAAGACTTCAAAACTGGGCTGTATGAATTTAGGTTTCATTGCCCAAGCAGCTGCATCAGTTTGAAATTTCTGGTCCTGACTGCTGTAATCAAGGTCAGACTTAGGCTGCTCAGAAAACATGTGTGCTCTGCAGCACAGAGTCTTTGTACAAAGCCCTGGGCAAATCTCAGAAGGCAGAGTCTGGGTGACACTGTTCAAGCTGGCTAAAAGTGAGTAAAACTGAGTTTTTGGGACAGCAAACCAGTGCCAGATTCCACAGATGCCTGGTGAACTGAGCTCCACTGGACACCAACTGGTCTTCTGGTAGAGAAGGAGAAACATGTGCCAGTTGCTCCATTTACTAATTATGATTACTAATATGAGAGATGGAAAAAAACTGCCAAACCAGAAGAAATAAATGTCTCTGTGTCTTGATCAGTTCTACCACCACGTCCACGACTGACTAAACAGCTGTGGGTGCTGAGACTCAGCTAAACCTTTCACAGAGCTCCTACAAATCCACACCAAAAGCAACTAACTGGCCACACATCTAGAGAAAACCAGACTATGCAATAGGGAGTTGCAATTTTATGTCTTTACATTTCAGGGCACTCTGCTGTACGGTGTACTACTCAGCATCATTACTGTGGGCTGAAAAAGGTGGAGATGGGCTCCAAGCTCAGCAGTAGCCAAGATGTTTTCTATTTTTCTTTTAGTATGAGGTGCCACTCAGCTCTGGGCACTTGTGCTTAGCGGGAGCTAAAAACCTAGGGGAAAGCTTCCCTGTATGTGCAAGGCATTCTCCACCTCACTCTCTGAATCAAATGAGTAATTTTCACCAGAAGTGAGACAGCAGAGCTGCTCACAGTGAGTGACAGTGCCTGCCAGCAGATCTCTGAACATGAAAGAGGCTGTCAGTCCAGGACCTTGACCACTCACAGACACAAAAAATGCCCGGCTGGCTAACAGGAGCTATTTTAATTCCCTAAAAGGTGTCATCTCTAGGGTTACTCTATTTCAGCATCCCTGCAGAAGCAACAGCTGCCACTTGAGCTCCTCATGGTTTTCTATGGGTCTGTCTTCTCCCACATGATGCCCATGAGTTCCAACTGCTTTTCAAGTTACAGCTCTAAGCCTCTGCTTGAAGAAAGACTTAGAAGTTTTCTGTTAAATTAGTTCAAATAGGAGTGTTATACTGTGACATTTATGACTGAATTTGTTCACCTGTAAAGCCTGGCAATAAAGCAAGCTTTGAAGAGGTCCTTATTAGCATGCACTTGATAGGTTATTTTTTCAGATCTACATGATTAATTGCAGCACTCTGAAGTAAACAGCCTATACAACAACCACTCACTGAATGAGTGTGGTGGCGTGTGTTCAGTCCATTTCTTTCTAAAATATACATCTACACAGGAACATTAGCCAAATTTTTTCTTTTGTAAAAACAAATCTGTTTAGAAATTAGAGTGCTCTATTCTAAGCAAGTCAAAGTTGAAAACAGGACACAGTGCATATATCACCTAGGTACCAATTAACACAACATTTTTCCTCTAGAAAAGATATTTGTTCTCTTGGAGACCGAAAATTCACCAGAACAAAACACCATTAGTGAGAAAACAACCTTGTTCCGTGGTCTGTTTGACATTTATAGACTATGTTACATTAAAGGAAAATCTAGAATTTTAAGCTGAAGAATAATATCATCTCACTTTGAAAAAAAGAAAGGAACAGAACAGTACAGAGTAATGAGTTTAAGTGACCCCTGTTCACTGTATTGGCATAAGGATATATCAAAAGTAGGTAAAGTTCCATGTTTTGAGAACTGCAATTAAGAATCAAACAATACTTGGCTTCATGGAAACAGTCTGTTAGAATAATAATGCTGCACTTTTATGCAGTGATTTTATCTTTAGATCTCAAGTCTGTTTATACTAAATGCATGTAAGTGTTGTTTAGTAGTTGCAAAATGTACAAAGTCTGCTTATAAAACACTTTTTAAAAGTGCTCCTTCCCCTCTTAAACACACTTAGATAAAAAGATGACCCACAAGGCCTAATTTGGCTCTTGATTGCTCTGGCACATAGAAGAATTGCCCAAATTAATCCAACTGAGAACAAAAGTGAAACTAAACAACTGAACGGCCCACTCCCATTCTTATGTAACATTAAAAGGATACAGAATTTGTTATCTGGTCCAAGTCCACTGAAATGAATGGAAAACTTTCCTTTTTCTTTCCACCCTAGGTGGGAAGGTAAAATACTTACCAAAACCATCGATGTTGCGATTACACCATTTCCCTAGAAAGACAGACTTCTTCTATTGCACATGTTCTGAAGTTAGGAAGAGATATGGAAATAAGGCAAGCAATCAGCTCCCTGGAATTAATAAGGCTTCCATGGAAAAAAAAATAAGACCTTTCTACTGTGGAACATGAAGCCAGCTACTGAAGTAAATGCATAAAGACACAGGCAAGATGGAAAAGAAAATGAGCACATCTGTGTCAACACAGAGGCAAAGCTGTAAGTGCATTAACCAGACGAACACACTTCTAAGAGGTATCACAGCAATACTGAGAACCCACAGATCCACTACTAACCTCACATAACTTTGAGGGTCAGTCTATATGAAGAAACAGTTCCAGGCCACACAGTAAGTTTCTGCAAGTTCTTTCAATGTTTTTCCTCCTATTTTCTACTTCCTTCAGCTGCCACTCTTCAGACGTGTGGGTATGTGCAGAGTGACTAGTGTCTTAGTCCTCCGTGTGTCTAGCTACAGCAGCATGCAGTGGTCAGTAACACATTCAAGAAGACCCAAGCAGACTTGCATAATTTAGCTAAGCCTAAATTTAGCTAACACTGCCACTGGGAAGTTGGGAAGTTCCCGTATCAGGGATCAGGTCTCTGAAGACAGAAAGACTTTATAATATCTAAGAGGGCATCCAAGCAGAAGGACATGTTGCTATCTTTCAGACTGCTCCTTAATAGTCTGAGAGCATATTTGTGGGCACATTACAAATGCTTCTTAGATTTTATTAGACAGAACTTACCAGAAAGACATAAAAACAAACCAACAAACCAAACCAAACAAACAAAACCCCAAAAAAACAGCCTGATGCCATCTATCCTCTATTTGGTCAAGACAGAAGTGTCTTTTATTACTGAATTCCTGAGCCGTTTGCTCCAAATTTTGGTGTCAAGTGGAAGATAGGTCCACCCAATGTTTGCAGAAGTATTTGGGATTTACGATAAAGCCTTCCAGTAATTGCACAGAAGTTGCTGATGTTCAAAAGCTCGACCCATAAGGCAAGTAAGTTCTTGAAGTTTTATTTATTTATTTTATTTATTTTTATCTTGAAGTTTAATTATATTGGAAAGCTTTTAGTCAGAAAGACTGGAAGACTGATCATCTTTACAAAGAGAACTAGTAAACTAACCCTACAAAATAAATGGACTTAATGTGAAGGATGTTTCACGTGATTAACTATACAAGGAAATCTATCATTGACTTAACAGAATGTGTGAGCATTTAAACTAGAAAACTAATGAAAAAAGAAATGGTTCTTAGTAAGTGAATCTTCCTGCTTTGGGAACAATCTTACTGACTTTTTTTTTCTTTCTTTCTTTTTACAAATAAAGCTTGCAGTTGCAACCTAAGAAATTTCTTAATCATGCAAGTAACCACCCTACCCATTATGTATAGTGCAGCTTATGTTTGATCAATAGCACTGTTTTTGTTAATGCTTTATCAACTAAATAAGTAGGGAAAAAAAAAAATCCTAGATATTTTGTGGGTATTTTCAGTTGCTGAGTCAGAAAACAAAATATGGTCCAACATCTGCATTTATTTTTGTTCAGTAAAGCTTGCATCTCCCTTCAGGGTTGAGAGCAAGCAAACTGCTGCTAACCATGATAATTACACAGTACTCAGCATGGTGAGTAGAATAACATTGTAATTGTCCAAGGGTTTGAACAATTTGGGCTGATTTTGTATAGTGCATAATTTACAGTAAAGATTCAGAATGTGTTTTCTTTGCTCTAAGAACTCTTTCATCCTTTAGCTCTGGATCATTGTGCATGGAGACAAGCATCCACAATCAAATTCAACCCAGATGAAGAACATCTGCAAAAACAGAATAATTTATTTAATTGACATTTACATAATTTTATCTGGACTTGATTCTGCTTGTGACAGTCAAGGTAATATAAAATAAGCAAGACCCCATGGAGTCATTCAGACAAAATTAAAAAATGCAAACCTTTGAAATGCTACCACAATCATAACAAATTAGTGACAGTGACTGAATGAGGGTGAAAGGACTCAAGAAAATATTAATGAGCTCTGTGCTTACATGTGGTTTATTTTCCTTCAGGAGGCCAGGGAAAGAGTTGGTCATACACAGTTGCCTATTAAGAACCTCACTCTGCAAAAATCTAAGTGCTTATTTTTTACATGCTGAAGAATCACTGTGAAGCAACTGGGACTAATATTAATTGAGAATCATCAGGGATCAGGGCCCATGTAATTTCTGAATATCAGCTGTGGCAATGCATAGCAATGGGAACATGTCCCAGAGCAATCTTCGTTGCTGCTGTGTGTAAAGCAGCAGCATGACCTACAATTGGTTTTACTTTTCTCAGAAAGAAATTAGTAGTTCAGCACTGTGAATGTACAGTACCATCCTTTATGAGAAACAGACAAAAATATTTTTAAAAATAATCAGATTGTAACAGTGCTCTGTTTCTATGGTTTTTAAACACCTAGTTTTTGTGAAACTGTTTGAACTGGGGAAGGAAAAAAGGGAGCCAGTGGGAAAAGAGGAGAATGAAGGGGAGAGTAAATACCTGCAAGTATGTTTCCATTAACCCAAATCCAAATTTCCAGCAAATTACAATGTATAGATTATTGGAGAAAAAGGAGACACTAAAACTAGTAGGATCCTCCCTCCTTCTCTCCCTCCCCTTCCCTTTCTCTTTCGCTCTCTCTCTCTTTCTCTAATATTTCATGGCTGCCATTTATAAAATGGGAATAAAAAATACCTACTCCACAAGACTCTTATGGGATTTATATAACCAGTATTTACAGAGCACTTTGAAGAAAGGATTAAAGTAACCATAAACATTTCCAATATTGCTGCAAAGTTATATTGTCCAGTAGAGAATAAAGACTGTTTCTAAATCATGAGATTCTTGCTAAAAGGACCTTTCTAAGTCTATTTATCTCATTGCTATTAAAGAACACAAAGTGGTGATGTTTCTTACTATGCCAGTTGCCATCTTTTGTAATTCCACCTCACTACAGCAGTAGGTTAAAAACTATCTGCATTCCTAAAAATTAGGTAGTAGAAGCATGTAACAGCTGGTTTAAAAATTTCTACATTAAATGCCTTCCGATGTTTCTATGTTTAAGGTAACATCTTAATTGTGCTCTGTAAAGCTGAGTAAATTTTTTCCCTTCTTTTAATTACAATTCATTCCAACAGCTAGAGTAATTATAAACGATTTTGCCTTTGCACCCTGGATTTCATATAACTGACCTTCAGCCAGATCACATAAGTCCTTCCATTGTACAATTCACAATTTAATTTTTGACAAGCTTCCTATCAACATGAATTTCACAGCAGTTACCAGTCGTAACGTATCGATGTCATATGACTGACGTGTTATGCTTGGATGGCTTTATGCTATATGATGAAAAGGGAGGGAAAAAATGGGGTTTGTGTAGTAAAGTGGTATCCTCCTCCTCAGTGTCAACGAACACTGATCAGCTCTGGAAAGCAGGCCTGTGAACTATGCAGGCTAGGTGACCTTAACATGCAGAAACAGATTTTTCAAGGAATTCAGTGTTCATCTTTATGATGCACTTAACACTGTAATATTGCAAGTGAAATCTCAGTTTCCAACAGTTGGTCTAATACACTTTAAAGCAGATGCTGCCAAATTAAAGAACAAATAATAAAAATTAAGAAGATGGAAGAAAGTAAGGGCTTTTGTCCATATAAGGTTTTCTCCACTATGTTATAGCTCTGGGGAAATGGTTCACTTCTTTCACTACTTTCATCACTACCTACAGCTCTAAGAGGAGGTGATGAAGGACTATAAACAGAAGACACCCATTTGAGTTGCTTTCCAAACCACCCTTGGCCGATGCAGCATTGATTTCAGCATTACCTCCTGGAGTGAAAACCCAAAGCACAGATGCATAACTAAATGGTCCCAAGCTGGCTGCTGCACTCAGCAACGCTGTTTATGCAGCACACATTAGGCACAAGACTTCCTGAATTACATCAGATCCATAGCATTTACTCAGCAGGAGGTTAAAAAACTCCTCCCTAAGAAAGAACAAGATCAAATGAAGTACGGCAATTTGATCTAGGCACACAACATCTCAGGAGACCTGCTTCTAATGGGGACATGAGCACTGCACCTTGTCTTGTGATAAGCACTAACAAGAAGAATGTCCCCATAGGCCACATTATCCTCTGCCATTGCTATGCTATTAGATTTACCTATTTGTAGGTGTATATATAATATATTTAAATATTCAAACATGATCTGTGTACCATCAGTCTCTGCTTCACAGCCCACAAGATTTTACACTCCCTTGCTCCCTTCACAATTCTTCAGATGAATGAAGGCAGGAATCCAATAGGGACACCAAAACAACCTCATCTTTCCAAGAAGCCTGGCAGAGCCTTCACAGTGACTTTGGTACCAAGGCTCAGCTCCTTGGGAGCAGCAGTGCTGGCCCATGGTAGCTCCTGGCCTCATGCATCTTTTTTACAGAACTCTGCAGCAATCCAGGCAGAGGAAGCAGACTCTGCTCTCAATCAGCAAACCACATTATCTCAAGAACATGTTCATAAATAAGCTATGAAACTGGACTCTTCCCATGCATCCTTTTTTCAATAAAAGGAGTTAATTTACTGGATGCACTCTAGCCTGGTGCACCCAAGATGCAGGGCTAACTCTCTGTCTTGGTGGTTGCAATGTTTAGCTCTTCTCATAATGAAGGAACGTACCACAGATGTGGAGGAAGAAGTGGGAGATAACATCTCCCTCCCACTGAATAGAAATATTAAATCAAGGTGTTTCTGGACACAATAGGAAACAAAATTTTAAGTAGCACAAGGCTAACCTTAACACAAATAAAGTAACCAACATAGAATAGAGTTTACTTGCCTCCATGGCTACAGAGGCAACTGAACAGGATTTAGGGAATTTGTATTTCAGATACCTGAAGCCCTATGTTATTAGATCCTAATTATTTTTCTTTTCAGGTTCTGATTTGAAACATTCAATGATTCTGAAATCCATCCCAGTAAAGAGGAAAATAATCAGAAAAAGTAGAAAGTAAATGTCCCAGAGCTCCTCAGGTTCTGTCCTCCCACAGGTTTTCTGGCAGGAGGATATGGCTCCGTATTTGCCGAGCATTTCCATGATCTTTAACAACACTGAAGTTCCTTTTGCCTGAGAAAATTCTAAACACAAATCGAAGACAGCTCACAGGGTTAAAAAAATACCCCCTGAGTTCTTGCATCAAAACATACTGAAGTTCAACAGGGTTGGGGTCTGGCCCAGAAAACCTGATTGCAAAGCAAGATTGTATTTATATCAGCTTTGCAGAGATCAATGTTTTAAATTCTGATCTAAGACCTTCGTATCAAGGCTGTACATTAAGCAGTCTGTTGTCTGAAAAATCATGCCAGTTAAAAGAAAACTGTTTTCTTTATTATCTCAACCCTTTCTAATATACACAGTCTTATTTTTTTTCTAACCCTCTGTGGGGTTCAGTGCATGTTTATTTTCTGAGAAATGGGGAGAATAAAAACTAGGCTTTTTAGTATGTGATGAAAATGATGGATCTGCAAGAGGGTTTTTTACAGAAGAGTTTTGGGATATATGCAACAAAGTAGCTCTCAAAGGACAGAAGGAAATTGTTCATATAGAGATTTTTTTCCTGTCAACCTCTTTTCCAGGATATGATTTTTCTGGTAGAGTGAAATAACCCTTTAATGTGGATATTTCATAATGGAAAGTTTAACACTTATCTAGGTCACTGCTGCATTGAAAGTCTATGTTGGTTCAGATACACAGCTGCTGTAAGTCAGCGTAACTCCACTGAAAACACTTATTCCTACAGAACTGCACTGATCTAAAATGACTTAAATCCCGGATACAAATTTTGCAGAAACAAAATTCCCACTTAAAATAACTCCTCTCTTCATTCCTACCAAAGCTTCGATTTATGGGTGCATTGAATACACAGTAGGAAGTCAGTAGCTTTTTTTCTTCCTCATTTTTGAAATCCCAGTATTTTATTATTATTTTTTACTTCTTGTGAACTGGCTTGAAACCAAAACCAATTTGCTAAACAACTATCTCCTCCCTCATCTCCATCCTGCAGTGGTTTTCCCTGTTTCATAAGACATCTGCAGCACATGCACTGTTCCAAACTGTCCACTTTCCTGGATGCAAACCTTTTGAGATTCAGATATGTGTTTCAGCAGGGAAACTGAAAGTAACATTGGCATTCGGTTCTGTAATGGTAGTAAAGAACATAAATTTGAAAAACAAACAAACAAAAAAACCAAGAAAACAACAGTGTGAAGCAGGCAGAAACTAATTTTAAACTATTTTCTTCAAGAAGCTACAAACAGGCTGTTCAATAAGTGACTGGGTGTAGTCAAAGAAGTGCTACACATTGAGCCCTGACAGAGAAAAACCTCACTTGCTGTGTTAAAACCTATTTCTTCTTACGTTTCTCCAACAGCCACACATGAGCTATTAGAAATAGCACAGCTCTCCACAGCAAGAACAAAGGCTGCTCCTCAGCGTCTTATTTTCTCCTCTCAGAAGCATTTGATGCAGATCTGAAAGCACCTAACTCAGTTTGGGATGGCCTTTGTTTCAAGAATCTGTTCTATGTTGTTGTATTCACTGGTGTGTTTTGTAACACCAGGCTCAGCGCAATGAGGGTATTTCATGTTCACATGAAAGCAACTGAAGCTAAACTTCGCCTTTTAAGCTTTTGTTCTGTTGCTGCAGAGTTGTATTTTGAAGTGATTGCTCAAATATTAATCAAATGGGAAAGTATGCTGGGACTGGAGCTAATGAACGTGAATCCACAACACAGCACACCAAAATGAGTATTCTGATTTACATACTTTTCTTGTTGCTAGCTGCACTTCTGACATCAGTTTCAAGTGCCTAGTGTACTTTACAGCCATGATTCTTAAAGTGTAAATTAAAATAAATATTAAAAGATCTTATTTACCTTTCAACCAGGCATGAGTGGTCACTTGCAGCACTTGTCAGGAAAGGCTCCAACCAAGGCTCTACAGAAAGCTCTTGAGGACAAACAGCACATTGCACCAGATGAGAAAATTATTTTGACAGAAGTAACATGCATAATAAGAGAGTAACAAAGCACCTCATCCACAGGCCACCAAGGGCAATGGAGCCTTAACTAGCCTATGGATTATGATTTATGGCTTAACACGGATTATTACAAATATAAGGCTTGCACTGACTCACAAAAAAACTTCAATGGTGTCTGTGCCAAATTTTGATATACTGATTTCCTTTCAATAGTGTTTTGGGGAAAAATATTAATTCACCTATTCATTCTCACTGTCAAACATTGAGGTGAAAGCCTTTCAGGGCAACATTTCTTATTGCTGAACATTTTTATATATTCCAATGCTTTCTTAGAAGTGTTGTCATTATCTTTCTGTTATAGCTGTCATTCTTCCTTACCTTAGGGTAATGTAAGTATGACTTTATATAAGGTAATGTACATATTGACTTTAATTGGAAGGGACACCTGGATGCAGCAGATTGTGAGTAATCCACCATTTCAGCATTTTCATAATTTGCTGGAGACACAGCTCAATTCAACTGCTTTTTCAGTAAGACTGAAACTATGCAGACCATATAAGCCAAAAAGCTACACAGCACTAGTGCCCTGTTTGAATCTTAAATTTCACTAAGTGACAAGAAAAGAGGCTAGATTATGCATGCAACATGGTCACAATATGTACATTACCAGTAAGGAATTTCATCTGGGAGGCCCTTATCATAATATGTAGGAGATACTTTTCACATTGGATAATCTAAGGAAAATACATGGAGAGACAGCAGGGAACACCACCCTAACTGGCAGCAGAAAGAGAAGAAAAAGAGATAGTGTCATACCTAATGATTAAAGTATTTGACTTGCCTATCATGGTACCCTTGCCTTTTCATTTCAGTTCAGTTTTTATTGATGTTGTATGTACAACAGCTGTTTCTTAGAACTATCCAAGAGCATTAAGTACTTAAAAGTTAACATTTTAACTTTAAAAGCTTTAAAGAATTGGAACTTTCAACTCATATTTTTAGAGCTTTGGTCATTTTAAATAAACTTTATACTCATTCTCCAGGAACTCCAGTGTATCAGTTTTCTAGTAGAAAGACATCTGTCAATCTACAGATAAAGAGTAATGTGGGAACATTCTATGGTAATTCACTAGGAGTATTTCTAGCAGCAAGTTCTTGTCTTTAACTTGACTTCAGTTCTTCTATGATCAAAAATACCCAGGTTTAGAGATAAAATCTGTTTTCAGAGCTTCAGTATTTCTAATATCACACAGGCAAATACCAAAGTTACATAGTAGTAGACAGGACATCTCCCATGAGTTCAGTCCTGTTGTAGTGAACTGTGCAGTGGCCAGTGGTATTCTCAGTATGCATCAGAAATGCAAATTCCCCTTTCCTGGAATTTTCCAAGGCCAGGTTGGATGGGGCTTTCAGGCCTAGTGGAAGATGTCCCTTTCTCTGTTTTTAACTTGTGCTTATATACAAGCCTATACACTTCCTGGGAGATTTTTTTTTTTTCTTGACATCATACTAAAGTTATTATGCATTATGGACCACAGCACACAAAAAATGCTGTCTTAGATGAAGAGATGCTGTAAATTCTATAACAAACTCTGTGTGTGATTGCTATTGATGACAACATTCAGCATTTTTTCCTCAACAGCAGCCTTTAAAAACACCTATATAGATCAAATAAGTTTGATGTTTATGTAAGCAGTGAGAGGAAGACTTAAGCACAAGGACAGAGGAAATGTTATTTTTACTTTCCACACAAAAATAATTTCAGAATATCATATAGAAAAGATGGAGCTTATGTGTTACAGTTTCATTATTTTCAACTGAACTGCATGGCTATGTATGTGTATCTTTTTCCTCCTCAATCCTTAGGACCTGGAGGTTGCAACTGCTGCTGTAATTTGAAATACAAATGGTTTTTCAGATCTAGGATTTCAGACCCGTGTTGGAGGACTTATTTTTGAAGTTTCCAACCCACCTACCTGGCAGGGACATTCTTAATCAAATGAGGCTGACAGATAACAAATGTGTGGGGAACTGGAAACTCTTTCCAGGCCCAGAGAATTTTATATTTCTCACCTCTGGTTCCTGTATTACAGTTCTCCACTCTAGTGGTGCACCACATCTAAGGAAGGGAAAATATGCTAATTTTTACATAGAAAACTGCATCCTTCTAACTTTCAGCCTCACATTTCTCTGAAGAAAGAATGGCTCATGCGATTTAATACTACAGGCAGCTGAGAGTAAAATCTTTTCTGTCATGCTTCATTGTGAATGATAATGCTTATAATATCTCTGTAAGATGTAATTTTTTCATGTCAATGGAAAGTTGATATTTATAATCTAAGCAATAATTACCCTTTGTAAATGCCCTTGGTTTTGGCTGCTACTGTCATGATGGCTGTTCAATTCACTCTCTCCAGCCTGTAGAGGAAAAAATGCAGCTATTTACTCCAATACAGAGAGGAGGAAAGAGACGTTTGTTGTATTAGTTTAGTGATTGAGGTTCTTCTCCTCTTTGAATTTCCTCCTATTTTTCTGGGGGAAAAAACCCCAAAACAACCAAAACCCAACAACCAACCAAAAATGTATTTGCATCACAGAGAGGGACATTCTAATTCCTCTGTACATCACTGCATTTCTTTGTTGCACTTTTTGGTGTTCAGCTGTGGAGGGTGGGCTGTAGGTCTTCCTCTTTGAGCAGATTCTTCACAGAAAATCATTCACCTGCTTAGAAAAAGGCAATTTACTTTGATTTATAAGCCCTAACTAAAAGGCATGGCATCACATTGTTCTGTATGTGTGTAAGAACCCATTCGTACAGAATGTGGGGCAGGGAGTGGGAAGGGATTTCCTTTTAACTGCTATTGAACAACTGACCTAAAGCCCAAGCACTCTAACTTGATATTTTTAGCATTACACATGCATCTAGCTTTGTCTTGTCTTCTTGTATTGTTACACTTGTGGCTCCAGGGAAAGCATACTCTGCTTGTTATCCAGCTGCTAAGATGTATTTGCAGCTATACATGGTTTACAAGCGGTTTTATATCTATTTATATCTAAATCTGTATCTTTTATATCCTACTTTTTTATCTATTTCTTTCCACTAGTTATTAGGAAGTAGGCTTTTACACCCATTCAGAATACCTGTGCAAACTAAAAGCCATTTCAATCCAGCAAACATGATAAGCAACTGCAAGAAGTGGCCTTCTGTGACCTACAAAAGAAGATCCCGCAATCGGAAGCATCTTCCATAACTCTGTCTCTCCCCAGCAGGCAGCTTCCAAGGATGCTGTCACAACAGGTTTGGCAAACATCTAATCCTCCATTGTTTGTCCTTTGTTAGAAAAGCAAAAAGCTCTAAATGAAGCACGACATTCATACAGTGTACACCGAGAGAAAAAAGAAGTCTTTCATCCATCATATAGATTGCTATGCAGAGGTTCACTTAGTATAAACAAAGGACATAAGGCAAGATATCCTAATCAGGCACCTCTCTAAATTTAACTGCAAGTACATCTCCTGTTGCTTCTCTGACAGGAAACTACCATAAACCTTCTTTTCCTGTTAGTGGATCTCAAATGGTAGATGAGGGGAAAACTTACCAGAAAAGCGAGAAAAAATAAACAGTGTGAGTATCATCATTATCTGATAGGCCATATTAGTAGCTCCTCACAAAATGGCAGCTACATCTTCTAGGAGTGTCTACCTGTGATCAAATGTGTACCATTCCAGAGCAGAGTTAACCATTTATAAAGATAAAACAATAGTAATAATTAGGAAAACAGTACTTTAGTGAAGCGATACTCAGAACTGAAGCTCATCTCCAGCATAGAAATGCATCAGATTTTATTTCTTCATATAATGAATGTCAAAATATAATATATAAAATCCACAAAATGGATATTCATATTCAGGACCTTTAGCTGAAAGCACAAGACCACTGTTTCAAAACAACAGTGCTCCTGAGGTTTTCTTCACATCCCAGCTTGGTAGGATGAAGGGGAGTAGAGATGTCTGAAATACTCCATTAAAAATCCTGCAAACTACTTTCTTTCCCCAGGAAGTGCCAACATGATACCCAGACTCTGTATCAGCCTCCAAATTTTGTTTAATCCTGTACAAAGCAATTTCCCCTGATCACAGCAAAGATTTTATTGTCTGTCCTAAAACCCGTAACTTTCTTAGCCTTCTCTCTTAGCTGAGCCACCTTCCACATGATAGCTGGTCAGTAATCAGTCCCTTTGGAGGGCTTGCTAGTTGTGAGAAAGGCAGGAGAGTTGCCCAGCAAAACATACACCACAACCCTTCCTCTGCCTTCTCTGGTTTTGATTTGCATTCAATGCTCCTACTGCTGTTCATAAACTTACCTTTTTTCTGTGTGCAGACACTTGTTCGTTACTATATGTCTCAGTCCTCTGAAGGAAGATAACTTGACAGTGTGGTGCTGTGTCTCATGGCTTGTCCACTTGACACACTCTGGAAAATACATCTGAATTATGCTTTCAAGTGGATTAGTTAAACTCGATTAGTTAAACTGGATCAAAAGCCTTGAATAAATGCAACCTGAAGTTGGCTTACTTTAATTCGTTGCAGAAACAAATTAAGCAAAATTAAACTAGGCCACTTTTTTTTTTTTTCTAAATGTGGCTTCCCAGGGCTGTAGTATGGTTTTCCTAAGGTATTTTATACCTCTGTTAGCCTGCACAGGCAAACCTTTACAATCCAAGAATAAGCATTCAAGACTATTTTCCTACACATAGAAGAACAGGAGCAGGGCTGGTTGCTTAATGAAACAAATCAAAGTACCATTCTCAATTTTCCATTCACAAGCTGCTCCCTGGACTCTGTACAGCCACCCTAGGGGCTGAATTCCCAAATTCTACATGCCTGTCTTTGACCTCCACCCTCTGAGACACTCTTCTCCTGGAAAAAGACAAAAAAAAAAATGAATGAGCTTCAGAAATGAAGGGAGAAAGCTAGCACAAACTGAAGCAGTGGAATGCAGCCAGAAAGTAGACACAGGTAAAAGAAACACACTCATTTAATTGGAAAGCAAAAACAGGGGGCTCCACTCTATGCTATTTTAGTAAGCATTGAACTAACCAAGGGTACAATGTGGTGAAGAAAGACAGGGGAGAGAGGAAAAACATTAGCTATCTTCACATATATTTTTCAAGGTAACAAATATACTCTTTTATGAAAAACAAGAGGTGACCTGGAAAAAACTCCAATAAGCAGTAGGCAAGAGCCAGCTTCAGCTTGAGACACCCCAATGCTTTTCAAAGAAAAGATACTAGGCTGCAGGTGGAGCTCTGCACCCATCTTTTTGCTGCAGCAATTGATAAGGGATGATGTTCCTCCAAATTATACTGACATTTTGGAGATGCAGTCTCTACAGGGGCAGCAATACACAGACTCCATAAGGCTCAGTGGAACCTTCCATATTGCTGGCTGTATTTCTGCCTGCATTTACTCTGTAGGTTTTTCCAGGAGCTCTCTGCTTGCTGTTTTGAAACTGTGCTGCCCAACACTACAGTTTTGTCTCCTCTGCAGGCACCATGCAGTACTTCCAGTCTTATTTAGCACATAAAACCTGCCCTTCTGCCAAGGTGAAGAGCTGACCACTGAAACAACAGCATGGTTTAAAACCTTATTAATTAATGACTGCACTGTCTTCCAAATTGCAACAAAATGCCTGTATCAGCATGAAGAATGCCCAGATGAGTATGTACTTAATTTGCCATCAGTACTAAGGAGATAAAAAGACTGAGAACGTTACATGGAAAATCACTTCAAAATTAGTTTAATTTTGCAGTATTCATATGGCCAACATCAACTGGCAAGTAACATTACACCAGCAGTGCATTGATATTACACATATCTGAAACCTGAAGAGTTTCCACAATCATCTGTTAGTCTGTAGAACATGCAGTGTACCTGGTAATTTTGTTAATCTAAATTGATGCTTGTAGAACATGCAGTGTGCCTGCTAATTTTGTTAATCTAAATTGATGCTTGATTAAAATAACGATGGAGCAGATAAGCTAGCTTAAGAGAGGCAGCATGTATTCCATTTAAAAGATAGTTAAGCAGACTGGATGTATTTGATCCAGTAAACTCTGGTGCAGGTATGCCTTTCCTGAAATACACAACAAACGTAAGGTAGGATGTAAGCTATAGGAGGAATAAAGTCTATGAAGTGGAAACAACCATTACAGTCATTTCTATCTAAATTCACAGTTATTTATGACTTAGATATATTCATCCAAAGAAAAGGACTGACTTGTTAGCAGTGGAGGCTATTTCAAGTGACAAGCAGTACAGCCACAACCCTAAAACGCAAGTGCTTGGATATGGCACTGAGGGTAACTAATATAAAAAGCTGGTTGCAACGACATTCATCAAAGTGACCAGTCCTGACAAGACCTCTGAAATCCTGTGCTTCAGCTGAGAAAAAAACCTTGCTCTTTCCTGGGCTGTACTAAAGCATAAAACCAGCAGTTCGACTGTGTATTTTCAGCCAGATGTTGCTAGACACGAAAGCTAATAATTTAGTCGTTTTCTGACAATCTGCTTTGAGCCAGGTCTAACAGGAGGCTGAAAACAATTGTGCAACTTTATCAAGAAAACCACATAAGTAAATACTCTAGAAAATTTATTCATGGAGTAGGAGAGGCATAATAGAATCACCGAAAACATTTGAGATTATTGAGTTCAACCATTAACCTAACTCTTCTGAGTCCAACACTTAAAACTATGCTCCTAAGCACACATCTACATATCTTTTAAAAACCTCCAAGGATGGTGATTCAACCACCTCCCTGGGTAACATATTCCAGTTTTAATAACCGTTTCAGCAAAGAAGCTTCTTCTAATATCTAATCTAAACCTCCCCTAGTGCAACTTGAGGTCATTTCCTCTCATCCTATTACTCGTTACTAAGGAAAAGAGGCCAACAGCCACCTCAATCCAACCTCCTTCCAGGTAGTTGTAGAGACTACAACCGCTGAAGTCTCCTCTCAGCCTCCTTTTCTCCAGACTAAACAATCCCACTGCATTAGGGTTACAGCCAGACCGTCTTTGAAAGCTTATTTGTCAAGGTCTTTGCCTTTCCCAGTTTTTCTTTAAAGTCCCGCAGCAAGACTCTCTTTTGACCAGAGATCACGGAAGGCTATTTTACAGACCATTTTCCCCCTTTCATCTCAAAAGCAATTTTCCAGGTTAGTTTAGTCCCAGCACTGTTAACATCCTTCATTTAGAGAACAGACAATGCAGAACACATAAAGAAAGACTATTAAACATGAGTCAAAATGGGCAGATCAAGCAACTTTAAAAAGAAAAAAGCAGTGTAAACATATGACATACACATTTAAATATAAGAACGTGGAGATAACTTTTTAGTATGGTTTACATCTGTATGGTGAAGGGGCTGTCCAGCAACAAAGAAACGTAAGTACCTTCTCACTTCCATCAAACGGTACCTTCTAGAGGTTAATCAGTAAAAAATTGTAAGGGCATTTCAGTCTCAAATTTGGTTACTTGATGGAAGTATCATCTCCTTGGCTTGTACACATATAGGCACATCAGTCATTGAGGTATCACAGAATCTTAGGGGTTGGAAGGGACCTCGAAAGATGATCTAGTCCAACCCCCCTGCCAGAGCAGAATCACCTAGAGCACATCACACAGGAACGTGTCCAGGTGGGTTTTGAATGTCTCCAGGGAAGGAGACTCCAAATCCTCTCTGGGCAGCCTGTTCCAGTGCTCTGTCACTCTCACAGTAAAGAAGTTTTTTCTGATATTCACCTTAAACCTCCTATGCTCCAATTTGTATCCATTACTCCTTGTCCTATCACTGGTCATCACTGAAAAAAGCTTAACTCCATCTTCTTGACACTCACCCTTTATGTATTTGTAAACACTGATGAGGTCACCCCTCAGCCTCCTTTTCTCCAAGCTAAAGAGACCCAGCTCCCTGAGCCTTTCCTCATAAGGGAGATGTTCCACTCCCTTCATCATCTTTGTGGCTCTGTGCTGGACTCTTTCAAGCAGTTCCCTGTCCTTCTTGAACTGAGGGGCCCAGAACTGAACACAATATTCCAGATGCAGCCTCACCAAGGCAGAACAGAGGGAGGAGAACCTCTCTTGACCTACTAACCACACCCTTTCTAATGCACCCCGGGATGCCATTGGCCTTCTGGGCCACAAGGGCACATTTCTGGCTCATGGTCATCCTCCTGTCCGCCAGGACCCCAGGTCTCTTTCTCCTACACTGCTCTCCAGCAGGTCAGCCCCCAACCTGTACTGGTACATGGGCTTGTTCTTCCCCAGATGAAAGACTCTGCACTTGCCCTTGTTGAATTTCATCAAGTTTCTCCCTGCCCAACTCTCCAGCCTGTCCAGGTCTTGCTGAATGGCAGCACAGCCTTCTGGTGTGTCAGCCACTACTCCCAGTTTAGTGTCATCAGCAAACTTGCAGAGGGCACACTCTGTTCCCTCATCCAGGTCACTGATGAAAATATAGAACAACACCATTCCCAGTACTGACCCCTGAGGCACTCTGCTAGTCACAGACCTCCAACTAGATTTTGTCCCACTGACCACAACTCTCTGACTTCTTCCTGTCAACCAATTCACGATCCACCTCACTACCTGATCATCAAGACCACACTTCCTCAGTTTATCAACGAGGATGCTGTGGGAGACAGTGTCAAATGAATCAGTGTATGGACCTGCAGAAAACACAGCTTACTTCTAGTTCAAGGAGAGATGGAGAAACTTCTTTGGTTTCCTAGCTATTAGCCTTGAAAACACCGTCTTGGGGTTCTTCATCCTGTTTTGGGTTTAGGGAAGAAGAATACACCACAGCTCAAAAAACCAAACCAACCAGATTTTCCACTTAACTGAGAGCAATAGCAGACTAAGTTAGTACTGTACTTCGTTTCTTCAACAGAAAGCTAATCATTTTGAATAAGACTTCCAATAGTTTTCCGCAATAGAGCATTAAAGTAGCATATGTAGCATATGTGCACCAGGCGTTGATCAATGCTGCTCTAATGAGCAGCAAAGGGCCATATTCTTCTGTGACTCTACCAGAAACTGCCTGACAATTTAACAGGAAGTACTTCCTCATCATATGAGAAAGTTAAAAGACAGTTACTACTTCCCAGGTATTTCAAGAGCTACAGAAAAATAAATCTGTAAAGGAAAAATGTTTTTGTTTGCATTAGTAATTAGACCTTTTTGTTGGTCTTACATTTCTACCAAAACTCCTAGATATTTTCAGGACTAGTTATTGGCACAACAGCACAGAAGAAATACATGGAAAAGTATTTTAAGGGTGTCCTGTTTGAGGCTGAGAGAAGTAATAAACCAGTTTGCCTATCAGCTTCAATCAGCGTCTGTCTAGGCACACACATTGTGCTAATCACCAGGGTATCTTGGCAGTTATTCCAGCCATATGTCCATGACGTTCTCACAACTTTGCATACAAATGCTGTAATTTCATGCACAATTTATGAACCTGCATTTAACAGTGGGAGCTCTCTTTATTAAAGCGGGACAGAAGCACTGCCAGTTTTTTACCTTGTGCATGCATGTGCATCTCTCTTCCTTTCACCATTCTTTCACACCTTTCGGTGAGGTTTCCTGAGGACAAAGCGATTGCCTGCAACTAGACTGCATGTTAGGCAGAAAAATCTCTGGTTACGTGCTCATCTTGCTCTCCCTGTGAGACTTTGGACAGTAGAAGTGGTACAGACGGGGGACAAATAGCAATCAATCTAAACAGAGTTTTTTCAATTTCTTAACACATTCCATAAGATGCTCTACTGTTGGAACATGCGAGCTGTCTGAGTACCCATCCATTACTTCTCCAAGCCCAGCTCTTTCTACATCTACAAGACTTCAATGCTGAAGAAACTCTTGTTCTCCTTCAGACCACAACAACTCACCCTTGGTACCGTCAGAATTGGTCTTAGTTGCCTCAAAAACATACAGGCTGCTAATAAGAGCTTCTAGTCTTCTGCCAGGCCACCTCACACCTGCAGCAATGGCTCTTCTTTTACTTGTCATCGTAAAGCTTTCCAAAGCCAAAGACTTGTTACCTCTGCCGGGAAGTGGCAAAAAACCCAACCAACCAATCACACACTTATACAATTGTGCCAGCCTGGTGAGCAGCCCCTCCTTGGTGCAAGATCCATGTAACTAGTCAACTACTGCCACTGCACTGGTGAAAATCTGGGAAGGTTGCAGACATGTCCTCCCTGTCCTTCTGGTGAGTGACAAATGGGGCAGTGAGGCTCAGAGCCTTATGGCTAATTTACAGCCAAGGAGGCTGAAGTGGGTCCCAGAGACTGCTCTTTTATTAGCATTCCAGACCTTGCCACACTGCCATTTACTGCGGCTTGGCAGGTGTTCTGCAGCTGCTGCTGTTCTACATCAAGAAGCAAATATTCTGCCTTTTGTGTCCTAGATGAAGAAAATATAGCCTATGAGACATAATAAGAGATTCCCTGTGGCCTTTGCAGAAACCAGGAATGCCATAATGGTACAACGGTAAAGACAGGGGGAGAGAGAAAGAGCAATACAGCACTGGAAAAAAAGGACTCCATTCATCTAACATATTTCTGAAAAATGATCACTTTCCCACAAGACATGTGGAAACAACTGCCTTAACTGACTGCATAATGCCCCTTCACACAGACAAGGCCAACCTGCCTGACGGATGACACTGAGGCCAGAAATGCATGAGCGTTCTCCTCGGGCCGCGAGGCAATCATGTCTCCAAGCTGGAGATACTGCCACGATTAAGAATAGGTGCAGGGTATCAATTATATTCACAGCAGAAAGAGAAGTTGAAGCTGTGGTATAGCAGCATAATAGTATCGAGACTGTCATTTCCCAGACCAAACTCCTCTAATTAAGTCCCAGCTGAGGTCCCCTATTCAGGTCTATAGTCTTGAGATCAAACGGGGGAGGATATAAATAAATAAATAAACAAATAAAAAGCAAACAGTTCAATCCCTCTCCAAGTAAGGAGGGCAAGATGTTTGGAGGGATTCTGGGATATTTTTATTTTGACTTGAGGAGGTTGGTGTGTTGTTTTTTGTCAAGTAATTGTCCACTGTCCTATTTTGAAATTAATTGGCAAGATTCACACTGTAGAAATTAAGCAACTTTTAAGTCCTCCAGGTACTTGTACATTTTAGGCTTTCTTAGTACAAAACTTAGGACTTGCTGAAGAATGAGAGCACAGGAAAATCCCACCATAATCTTGCTCTATGCCTCCATATGATGATGATATATAATATTCAACAAAGTAATATTATACTCCAGTCCCAACACTGGCACCTTATGTGCCTATTGATACTTCCAGTTCCCTGAGCTGTACACATTAATTTAATGAGCAATACTACGCATTTTTTCCTCTCCTTTTTTTAATTCTACAAACAATCTACACATTTCTCCTTCTTGGTATTTTTAATTAAACTTTAGTCCCCCAAAAAAAAGAAAAAAAAACAAAAAAGAGGCTCTAAAGGTAAATTTTGCAAAAATTTTAATTAGATCTACATTCTCCGTAAAATTTCAGACTAACAGTTTCAACCTCTTCAAGAGGAAGAAATTAGCAATCCCACCCTTCTTTGTTCTTCCATTTGCCAATGGACTGCTTGAGAAAAAAAATTGAAATGAAATTACAAAGGTAAGCATATTTGACAATACTGGAGCAGGGTAACACTCCTTTTTCTTTTTAATATTTTCATTTTACTTCTCATTTCTTGGGTAGACAGTCCATTTGTTTGTTTGCTTTGCTGTTTACTTTCTTTTTTAAGTTAAAATAGTTTTTACATAGGCTTATATAACCAATTCTCTTGGGGTGGGGTTGCTGAAGAAATCATTAGTGAATGCTTTATACAATTGCTATTTCATTTTCCCAGGTTATTAAAAACTAATAGCATGCCATTTAATTAGACTAGACTATGAGAAACCACTTATATGTTAGAAATAGACTTACAAACTGCTGATTTTCTTCCTCACTACCATGCAAGACTTTACAATAAATGATTATTCCTTATAACTGATTTTAGTAATTACAAAGGCCCTCATTCTTCATTATATTCACTGTAACTATACTTATTTTCATATGTTATCTCATTTATTTGTATCATGAGTCCTATCAAATATAGTATTAATTTATCTGAGCAGGTTATGGAAATAAGCCCTTAGAGGATACTATTGGTAATGGACTGAAACAAAGCTTTTTGGTTATCCAAAGAATGAACCTCTGCAAGAGCCCACAGCATTAACTGCCACACCCCAGCATGGCAACATTCTAGAGCCCTAAGGTCAGGGGACAGGGTACAAGGCAAAAGAGCCATTCAGTGGCCACGTCTTCAGGGGCCATCGGATAAT
Source organism: Apus apus (assembly GCF_020740795.1). Taxonomy (NCBI): domain Eukaryota; kingdom Metazoa; phylum Chordata; class Aves; order Apodiformes; family Apodidae; genus Apus; species Apus apus. Next base: position 61,608,672 of record NC_067283.1, on the reverse strand, counting down.
AATGGCCTTCAGTCACTGCCAATCCACCCTGAATTTAAAATACTGACTTAGAGGGAAAGGCTCTATGTCACAACTCCCTAGGCACACAGTCCCCCCATCATGCTATTTATTAGGCAGCTTGGCCCTGGCACCACATTTATTTATACCACAATATTTCATGCTATAGCATCCAAGGTCAATAAAACCTCATTAACAGCTGCTGGTGGACTCCAAAAAGCTCTCCAAGATTTCATTTTACAATAATGGCAAAGAACCTCACAATTTATTTTTCCCAATCCCGTATCAAATGCCCTACAGCAAAGGCTAAAATGTGGGAGAGAAATAGGGGGGAAAAGATCTATTTGTTGTGGACAAGGCAAAAGTAGCACTGGTCGTCAAGCCACTGCTAGATATAGAAACATTTGTTGCGCATAAAAAGTTGGCTACATGTGTCTCTTTTTTCTCTTGCTCACTTAGAGATAACAGTACACTGAGGAGAAAGCACAATTCTTCAAAAACCGTAACAGGAAAAAAACCTTATTAGTGTAGTCTAACTCTTCATTTAAGAAAATAATTTTTCTAAAAATCATAGAAGCATACAATCATAGAATTGTTTGGGTTGGAAGGGACTTTAAAGATCATCCAGTTCCAACCCCCTGCATGGGCAGGGTCACCTCCCACTAGATCAGGTTGCTCAAGGCCCCATCCAACCTGGCTCCACAACCTCCCTGGGCAACCTGTTCCACTGTCTCACCATCCTCACAGGAAAGAACTTTTTCCCAATGTCCAACCTGAATCTCCCCTCTTTAAGCTTCAAACTATTAACCCTTTGTCCTCTCACTATACACCCATATAAATATCCCTACCCCAGTTTTCTTCTAGGCCAGATACTGGAAAGCTGCTATAAGATCACCATGGAGCCTCCTCTTCTCTAGGTTGAACAACCCAACTTCCTTAGCCTATCTTCATAGCAGATGTGCTCCAGCCCTCTGATCATTTTCATGGCTCTCCTCTGGACATGTTCGAGGAGTTCCATGTCCTTCTTATGTTGGGGACTCCAGAACTGAACACAGTATTCCATGTGGGGTCTCAGAAAAGTGGAATCGAGGGGAGATTCACCTCCCTTGACCTGCTGACTACACTTTTTTTCATGCAGCCCAGGACATGGTTGGCTTTCTGGGGTGTAGATGCACATTGCCAGCACATGTTGAGCTTCTCATCAACCAACACTCTCAAGTCCTTTTCTTCAGGGCTGTTCTCAATCCACTCTCCACCTAACCTGTAATTGTGCTTGGGATTGCCTCAACCCAGGTACAGAACCTTGCCTTTGGCCTTGTTGAACTTCATGCAGTTTGCACAAGCCCACCCTCTGCACGGCCTCCCTTCTCTCTAGGATGCCAACCACACTACACAGCTTGGTGTTATCAGCAAACCTGCTGAGGGTGCACTCAATCCCACTGTCTCTTCTGCCAACAAAGACATTAAATGGTGCTGGTCCCAATAACAACGCATGAGAAACACCACTTGTCACTGGTCTCCACTTGGACATGGAGCCATTGGCCACAACTCTTTCAGTGCTACCATGCAGCCAATTCCTTATCCACCGAGTGGTACATCCACTGAATCCATCTCTTCCCAATTTAGAAACCAGGATGTCGTGTGGGACAGTGTCACATGCTTTGCACATGTGCAGGTAGATGACATCAGTTGCTCTTCCCTTGTCCACCGACACTGTGACCTCACTATAAAAAGCCACTAAATTTGTCAGGCACAACTGGCCCTTGCTGAAGCCATGCCTGTTGCCACCAATCACCTCTTCATTTTCCATGTGTCTCAGCAGAGCCTTCAGGAGGATCTGCTCCATCATCTTGCCAAGCGCAGAGGGGAGACTGACTGGCCTGTAGTTCCCTGGGGCTTCCTTTTAACCCTTTGTATAAATAGGGGTTACGTTTCCCCTTTTCCCATCAGTGGGAACTTCACCAGACTGCCACAACTTCTCAAATACAATGGAAAGCAGCTTTGCAACTTTATCTGCCAGTTCCCTCAGGAGCCAAGTCCATGGATCTTGTCAGGTCCCATGGATGGATTTGTGCATTTTCAGCTTCTTTAGGTGGTCTCAGACCTGCTCTTCCCCTACAGTGGGTGGATCTTCTTTCTTCCAGTCCCTGCCTTTGCCTTCTACAACTTGGGTGGTGTGGCCAGAGCTCTTGACGGTGAAGACTGAGGCAAAAAATTCATTGAGTACCTTAGCCTTCTCCATATGCCATGTGACTGGGTCTCCTGTTTCCTTCTGGAGAGAGCCCACATTTTCCCTGGTCTTTTTATCACCAATGTGCCTGCAGAAGCTTTTCTTGCTGCCCTTTATATCCCTGGCCAAATTTAATTCTATCTGGACTTTAGCTTTCCTAACTTGATCCCTGGTTGCTCAGACAACTTCTTCATACTCCTCTCAGGCTACCCATCCGTGCTTCCACTCTCTGCACATCTGTGTGTCCAGGAGCAATTTGTTCATCCATGTAGGTCTCCTGGCATTCTTGTCTGCCTTCCTCTTTGTTGGGACACATTGATTCTGGGCTTGGACAAGGTGATCTTTGAATACTGACCAGCCTTCTTTGGCCCCTCTCCTCTCCAGGGCTTTATTCCGTGGTACCCTACCTGAAAAAGATGTTAAATAACACTGGTCCAAGTACTGACCCTTGAGGAACATCGTTCATCACACATCTCCATTTGGACATCAAGCCATTGATCACAACTCTTCAGGTGCAACCAGTCAGCCAGTTCCTTATCCAATGAGTGGTTAAGTATTGCTCCAGTTTTGAGACCAGAATGTCGTGCAGGACAGTGTCAAAAGCTTTGGACAGACACAGGTAGATGACATCCATTGCCCTGCCTTGTCCACCGAGGCTGTGACCCTATTATAAAAGTTCAGCAAATTAGCTGGCCTAATAAAAGCACTGAGAAAACTATTCTGCAGAAACAGACACATTGGTGATATGATGAGGTGGGTAGAGGAAAATATGCCTATGTAATAGGCAAGTATGTTTTCCCCATGCATCAAACCATACATTTTGTTGGTGTCTAATACCACTTTAAGTTAAAAATCTGGCTGATGATGACAGTGATTTTTAACTGGTGTATCTGTGTTGCAAAATGCCCACTCACATGGCTTGAATGATAATTTCACCTCAGACCTTAAGCAGGCTCCTGTTTTCTGGACTCCTCTGACTTTCTGAAAACTGAGCAGCTTTTCCTCTCAAGATCTTCGATACAGACACAAGGGCCTCTGTGCCTTCGTTCTTTTATATTTGAATTCTGAGTATCACTATAACTTGCTGAAAGTAGTATGCTTTCCAAAAGAATAAGAATCCCAAGGCACTGGAGTTTGGTTTGTTGTCTTTTGTAAAAAAAAAATGAGCTTCTAACAAGTCTCTTCAACATTGGGAATTCAGTAGACGCTCGTAATTCCTTTCTTAACCTGTTTAATGGCAGAACAGCTCTGGAACACTCAGAAAAGAAATAATATATCAGCTGAAGAGAATTCTTAAAACCTGGGTATAAAAGAAACACATTGGAGCTTTTAAAGGGAATAAAACAGGCACGGCTTAAGAAGCATGCCAAAGGGTCACAGCAGGAATAACACATGTTTACTTTTATATGTATGAAAGACAAAACCAGTACAACCAGAAGTCACCTTTGATACAGGACAAACTTTGCCTCCATATACATATGAGTTCTGAAATAAATCTGTAACTTCTTTTCACCAAATAATTCACAATCCAAATAAAGGAAACAGAAAGGACTGGAAGGAAAGAGAGGGGCTGAGCAGCAAAATTATTTGTCCAAGATCACAACCATGGCAGGTACAGGAGAAACTTGAAATCTCCTGGCTCCTATACTGCACCAAACCTAGAGAAGGAGTCTAGTCCTGTTCTTGATTTTCTTCCCTTACAGCCATTAATTTCTTCTTCTCCCCCTGCCCCTAAAATTAGTATTCACATGAAGATGAAATTTGAGGGTTTTGAAGAATAAGAGGTAAACATTACACTGTTTAAAAAAAAAGTAGTATATATCAGTCAGTGCTTTTTGTAATAGTAAAGTGAGGTTAAAGAATTATAAAATGCCTATCCCCTCACTTTTATCCTTATGTATGGCCAAACAGAACTTACAACTTATATCATTAAAATAAACTAAAATGTTTTTTGAAAAGTGAACTACAATTAATGGAAAGACTCCACATTATTTCAGAAAGAAAGGGCAGAAACTTGGCAAAGAAAACAGTCACAAGTGAGGAAAGACATACAGGTATCAAAACCTGTGAATGCTTTATATTCTGATATAAAGCCTGTATTTGAGATTTCTGTTGTGTTCAGGTATTGACAAAGCCAGAACTTGCAAACAGTGCTAGAGTTCCTCAGATCATAAATATTAAAAAGAAAGATAAAATCAACTGCTTCTCAAATACCAACAGCATTATACAATGAAACTCTAACACACATGCAGAATTTTTTAAACAGGAGATCAATGAGATGACACTCTAGAATGATTTTAATATTCACTTAAATGCTGCATTGAAGAAAGACAGGATTACTCATATGTGAAACTGAAAATTCACATTTTACTGGAGTCTTTCATCCAGACTGTCTCTAGAGATGAGAATTTGAGTCCACTTGATAGTTTTTACCACAGCTTAAAAGATTCTGAGCTTATATCCCTAAATTTTATACTAATAAAATAGGCCAGGGTATTGATGCTGATCTATATCAAGAGATTTTAAGACAAGACCATCTTGCTTGCAAGTATAACATCTGGATCACTGTCTCCTGCACTCTGTCCCACATTCTTTCTATCGAGTAGCTTATTTGCCAAATCCTAGTGATGGTATGACACAAGTCCAGTTTATACTAGTTGGTTTTGTTCTGTTGGGGTTTTTTTAAACCATGTTTACATCAATCTACATGAGGAGTACCTTTATATTTTGTTCTGTGAATAACACAAACACATAAGAACCAAGCAGATTGACCTTTCTTGCTTTGAAAAAGAATACTTGAAAAAGTTTTACTCATAATTGTGACCTTGTATTTGCTTCCTTTTGTTGCAGATGATCTTCCCCCTCTTTACTCAATGTCTTCCCACACTTTTAATAACTGCCTCAAAACAGAGTTTATACAGTAACTGTACATCTCTTATGTGCACTGACATGTAAGTACAACTCAGCTGTGGTCAGACAAGTCTCAGTTCCAACTGACTGAGAGCAAAGTTTCAAACTATGAGGCATAATGCTGAGTTAGGACCATTGACCAGATCAGGGGAAGAAGCTTTAATATTGCTCAGGTTAACAATACTGCTTTAAAGAATGTAGATGGTAGGGCAACACATTAGAACTCCACTTCAATAAGGCAGGAACATTTATGTTACATTCCTCACGGGTTTGTACTTTGTTTCGCATTCAGCTCTTCCTATAACTGCAGATTAAGTATTCATCTTCACACTTAGAAGAAACCAGGAGAGCAAAAATAAGCCTTGACTTTCATTTTGTAGTAAGAATCCCTTGCGTTATGTTTGCCATTCGAAATCAAGGGTCCAGAAGCAAAACAACAGTTTTTAAAATTAATTATTAATGGTTTAAATTTTTCTCTATCGACCTGTAGTATTTCACACCCTGTGCAAACAAAATTTCATTTATCTTCACACACCCATTCTGCATCACTAAGAAAAAGAACATCAGAAAATCAAACGTTCATTAGGATTTTAAAGACCATTTTGTAGTACCAGCTCTTTTTCATCTTTTTTTATTCACTTAAGACTTCTTGAGCAACTCTAACATACATTGTTATCACACAGGCTAGCATACTATAAGAACAAGATAAAATCGGTATCCACAAAGAAACTCAACACACAAAGAACAACCCTCATTTGCCAAGTCTAGTGCATTAAAGTATATGCAAAAAACAGAGAAGCGGAAAGAAAACACCAGTAGCTTTTATATGCTCTAATTCCAGTCACTGTTTGGGAATGTTGTGGTTTGGGCTTAACACAACAACAAAGAAGCAGCCCCATGGCTGCTCACTCAACTCCCACACACACACACTGTGGGATGAGGAGAACAAAGCTCATGAGTTGAGACAAAGGACAAGGAGGGTTCTTCACCAATTAACATCACAGGCAAGACAGACTCAAGTTGGGGGAAAATAATAATTTAATTTCACACTAATCACACACACCCAGGTCACAGACACACACACAGCAGGGCTTGCAGATGTTACCCCACCCCTCCCTTCTTCCCGGGCCCAAATCCCTTTGTTCCCGGTTTCTCTCCCTCCTTCCCCCCAGCGGCACAGGGGGACAGGGGATGGGGTTTAGAGCCAGTTCACAGGCTGGTGGTTCCTGCTGCTCCTTCCTCCTCAGGAAGAAGGATTCCCTACAGCCCTGCCCTGCTTCCCCACAGGGTCCCTCCCATGGCAGAGAGTCCTCCACCAACCTCTCCTTCATGAGTCCTTCCCACGAGGTCCGGAGCTGCTCCAGCCTGGGCTTCCCACAGAGTCAGGGGCTGCTTCGGGAACAGCCACCTCCCCTGGCCTGGGGTCTTCCAAAGCTGCATTATCAGAGTCCACTGGCAGCAAATCCTCTGGCCACAAAATCCAAGTCCACTGGCAGCAAGTCCATTGGCCACAAAATCTGAGTCCAGTGGCCAAGTTCACCCCTCCTGGTGCCTTCAGGGAATGTTCCACCATGTTCCTCCATCAGTGCAGGGGGACAGCTGCCATCTCGCCATGGGTTGCAGGGAAACTTCTGCTTGGGCACCTTCTTCCCCTTCTTCCTCACCAACCAGCAGAATTCCTCTGCTTCTCCAACTCAGCTCTTCCAAGTGCTCCCTCTGCTCAGGTCTCATCTCAGTTCTTTCGTATGTCAATTCGCATCTCTTGTCTCTCTAATGGCTCCTTGGCTGGTTTTGGAGCTGGAGGGAGCTCTTCAGCTTCTTACCAGAGCCACCCGTGTGGCCCCTCCCCCACTACCAAAAAACCCACCAAACCATCACAGGGAAGGAAAAAAGGCTATGGTACGAGTAAAAAGAGAAAGAAAGGGATAAAGAAAAAGCACTCTAAAACAGAATGCTAACGTGGAATATGAGAAACTGATGGGTGAAAAAATCCAAGAAACCTCCAAGACAAAGAGTACACGTCAGAAACTATAGAGTACAAATATGGTAAGAAAACCAGTAGTGCTATGTGGTCGACTGAGAATCTCAAGAAACAGCTTCAGCAGTCTAAAGAGAGGATGGGTAGAGACAAAATGTGTCTACTAAGATGTTGAAACAGTGTTGCCATTTATTTCAGAGGAAAAAAAAAAAGGTTAGTAAAAGTAAAATATTGAAGTTATAACCATTGTGCAGTCAATAAAAATTACAGAGAACTGTTAATAGCTCTAGCACAGATCTGTAGGTAGGGGGAGTAGCTAAGTACTGTAACTAGAAAATTCAATGTCTAAAATAGTACATGTAGGTGAAAACCAAAAACCTCAGTATCCACTTCCAGCTGAATTCAATCTACTCAAAAAATAGAAAAGTTGAGCTTACATTTGAAACCCGCTCCCCATTTGAATCTGTGCAGCATAATTAATATTACATATATTTTACCAATTTCATTCTTGGATATTTATAATTTACAGGTATGTGAATTTCAAGGGCAGTAAGATAGGAAATCTGCTTCAAAGAGAATAATTTCAGGAATTTTGATCAGATTCTCATAAGCATTCATACCCATAATTTTCTCCCTTCTCAAATAATTCCAAGTATCTCCACCTGTAAACCATTCACTGAAAAGACTTAATTGTGAGTTGCAAGGGAAAAAAAAGGAAAGATGAGAAAATACTCATCCATTAGGCACAAAGGATTTAAGAAGAGGTAGCACAAGGGGATTTACACAGTAGCCAAGGGAGAGTCATAGCAGCAAAGGCAGAAACAAAAAAGCCCACTCACATAACTGCATTTTTAGGATCACACTGAAATCTAAAGGATCTGTAAATATTTCTCATTATGAGGTGTCAGTATGAAAGCATAAGCATACCAGGTAATGGACTTCCAATATTATCCAAGCTATTGTCACTCCTCCATCACCTAAGATATACATCTAAAAACCAAATGAGATGAGGGAGAAGTCACCAGTGCACATGCGAGCCCATAAGATCCTAGGATAAATTAATGTGTCTGAATGTCCCACAAGAAATCCACTTTCAGGCAGTGACCTGAGGAAGATCTGCATGCTCACAGAGCTGATAAACACTCTTTTTTTCTTATTTCTGTTTGTTTCAAACTTTTGCTTTGTGGAGAATGGACATTTCCTTTGTACAATTAAAAAAGGCCAGGGGAAGGGGAGAGGGATCAAACAGTGGATGGGTTTTAACAGTTTAGCATCCTGAGAGGTGACACAGAGAAAAATACTATTTTTAATCAAATTCCCTTTCAGACTCAAAATAGTGAGGAAAGCACATGTTCTTAGTATTAGTGTATAGCACGGGCCTCTCCTTCTCCCTTCAATTTGCCTTCTCATCACACAACAACTTTTTCACATTCCCAGCCTGAATAAACAAGAAAGTGAGTTTCCCATTCTCGTTACTCAACAGTAAAGAAAAGCAAGAAAAAAGGAGGAAAATTAAAAGCCATGCATATGCAGTTAAGCAAAGCCATACTTGAACATGCTTTGAAATGCTTAGGAGCAAGGCAATTGAAGTCTGGAAAATGCAGAGGTACATCAGCTGGGGTTCAGAGCTGTGCTCTTATGTGCTGCCTTTCAACATATTTACATTTCTCTTGCCATGCTTATTCTTACTCCAGGTCTTTGGAAGGGGGTTATTCAAGGTAGGTAGTTACATGCAATAGCAGGGGTTTAGACTCAGTGACCCAAAAGGTCCTTTAGTCTGAAGTTCTGAGTAGTCTAATTCTCTCTCTAACCATACTCCATAAACTGCACTATTCCAAGTAATACCATGATTGACCTTTTTCTTACATAAAACAGCATCTTTTATTGAAAGCAGAAATATTTGTCTGTATCCTAGCACTACATTGTACCACAGAGACTGAGTAATATAGCATTTTGTTTGCACACAAGGATGCTAGAGTAAAGAGGTAACACTGGCATCCAAAGAAAGATTCTTATCTATAAAATATTTTATTTTCGACTATTAGGCCTGGCTTTAAGTTACATTTTAACCATAAACATGGGAGAAGCTATGCCAGATGGTGAATGTTAAACGTGCTGTAAATTTTAATGAAGCAAATAAGTCACTAATAACCACAATGCCAACACTGCTGTGTTTTTTGGTAGATGTTAATAAAGCAAAATTTTAAAAGAGCGTGCAGCATTCAAATAAGTGCCTAAGAAGCTTAATATAATTTGCTAATTCAGCTATTCACACTTTGATTGCACAGCCCCTGGTCATCTGCTCAAGTACAGCTGCTTCATGTAAAAACAAATAAAATAAAAAAAAGTTTTATTGTCCACCAGATGTCCCAGCTTGTAATACTTGCTGTGATATTTCAGGTCACTCAAGGTTCAGACACATTTAGAAAGAGATTGTTCTTGGATGGCCAACCTTGTGACAGTGGTTGAGGCACTTGAGCCCTGGGTTCCATCCTGCTGGGAGGCGGGGGAGCTCTTCTGTAGTGAAAAAGATGTGCTTTCACGTTATGAATATCTAAGGCACTACAAACAGATAATTATTACTACTACAGCTCAGAGGAAGAGCTAGAAAGAGCTGGAGTCGGATGATTTCAAGCAGCATGCACCCTGCATCATAAGACCACTGAAAACCCATTAACAGGGCCTTACCAGGTTTGTTTTCTTCCCTGAAAATGAATTTTTTATTATTCAAGAAAAGGCAGCAAAGCACAAGGCAGAACAGCCGCCACTGTTCTGCACCAGTACTCTCACTGCTCTTGACAGGGAGCTAGCCCAGAGTGTAGCCAGTGCTTCTCCCCAGATCACATGTTAAAATCAATGGAGCAGAATTATCAGCTGGAGCTAAAACATCCTGTATCGAGGGTGCCTGCTGGTGTGCTGCACAGAGCAGGTTCGAAATCTGCAAGCAATGTTTTGTTTACGGATTTCATATTGATGATGACTAAGGAAAAGATGGACTGGAGGGAAAGAGAGCTTGTTTCTGCAAACACCTCCTCCTCCCAAGGAGGAAAATGGCTACAGTGAATGGAAGGAATCCAAGCAGAGCCAGGGACCCCTGCCAGAGCCATGCTAGAGGCACAGCTGTAGTACACAGAACCTAGTACTAGATTGGGATGGACTGAGAAAGCAGATTATTTTATGCAAGGGTGACCACACCTAAAACACTGTCTTTACTGCACAAGATAGAAAATAACCTGAAACTTCCCAAGCATGTCAAGATGTTTCAGAAAAACTTTTTCTTAAGTGGGACCTGCACAGCCTGTAATAGCAACACAAGCATCTGTTTCTCACCTTCTCTGATGATTTACAAGGATCAGTATCTTGACAGGAGTCCTTTGCCATGAATAGTGTTGTGCTGCTATACATAATTTACACAGTGATGCAGAAGACATGAAAAGTTAGGTGCTTGTCAGGCATCTACCTCTCAGTGTACATTTCTCAGCACACTGAATTTTTACCACTGTATGCAGCCAGCACTACCTCCTGCTGCTTAAACTTGCATTGCAGTTAGTAGACCTGTGACTTGATAAAAATGTTTTCCTCTTGAGCTTTACTATTATTAGCCCAAAATAGAGAACAGCAGAAGAGAGAGAGGATAACACGCTACATAATAATGCCACATAAAAATGAAAAACTTTTCTGCCCTACAAAGGACTGAATTTTGGAAGGGTTGTTTTATGTCTGTGAAGACACTTTACATCTGAGCTTGGACAGCTTTAAACCATCAGGCTAGATATTCTCCAAAGCCTGCATTTCTCATGTTTCTTCGCAGTTTTCCTGGTCCTCCTTGCCCATTTTTCCCCTCTCAGCGTTTACTTGTTCCTCATCCTCACAACTGACTGGCCACGATGCCTGCCCGAAACACTTTATCAGAGTCCCCACTATGCAACTTCTCTTTTTGCTTTTTCCATCTCTGTCTCAAAACTATTCCCACCTACCTCAGCAGGTAACCTGTGCTTCTGTACTCTGCCTCTTGGTAGGGCACTAAATAGCCAACAACAGTCTGAAGGAGGTGGAGCAACAACAATTGCCTCAGTCGACCAGGCCAAGGACACACTGCTGCTGGTACAGGAGCTACCCAAGGTGCCCCGCATCTATAAAGCCCTCTGCCATCCTGTACACCAGGAACAGGAGAAGAGCAGCAAGACCAGGGGCAAATCGGGTGCTAGCCCCAGGCTTGCTGCAACTTCGGGTCAGCCACTTCATCAGTCTTAACAGTCGATTTCTGACACATCAACGCAGGAGAAATACTGTTCAGAAACACAGGGAGCATACATTGATCTAAAAGAGCATAGGAAGAGACTCAGGGAGAGTAAAATGCAGTGTCTTCAAACAGGTAAAGCGATAAAGCCTGAAAAAGCTGGATCAAATTTTAATCACGGAGTGAGAAATCCACCTACATGTCCAGGGAGCAAAAGATCTAGCCCAGGACTTGCAAAGAGATTATCATTGCAAAAGCTCATCCTTGCATACTCCTCAGCCAATGGCTCCTGGTCCTGGTTAAATACCTGTAGCCCATTTTGTGCCCACGCTGGGTTTTACTACAATTGGAAAGCTGTTCTCTCATCTCCCTTTATCACAGGTGTTGGAAAGATGTCATTGAATTTGAAAGAAAAGGAAAAAAAGCCGAGGTGAGAGGGAACAGAAGGATGAGAGGAGATACCAGTCCTCAGCGGAGCCAGGGCGTGAGAGCAGAGACCGGCTGCAGGGAGAGATCTCATGCCTTCTGCCCATTTATTCTGCCACCACGTTCTGCAGAGGTCCCAATATCAGGCTTTTCATCCTGGAGTGTCACTGGCAGCATGCAGGTCCCGTGGAGACAAAGTCAAGCCCAATGAGCTCCATGCCAAGGCAGCAGCCTGGGCACCCAGGCTGCCCTGGAAACCCGCCCCAGCTGCAGTCACTGCCTTTGCTGGCAGGCAGCCGCACAGCACCAAGTGCCACTCCTGGCCACTGCACAGCCTCCTACAGACTAATCCCCTCAGAGCTTATCCTAATGAATTAGCAGCTTCTGGAATCGATGGGAGACAGGCTGCAGCTGAAAGCTAACCAAAATTTCTCCATGTTATCTCTGTTTCTAAGCATCAATTTTCTTTTCCAGCCATCAAATTATTTTTTCTTTCATGTTTTTAATCATCTGCTCTGTTGGAGTCCCATAGATTTAAATGACAGTTTTGTTTGACCAACTATAAAATTCCATTCCATCTTTTTAAGACTTAGTGTCACTTTTAGGTTATTGCTAACTCAGTTTCCTTGTTAGGCAGAAAATAACAGGTATTTGCAAGTTGGAAGGGCTAGAGTCCCACGATTATATGACTAAGAAAACAGTATGTGACCCAAATGTAACAGCTCAGAAGGCAATGTAAGGGAACTCTTGATTATTTGTCAAGTCTCATGTTTAAGCTAATTTCAGGAGTTTTTGAACACTGAGGGTTGAGAACTTTGTACCAATGCCAGTTCCTGAAAACTGAATTTGTCTTTTCTGGTGTTTCAGTCATGCACACAGCACTGGATCCAAAGATCCACAGACAGACAATGTTTACACTTTCAAAACAGATCTCAATATCTGAGCAGACATGCGAGCAACTTATCTCACTGTTTCTGGTTACCTCACTGTTTTCTTTAAGCATTTATCAGTAAAGGGTATTCTTTTCTTGGGACTGTGCAATTAGAATTCACCCTTTATTGACCTCTATCATACTTCGAATCATCCATTATCTAGGTTGTTACTAAACAGCTACTTTTGGTTCTTGTTACATCTGCGGTTTCAGAGAGGGGTTAATTCACCTAATTCTGTGGAATTAGGTCTTGTTTGTACCAGCAGAAAATAAGAATTTTAACTTCTCTAGAATTTTCTAGACCTCTTCAGCAGATACAGCTCTGGTCTTCTCTGAAGACCACAGAAGTCAGTCACCCAGTGGTTACACTTGGAAAAAGGTAACTTAAGCCAGATTCTCAGCTGTCAGACATCTGGTGAAATCAGCAAATCAAAACTGAGAGTTTCAGGTAGGCAACACCTAAGCATCTCACTCATATGGGTAAGAGAAACCAATAGGGCAGGAGGAATATGGGAAAGCCTTAAGGAGTCAACAGAATACATGGCATTATACATGGAACGCGTTAATACTGCTAAGGGCTTTTTTTATTCCCCTCCCCTCCTTTTGTTCCTAAATGGCACTTTTACTGAGCTTTTTACCTCTAGATTTCACAGTTCTCAGTCGACTGTGCAACTGTAGCTGATACTTATTCTTCAAGTAACAATATTCTCCTAGTCACATTATTGGTTTAAGACTCTAAGCCCACGGACAAAAACAGGGCTGGCCATCCAAATTAGTATATCAGCATATGTTTTAAACTCTAGGGAGTTTTATTCTGGGGATGTTTAGCAATGTGGAGCCAAATTTGGGTCTGAGTTCTGGGAACACCTTCACTGATAGTAATCTGACCTAAACAGCCTCATTTTGGATATGCAGGCCTATATTTCTCTTGTAAATACATATGTGAAAAGGAAATAATAGATCAAATATTCCAGACTACAAAATAAATAAATCCACAAATCCAAAAGAGAAAGCCCACCTAGAAGAAAACCAGGCAAACTGCTGTACAAGAGGATTACTGACAGGTAAGATCAACGAGCAATTTCAGATTTTCACTGAAAAACCATGGCACAGGGAATCAACCAAGTACTTTCACCTCTGTAAATCACAGTGCCCTTTGTAATGCAATGTCATGCTTCTCTTCCTTCCCCAGGTCTCACCCTTTCTGCATCCCTACCTAGCTACGTGCATGGTAGAATACAAATGCTTCAAAGAAATCAAGGGCACAGGGTCTCTGGAATAGCACCAAAAAAAATGCTTCCACAGGCAAAAGAGAGGGAATCAGTACAGCACAGGTGAGATCTGCTATTGCAGCTACCACAGGGGTTTCTATATATGGACATTACCATTCAGAGATCCATTGCGATGTACCGTGATACTTGTACCCAATTATGTGCTGCCTCGATATCTGTGAGGCTTCTGTGTTTTAGTTTGGATACCGTGATACTTGTACCCAATTATGTGCTGCCTCGATATCTGTGAGGCTTCTGTGTTTTAGTTTGGATCACACATTCCAGTTAATTTATCTTCAGAGCGCCCCAGGAAGATACAGATATACTGCCCTCTTCTCAAGGACAGAAAATGGAGCAAACAAAAGCTAAGGCCTCCATCAGGTTATGTTTAATAAATCATTAAATCCAAATAAATATTAAAAAAGCAAAAAGCAAAACCAAAGACATACCAGAGGTACCAGGAGTGGGATTCACTGAGAGATAGACTGCTGACATTAATTCAATTTTGACTAAAGATCCAGGTGTATTTACCTTGATGTGACTTTTATCACCTTCATAATAATTTGATTTTTATATTTTAATGCTAATGAGATGTACTACGCTTTAAATTAAAAGAGGATCTCTTTCCCCCTAAACTTAGTGTGATTCTGAAAACTTCAAATTAAGTGTGAATCTGTAGCAGAAAAATAAAAATTACCTACTAAGAAAAACAAGTTTATGAATGTCACAATGCAATGTCAGTCTACCTGTAACTAGTGTGTTAAAAGGTTAGCTAATGAGACCCATTTCATTTAAGTAAGATGGTCTCCTTTTGCATTATATTTCTGCTTACTATTCATGGCCTGCCTGGGCAATACTCTGTTAAAATCCCATTTTAAAACCCCTGCCTGTGAGATGACATTTTAATGTAGTCAGTGCTCATCTCTATGGAGTTTTTTCCTACAAAAGAACTGCATCTGTTCTGCAGAGATAAAGCAAGAACACACACAGACTCAAAACCCCTTACGAGGGGTCAGAGGTTCAATGCTAATGTTTCTGTTCCCCAGGCTTCTTCATTAAGTACTTTGTTAATTAAAAGCCTTATTTGTTTTTTGTTTGACAGAAGCAAAGCATTTGATCTACTAAACCCTTTATACCTGGTCAGATGCTCATCCCTCTCATCCTCCATCACCACAGGACTACCTGCAATTGTCCACAAACACTGGTTCTGCTTTGGAGCCCACAGGGATTTTGCACAGCCTGAATTTATATTTGCTCATACAGCACATTTACCTCCCCTCATCCCCTGCCCTGACTTTGTCAAAAGGTGTCTGTTGACTTGCATTGACAAGGATGTTAACAACCCAGGGGAAGCTTTTTCATGAGCTTGTCCGTGCAAGGTGGCACTAGTCATCTCCTAAACATGTTCAGTGTCACAAGCTAAGCAAAGCTGGGTAACTGCTGCCCAAACATGAGTACTCATGGTAGATGAGTTTATTTAAAGTCTGTATCAGATACTGATGACTGGCTTAAAACATATGCTTCACCAGCACCACCAGAAAGCTGCCAGACCAGTGAACTGCCAACTATCACTCATCAGCAAGCATTGATAGTTGGCTAATAGTTAACTTTCTAACCTACTACTCTGCTTTTTCTTTTTATGTACCAAGCCATGAAAGATGAGGGGGTACACATTTAAGTCACCTGATGGCCCATATGCCAATATTTACTTGTACTTTTTGATGCTGTTTTCACTCCCCTTGAACATAAACATTTGTGTGGAGAATAAAAGAAAATCAGAGCTAACTGGCAGGTTGACTTTGCTACATGCTTCTGCAAGACAGAGTGTTCTTCATAAGAATCATCCTACAAAACCTAATTCATTCAGCAGCTGAACACCTAACATCAGTGCTGACTCTGCATCAGGCTGGCATGTCAAAAAGTGATTCATTCCTCTTATCTTAGCATGGGACTAGAAGTGACTCTCTCAGATATAGAAGCAACTGAGTCAGCAAACTTGTGGATGGCTAAAGATAGCAAGGCTGAATCCCTCACTCAGCTCTGCAGTATAGACTGACAATGAATACAAACCAGCTGTGTCAAAACCAATGTCAATCACCAGGAAACACAAGAGACCTTGACTATCGCTGTCAGAATCATCTTGGTCTCACATTTTACAAAGCAAAAGTTAAGAGGACAACTGAAGAGCAATGGTACGAGGCGGCAGCACAAGCACTGCAGCTAAAACATGAGCAACTCCAAGAGGAACTACACATACAGCTTAGAGACAGGCAGGGTCTTCAGGGGCTGAATGATCAACTAACGACCAGCGGAGCAGTCTACATGGCAAACGATCCTCTCTTACCCCTGTTCATTACAGAAATGATGTGTGCTTCTCACCTACAGCAGCAGGATTCAACTTCTGTCCCTCCAACATTGTGTTCCAGGCACCCAAAATTAATTAAAACTAGGTCATGTTGCAAGACATCAGGCGTTTTCTAGCACCATTTTGGTTTTCATAATTTCTTGCTCCTACCTACTTGGTTCAATTTTCTAGAAACTTCAAGCAATCTCTACAGTTATTGTCTCCCACTCTTAGAGGAGAAAGATTCCCAGTGAATTCAAAGACACAAAAAACCCAAGAATTCCTGTTGAGTTTAGTATGAAAAAGAGGAAGCTTTCGGTGAAAAGAAAGCAGTAGTAGTCATTTATTAGTATGAGTCCATGAAAGAAAGTACAGAGCACAACCTCCTTAGCTTGCAGAGGATATTATAGACAAGTTTAGAATGTAAGTACATACATTTTATTGTAACTCTGAGAAATAGATCAGAAATTGCAATTCTGCAGAGGAAAGGCCTAAATACATTTTGCCTCTAGACATCATTAAAATTAAAGCACTGAAAACAGACAACAGCTGTGTATTTACAAGCTAAAAGAGAGTTATCCACAGAGTTGGTCAATATCTTATTAACAGACTCCAAATGCTGATACCGATAGAGAAGAAACTTGCAGTTTCAGAGTTACTTGGATCAACCTTTTTTTGTCCTATCCATGAGGCATTTTTGTCTGCCTTCATATACCAAATTTTAAAATTTTTCATTGAAGTCAACTGGGATTTTTTTCTCTGTTATTAGTTTAAAAACTGCAAAATGCATTATCATTATCAGTCTAAAAAGCCATTCTTTCTAACTTCACATTAGAAATAGTTCTTTCCTTACACTGAAATCCTTTTTTAGAGTCTAATTCACTTCTGAGACCCCAAATGATTATTTCAATTTTTAATATCAACCATGATTCAATAAAGGAATTTTATTATCTGTGCATATTTTTGAGCACAAAACTATTTTATTTTAGACTACTAATTCCAAGATTGAAACTAGATGGCTCTCTTCTTTAGGTTTGTTCACCTCTTTTTAGGTCTCTCTAACAATCCCAGCTCCTCCTTATGAATCTTCATGACTGACAACAGGAATATCTAAACAGCACAAATATCATCTAGCTTAAGATTTATTAATTCTTAAAGACCCAACTTGGACATCTATGTAAGAACAGCAGTAAAATCAACACAAGTTAAAAAGCTAAAAACAAACAAAAAATTGAAGTTGTCCTCTTTCAAGCAGTTTCTTATTTATTGTCAAATAAAACAGTTTCAGTAAGGAAACTCCAGTTCAGGGCATCTGGTGACTGCTGACTGCTAACAAAAGATGTGCATCACTGTATTTCTAACATAGTCTCTAGCTCCAGGTAAGCTGATCACACCAGCAAAGCTCTGGCAGATTATGGAGCAGCACTGACAAGCTCTGAGAGGTGAGAGCTGCTACTTTTTCCCTCCCAGATTTTAAAATGCATATTGTGAATGTAAGTTCAAAAGCTTGTCAAAGCAAAATTCTTTCACATAGATTTCAGTCTTGGACACATTTAGAATTCTATTTGGAATTCTATGCTATGAAACAACCTGTTATTAGTAACACGTTTCTTTTTCCACAAGGAAACATATAGTGTGCATGACCAGTAACCATCTTTAATAATTTAGCCAAGGAAAACCTGGCACTACTTGTAATGAAGCAAAGAATAGAAAGGTAATTCATTTCAACAGTACAAAATTCAATTCACAAAGCCCTAAATTAGAGAAGAATTAGAATAAAACTCAACTTCTGCCCCTAGTCACACTCTCAGTTCTTAAGGAGTACTGGCCTTACCCATAATTTATTTATGAAACAAGCTTTATTTTAATGGACTTTATTTTAATGCAACTGAATAACTTATCAGTTATGCAATTTCAGAGTCAATGTCTTGAAAACTTACTCTATTTATCCAAATTTGTGTATTGCTTGCTGCCTTTATGCTAAGCAGCAAATCATGCTAGTTAAATTAAATTCAGGGGAAAAAAACAACTCAAATTCTATAAAGTCTATGAAACTGAAAAAGTTATGATCTAACAATCCTAAGCCACCATCCCATATGTCACAAATTCTGTATTTCCCTTAAAATAAACTGCATAATTTTGGCTAATAAGGAAACCAAAGCAGACTATCCCTATTTTGCAATGTAGTTGGATAATGTAGTCTGTTTTATCATACACTCCTACTAAACTGATCAAAATTTTCAAATAATATGTCAGCAGGTTGCAACTGCTTCATGAATGAGCTAAATAAGCATACTCCATCTGTGAATTATCCTTTATCAATCACTGCCTGTTCCCCTTCCACTCCTCTGCTTATTCAACATTAATAAATTAATCAGAAAGACAAGCTATTTATCGGAAATGGAAGTGACATTATGAGCTTCCACAGTATCTAATTAAAAAAATTACATACCTTGTTTTCTGGAAATTTTCTGCAACATTTACAATGAAATTTTCTCTTTGATAAACATTTCCGACATCTTTTATCACAAATGAGTTGCAAACACTTTCTCAAACTCAACTCATCTGAGACATGAAATAAATATTCATGAAAACATTTCTTCTACAGCTGCTTGCATTCTCTTGATGAATATGGCTGAACATCTAAGGACTTTCAAAACCAACCTCAACTCTCCAAATCCTGAGTTTATGAAAATAGCTCTTGCACAGAACTTGGGTTCTCTGGACCAAAAAGAATAAAAGGAGCATGAGATAAAAATAAAAATAAAATAAAATAAATCAATTTTTAAAGTTTAAAAAGTATTTTGGGAGAAGATACAATGCAGTAAGTCATAAAGACAAAACAGTTTATATTTAGTTTGTTCAAACAATTTTACTTATCACTATTGGCACCTCCTTGAATACATATTTAAAGAAAGAGACCTTCCAATATCTGCTTTCTTTGTACAATCCTGTAGCTCTAGAGAACTGCTAATACTGGTTATGAGACCTCAAAATAAACCTACTCTAAGAAAGAATGGCAAATATCTTAATACATTACAAAAATCCCAAGTGACAAAGTTAAGAGGAAATTTATTAAAATGATGCTCTATAGAAAAGCAAAAGTGTATCATAAACAGGAAATGTTTTAACTAATTCTTCTTTAAAGAACAACAATGCATTTCAGTAGTATGTTTAACTGACTGGGACAGTCCTAATACTGCAACAGGTTAAGAGATGATCGATGTAGGGGAGGAGACAGAAGGGACTTACATGTTGTATTCAGAAAGGATCTGAGAGAGGGCCAGGAGAAAACAAGTCATAATTAGCAGTGCCCATATTACTGGTACCTGAGGTGCCATTCAAGTGATCTGAACAAGAAAAAGTCTGAGAGTTTAAGAGCAGAGCCTAAACCAGACAGGAGCGCAGTGCCTGGCAAGCTTGGAGCAGTCATCAAGTGCAATGGGAGTTTTCTCTTCCTCCCACCAGTGCAGACAAGTAAATGTCAGCAGCATGTGTGGCAGTTGCCTGCAGCTCTTGCATTCAACTACATTGTGCTAAAATGTCAAACAGGATCTTTGCCCCTGGCACAAACATTTTAGAGAAGCTTCAGGGAATATACTACAGTGTTTACATTTCTTCTAGTTCTTGTCTTGAAACACAGGAAAGATCCCTTAGAAACAAACACAGACTGTGACTTGTAGCAAAGACCAGGATTTCAGCTGTGAAGAGATGAGGTTTCTGAAGGAGAGGTGGAAAGAAGTCAAGATTTGAGAAATCAGAGAAAGGTCAGATGCTTCGCTTGCACATGCAACTCATTCAAAACAAACAAACACCACATGGTACTCTTAAATATAAGTAACTTTGTTCCCTAAGCATTTATAATCTCATAACCAAAGTTCCCAAGAAGCAACAGAAAATAGCTGTACAGCATGTGACACTAAGGTCCAACTCACTGTAAAGAAATGCTTCTCTTTGGCTTTCTCTGTTCCTACTAGGGCAGTAATCGCATTAAATGGGAGAAGGTGACAAAGGGGCACTCCAAGCACATCTCATTTTGCAGTTGCATGGCTTATGTGAAATCATTCTTCAAGAAAGCATTCTCTGAAGAATTGATGTTCCTCCTCTTAGTCAAATCTAGTGACCTGTGAGACATCACATGTTGCCTCATGAAACCTTTGCAGAAGACACACGGTCCCACAAGCACAAACAATTTATATTGGAAAGGATCAAAGTAATAAATGAACAACTAAAGTTCATAACCAGCTAAGAAGTCAAAGGGAAAATACTGCGGACCTGATCTGTATTTTTCCCCACAAGGTTAGGCAGTTTTCAATTTAAAAAGACTGAGACGTGTAGCTTTATAGAGAGACCCTATTCCCATTCCAGCTCTTTTCCTAGACATTACCAAGAGAACAACAAATCACAAACACACGTACATACGTACACTAAAGAGTGTGATGTCCTGAAAAGATAGCCAGCCTTGTTATTTTTTTACCCCTTGTACAGAACAAACATGACTGCAGCAGGATTGCTGAGACTTATGAGTTATATGGAGCTATATATAAACCTAACACAAGTTGTGCTCTCACTTATCATTTGAGTTAGAGTGGAGTGCACAATGCAGCTAATTGCATATATTCTTCCCTTTATGCTCACATACAGTTTCCTTTCATCTTAAGAGCTGTGTTGGAACAATGAAGAGACTGATAGCTAGACTGCTAGCTGATATTTTGTTAGCATTTATTTTATGAACTGCATTCTCAGATGACATATTACTGCTGTCAAGTAACATAAAACTTAAGAAAGATGCTCCCAGGTTTTTTTCCTTATTTTATGCTACTGTGGCACTGTCACAAAAAATATTAAAATGGACATTGTTTCTCCATTTATGGCTTTTTACAATTGTCACACAGTGAATGATACTCCAGTAAGTTCTCTTTTCCCCCTTATTTCTGGCAGATACAACAAATTGAGAAATTGTTAACAACTA
Source organism: Apus apus (assembly GCF_020740795.1). NCBI lineage: Eukaryota > Metazoa > Chordata > Aves > Apodiformes > Apodidae > Apus > Apus apus. Next base: position 61,587,373 of record NC_067283.1, on the reverse strand, counting down.
CTACACTAAAGTAATTAAACTGTGTAATGTGCAAACTGTGATTTAGAGTCAGCAATTCAATCACTCACATTAAATGCTTTATTTCCCCAACCAGGTCTGTAAATGTCCTCAAACAAAAACCTACATTTACAAAGAATACACCATCAGACTTTCAAAGCACAGTGCTACAGCACTGTAGACCACTGCCTTTAGTCAATACCCAATATGCCCACTTGCCTTTTCCTACCTGCAACCCAGAAGGTACAACAGCAGAGATTCATCACATTGGTCACACAAGACACATCAACAACCCACAGGTAACCTGGCTCCTTACACTTGCAATGGTCACTCAGGTGGTACATATGAGCTGTACCCTTGACTGACTGACTCCAGATTTCTGAATGGAAGAAAACATAACGCCTCAGCAGAACAGGGATATTTGGATCAAATATGTTTATTCATCTTCTGAAACATGTTTTAATTTTAAATTAATTTAGTGTTTCTGAAACATTCCTGTTCGCAGCCTTGTCTTTGAGCCATCAGATGCAACGTGAATAAGAGCAATGACCACACTGAGTCTTCTGAATTTTGTTATTGTTATTGTGATACATTTGAGAGAAAAGCTTCATAATTTAAAAAAAAATATTTCCCACTGCACACTCAGATTCAAATCTGCTTGCACTGTACTAAAAAGAGGAAAAACAAAATTCCACTGAGTTTTTTCAGTAGTTAAGGTCCATGTATCTGTAGTTCAGGTCCAAGTCAATCCAGTGAATACACTCAAAACCTTAAAAAAAGCCCTGCCACGTGATAGACTGAGGCTGTATTATTAATTATTTAACACTGAAAAATTCACACACTTTGTCTATACAGTAGCACAGGGGACATCTCCTTTGTACTTCAATTGTTATAAAAGAACGATAACCTTAGTTTCTCTTTCTCTACCCTCATTTTACTTCTTAAGGGATTTATTTTCATAATTATGTTGTCTGTGGAGAGACCACTTTCAAAAGAGCAAAAAAATTATCTGATAGATCACATACCATCTCTCAATCCACTCTTTGACAATGCAACAGAGGTGATGCATACCCTGTTAATTCAGTAAGATACCTCTCCTTTAATTAAATGCTGTTAAAATCCATCCAGAATTCTGGAATATAGCTTACTCTAACCCTTGACATTAACCACCCAACATGTCATCCTCCTAAAACAAGCTGAACCTGTCTATGAGTTTAAGTACATGTACCTGGCCAAACAAAAGAGGACAACCCATTCAATTCAGGGACAGAATAACTCCACCCCCTACTGAAGCCCCCAAACTGAGAATGTTCCACATGTCCATAATTTTAGATAGCTGAGAAAGACACCAGGTACCTAAATGGCATGCATTCTCAGCTAAGTGTGGCTATAAGATGCAAATGGCCCAGTCTAAGTCCCATTCAAATAATTAGCAGCTTTTACACTGAATTTAATGGGTTTGGAGCTATTTAATTTTAAGGTTATTTTGAATTATCTATACCTCTAGGTACTACAGCAATAAAAACGAAGGAATTATCAACAGGACTGTTTATAATTAATATGTTGGAACTGTCCATAGAAAGAAGTCTCTTTTTATTATTTCTTTCCTGGGATGGGTGAGAAGCTCTTTCCAAAGCAACGCCAACAAGAATATCCTGGAGCACAGCAGGACTTCCATCTCTCAACAGGTTAGTGACTTTTGAGTAGGCATGTCACCTGGCATGAACATTTCCCAATCCTTAGTACGCTTTTATACCAACATGGAAGTTTAAAGGAGGAGTAACAGTATTTTTCCTTAGTTTGCACCTCTCAAAAATGCCCTGCCTCATTTTCATCCAGTAACAGGGATGCAGATGTAGAATATGATTACTGCCAGGGTTGGTCCATTGCTTTCCATTGCTCAGAGGAGCAGTACTCCTAGCATCTCACATTCTTGGAAGGAGACATCTGTCACGGTTTTAGCCAATACCTAGGTGACAGCTGCTCTCTGTTTCCCCACTTACTTTTCCAGGGGAAGATAAAAAGGGGAATAAAGACAACAGAAGATAAAGAGCCATCCAGGTCCCTGGAGTAATCTGGAGCCCCAGAGCCCCAGGAGGATCTGTATTGTCTCCAAGTTGCTTGCTGGCAAAGGATTCAACTGCTCTTCCTGTGACAAGAGAGATATGCCAGTCAGTCTGGCACCAAAACACAGCCAAACTTAGCGGGTGTTTATCTCTCCCACTACACCACGTTTGCTCCCAAGGGCCACTGGAAATGCCCTGGTGGTGAGTACAGCTGGCCTCTCCAGGACAAGAATCAAGAAAAGACAATTCTGAATAATGTAACTACAATTACCACCTTCTCCAGACTAACACAAGAGTGTCAATATAATCTCAGCTCGGAGATCAAACTATAGAGGCCATAAGCATCGCTTTGCAGCTCTTAATCTGTAGACTCTTCCATCTCACTCCTTGAGCAAGTACAGAGAGCCCAGCTTTAATCTAGCATTTGTCATTTCAACAGTAAGAAAGCTCAGCAAAATCTAAAGATCTTTCCCTTTTCTGTATTCATGTGCTCTTTGTTGACTTGTGCTCTCATGTCAATGTCATTAGAGTGGGAGAGGGGGAAGGTGAGGAAAAAGGGGAACGAAGGCATCATTACATATTTTTATCACTTACTATATTACCTTGCCACTGAAGCTTCTATTTCTGATTTAAGTAAAGAAAGCCAAAAGGATTAGAAGCAGCTGATAAAAACAAACCCAAGCTACTGGAGTGTGATGAAAGCAAAGGAAGATTATTAATGTGTTGCAGGTACAAGAGAGAGATGCAATTATAAGATTCAAGAGAAAGAAGGCATTAAAAAAAGCATCTGCAGTGAAAGCCTAACCTTCTGAAAATGAATTAATTTACTAAACACTCCCATCATTTGAAGTTTAAATTCACAGCAAATATCATTACTTGTCAGAAAAGCTTTGACAGAACACCCTTTGAAATACTCACCATTCAACTCCAAAGATAAAGTAAGGATTAGAAATAACATGTTTTCTTCTTTCTTTTTTTTTTTTTAATATATACAAAGACCACTATTACCCTTGCTTGAGGGCACATTTCAAGGAAATTAAAATAAAACGTGAGGTTACTTAATTTAGGTTTTTTTCTTTTTTTTTTTTTCCTGTTTAGAAACAAGTTCTATGATCTTGACCACTGAAGTGCACTGAGCTGTTCACACTGTATAGAATATGAACACTGTGTTTCCTTCTAATCATATACAGATCAAACGGCCCTGCAAGAGATCAAGAGAAACCAACATCAGAAAAAAATACTGGAAAACTAGGCAGGTATGCCAAAAGATGTGAAGGTAAAGAGTAAGGAGGGCAGATCATTCAGGACCTGACTACAAAATCCTGTCTAATGTGCAATCCCCACCACTGGAGAGCATTTAGAACTTGTGAGACGTGGGCTAGACAATGGCTTGAAACACATCCAGTCTGGCTCGTCTGTGATTAACATCTCCTGCTTGTATTAGAGCAGATTGAGCCATGAACCAGAACAGCCTGCTCTAGCCACCATACACACAGGCCTTTATTCCTACAATTTGGAAAGGCTGAAGACCACTCACATCATTCACACGATTTATTTCAAATGTTAAGATTCCTTGAACTTCTCCAGCAAAGCTTAATTCAACATTCTTCTAGGTCTTTCCTTCTCCATGTCTGATAAAGCAGAACCTAAGTAGAATTTAACCTAAGTGCCATGGAACAGGAGGGTAGCAAGCAAGAGATTAGGCTTACTTCATACTGGGCCCAAGGCCTTCACAGAAAGATCAGTGAGGACAGCCAGGCTCAGATACCAGAGGACGTGGGAAGCAGCACCTCCTCAGCCTCACCAAACACCTGGTTCTGTAAGCCGCTTGACCATTAATTTAAAAACTGAAACTGTTTTCTAGCATCAGCACATCCCTCCACAGTAAGCAGAGCTAGTCCCTGCATGAAAAAAGTTTGACCTATTGGCTATACAATCCACTGAACCAGGGTATCATGCCTCAGCCTTCACACAAGGTTTTATCTGCTTTGTAGCAGCAGCAAGAATGAAGTCTGAACAGAAACATTTGCCCCCTCTCTCTCTAAAACAGACCTCAGAACTCTCTAGGACAGAAAGTGCCATTCACCATGACTTTCCTCTTAAAACCATGGAGAACCTAAGAAGGAAAAGGAGATTTCCACATATTAGGCTTCTGAAACTACACTGTGAACGGCTTTTGCAATGCTGATATTTGCAAGTGATCCTATCTAGGTGACATAAACAACACATTACCAAACCATGGTGCCAACATTTTGGTGGATACTTCACCTTCAAGAGGTAAAGGCACTGTATACAAATCCTCAGCTCACAGGCATGCGCATCCCACTCCCCAGATCCTACTCCATTAAAACAAGCTAGATTAAATCAAAGGAGGCTGTCATCAGGGCAGCAATGAGCTGCAAAGAATTCCTGTCACATGACTAAGGAGGACAAGATGGTGACAAGTTTGCCATCTGGCAATTTATTCTTCTCCCACAGCCCAGATTAAAAAGCTTGCAGGAAATGCTGTCTAGCCCCATTGCCTCTTGGCTTCTGTGTTACCCCCCTTCTCACGTGACTTCAACATGAACTGGGCAACGTGTTGCTCTGGCAATATACAGAGGACACAGAGTGATTCACAGTGATTGGTACCACTGAAGCACCCACAAAATTACTTGGCCCCATCCCTTTTCAGTTTAAGTGTGCAGTGTTGTAGCTTCCCAGGCTCCTGAGCTTGAGGAGGGAAGGTGGTACATTGGAGGCTGCACAGAAAGCAAATTGCCAAAGGTCCAGTCACATCAGTTTCACAAAACCTGCTTTGTTCTGCCACCACCTTAGAAATCAGGGGAGCTGTCACTGTAGGTAGGACACATCTCAACATAGGTAAAAGGAGAACCAGGCTCGTTCATGATCTGGAGATTAGGACTACCACTATTCGATCTCAGTTTAAAGCTGGAGTAGCAATCAGTAAACAGTTTAAATCAACCTTTTGAGATCTGGTTTGGCAGAATCCACATCTAGAGTCTTAACAAACAGAAGGTTCTAAGCTCTATCTACTTAAAAACTTTACTCTTATTAGAAAGCCAAGGGAACTGTTTCTATTTCTGAAAGGAACAGATACACATAAAAAACATCTAAAGATACACATTACAAGTTAAGGGAAAAATGGCATGGAACATGTTAGGCTTACAGAAGAAATTCTTTAAAATATCAGATAAATAACCCAGGAGTCAAGAATGAACCAGTTAATTAATAGTAAGCGTATGATATCTCTCAAAAGATCTTTATCCTGCAAAATTTTCCAAGCATTTTACATTTCAGGAATGTGACAGAAACAGAGAGGGCTTACACTTTCAGAAGAACCCAAACGTGCCAAAAACCATTTGCAGTGAAGCTTTCCCATTCCCTTGCTTTTGTTAAAAATAATTAACTAGCCCTGCATTTGTATCAGCTTGTCTTAAAATACTGGGAGAGAGAAGAGGTGCACCATCCTTCCAGATTACCCAGCTACAGCTCTGGTGTATAAATCAGCAAAGTGATCCTGTATTTGGGTATGGATATAGGAAACATTAGTTCTATTATGTCTTTCCTCCCCTCTCCTGATTTATCTAGCAGGACAAATTTAGATGTATTACACAACAGTACAGAACTCGGATGCACACAATTAAGACATGAAGCCCAATTCTATTCTCCTAGTTACATCAGATTAAACACAGACATGATAGATTTCAGTGGAGTTTCTGCTGGTGTAAACATGACAAAACAAGAGGAGAGATAGTCCTGGAACTAGACTGTTTGCTAAAGCCAGCTTCATTTCAAGGAAAAGTGGCTGGTGATAAAAGCACTCAGAAAACGCAGTTGATTGCTAAACAAAATATTTTAACAGGACAATAAATGCATTGAACCAGCTATCAAATAACAGCACGTCTTGATGGACTTTAAGTTCTCTTGCTAAAATCCTCACTAGATTACTAAGATCCTTCCACATTATCTTCAAGTAGAAGAGCCCTAATAAATCGGTTTATTGTTCCTGACCCTGCTCTGACCCCTGGTAACTGAAATTCTCATATATGGTCCAATTTTGTAAAAAAAACAGGTAAATAATGGTGCAAATACAACCTTTTCAGCCACAGAATTATCTCACACAGAATGAAGATAATTCAAAATAAAGCCATTCTTTCAGCGAATTATTAAAGAACACAGAATAGATGCAAACTATAGACTAATGTGAACTCACTTTCCTGTATAAAAAATGCATCGCTCCATTTACATCCCAATTCTAATTAATCAGCAAAAGAAAACAGGGTAACACAATTATTTCAGTTTAACAGTGTCACATGCTAATTTTACTACAGTAGTTTTACAGACTTCACTAAGATGTATGTGTTGCACCGAAGAGACAAACTATCTGCACAACTTCCACAGAGCATCCTTTATATTTTGCTTTTGGGATCATCTTAGATAAAAAGAAGCACATTTACTTGTACAGTCTTTTTGCAGGCTGTATATATAGGCTAGGCTTACTCTGTGCCAGGTACACAGTGGCTCCAGTACTACATCCATGTTAGTGCAGTACTGCTCCCCAGCTATGTCCCTCCAGTTCTTAGTTCAGCATTAATAACGCTTAGATTTGTTTTCTTTCATTCTTTCTTTCATTGCTACTTTGTGCAGCTTCGTGTGCCTCTTCTAGAGTCACTGAAATGGAAAAGCACTCTTCTGGATTTCTACTTCGATAATGAACCACCTGAAGAACATGGGCACCTTCTCTCATTGCGCTGGACAGACTGTACACTCTATTCCTGTTTTGTCTATTTTTCTTCTAGACCCACAGATCACCCTCAGTAGCACGAAGACTGAGTTGGTATCCTCTATTTAAGGATTATTGTCTTCAATTTTTGAACAGTCATATCAATTATCTTCCCCACAAAATTAGCAGTGGACCTGTCGTAGAGTTTACCTTATTCTACAGAAGTATTTACTCTGTTCTTCTCTCCCTAGATTTCACTGTGAATTGCCTTAGATGCAGAAAGGTTGTTCTTGTTACTTTCATTTAAAACAACCTTTGAGTAATATCTTTTTTTTTTATTCAGCATCCTTCTCTGCATTATAGTAACTAGTTTCCTTGGTTTTGCTTGATTGTTCTTAAATCCCTGACTCATCTTTTCAGCTTGATGTCATGCAGTATTTGATTTTCAATCTTAAAATCCTCTTTTTCTGTGATACCATTCCCTATTCCAGGTGACCAAAAATATATTCATTTGCAATAACTCTGTTGCTTTTTTATTTCTTTCCTTATCTTCACAAACTTTTTAGCACTGCTCTCCTTCGTCAGCAAGAAAAATGATCAGAAATATTACCCTTATCCAATTTTCAAGTCCTTTTTAAGATTTCTTTCTACACAAAGATCACAAATCTCAGTCAAGCCAAATACAATCATTTAACTTTTCTGAGGTCTTGTTTAAAGAATGTGTCATGATCAGATCTTCCTATCTTCCTCACCCCTCTAAAGACGTTTCATTTTTGTCTCTCCTTTTTGTCATTTTTAAGCCAAATATTAGTTTAAGATACAGCTTCAGACGCTCTGCGAGAGACACCAGAAACTACCTGCAGTATGCAAAAAGGATTCTGGAGGACACCTGAGAAGGTGACTGTGTTACAGCTATTGCTGTAGCACAAGCAGCAAGCCAGTAATTCTAAATGTTAAAAGAGATCATGGAATACATGAGTAATGGACATCCGATCTCCAGTCACAAACAGATCAACTGCAAACTAGGGATTTTGATATGGTAAAGGGGAATAGATCTCAAGAGAGGCAGCATTATCTTCATATCCTGGATGGAAACCCTTGGTGGTATCACAGTAATTAATTGCTGCACATACTAATATGAAAACCTGAAACGGATCAAATTTAAAAGCAGAACCCTAAAAGGCAGGCCTAGATAAGAAAAACTAAATGCTTCTATAACAAATGTGCAGACAGCCTAGGTGGGCACGTAAATTAGTCTAAAAGAAGCCTACAATAAGTGGTCCTGTGGGACATGAAGGTTCTGTACTAAATCAAAAGGCAGCACCTTACCCTCACTTGATTCAGGTCTCACCACGAAGCATTGTGCAAATACCAGATGTAGTCACTTGTAGATTATCTTATTCCTTTGCTAATTCACAATTCTGTTATTGTTCCTCCACTATAGAAGAAAACTTAGTTATCTGTAAAAACGGGTTATCAAGCGTATTGTCCCTGGCACCACCCTGCAGCCCGAGTCCTAGCCAGCCAGCAGCATCCCCAACAGTTCCCAGCTGCATGGTGCAGAGTGGCATGTGACAGGGCCTGGATCAATGGACAGAAGGATGAGACACCCCTGGTTGGTTGCAGATGGAGAGCTCACCTGTACAGATAAGAAATGTATTTGCTTTGCCACTTTCAGGAAAAGCCAGCAAAGTCTAAACAGCCTTATCTATTAACGAAGTAGACTGTAATACTCCTGACACGGAAGCTATTACTTCCCCATCTTGTTCTAAAATTGTCAATTATTTTGGTCCTCCAAGTAGCCCTGCTGTGATAGATGATGCAGGAAAACGTGGAGTATGGACTGGAAACAATGATATGACATTTCCTCCATGCAGATGTGATAATCTTTCTTCTTTCCAGAAAGCCTTATACCAAAAAACCTCTCACATTTAGTGTGGGCAATTTTTTAAGCCCCTGTCCAACAGAAAAGATGAAGGGAGCAAGGCAAATAGTGGAAAATAAATATTTTCATTAATCCAGCCTCTCATTAGGATTCTGGTTTTTTTGTTCCATTTCCACACCCATTCACATGTATGAGTTTATATTTGCATAAATGCTGGGAATAAGGGCCCATACAAATACTCATTCATATGCAAACAAGGGTATTCACTCTTGTTCCCGAAGTGTTTGCCCTCTGTTTACAAGGCTTTGGTAGCAAAATCACACAGCAGAAAAACATCAGGAGTTCCAGCTGGTCAGTGATACCCCATGAACAGAACTCACTAGGCCAGAGAAAGTGAAAGTAAGCAGAGACACACTGATGCTCCCTGGGTCTTTATACAACTAGGTACTGAGAATAAATACACACAAATCAGACTCTGCACACAGCGGGATTAGAAAAATATTGCATTTGCTGATTAGCTAGCTGTTTGATAACCAGTCACATCTACCACAGTGGAGAATGCCTTAACACTTAGCTCTACTTTTTGCTGCCACACAGGAAGACAGATTTCTGCTTTGGGGCTTTGTAATTTATTTTTTATTCTGATCTACAGTAACCCCAAAAATAAAGGATAAACTCTTTAAAAGATGGTTGGGATGCTCACTTGGGAATGGAAGCAGCAGCATTCAAGTCACTCGACTTCTGCAAAACTCCCCCTCCTCTTCTCCATTTGGCTAGCAGGTTTATGGTGAGTTTGCCCTCACCCTAGGTATACAAGGTTCAGACTCAAGCTTCTCTTCCAAACTGGGACTTCTCTTGGCTTTCCAACGTGTGTTGAGCAATGCTCTTCATTTCTGAAGTAAGCACTTGCCAACACAGGGCTATGTGGTACACAGGGATCTCTGCCCTCCTTCCTCTCTTGCTCAGAACTCCCACCCTGGGGTGTGTTGTGTTGGTTTGGTGATGTATCAACATTTTCTGACAATAGTTTTGGATGATAAAAAAATCCCAGCTATATCTTAACCATCCTGGTTCTTCAAGAGCAAAAGACCAAATTTGAAGTATGAGATGCTCATGTCCCCACCACAAAATGGAACACTGTGCAAACAAAATGCATTAGTTGTTATGGATTTTACTCAAAGACTGTGAAGGCATTGTACTGGGGCTTTTTCCCAGTTAATCCTTTGCTAGAAATAATTCTGTGATTTTGGATATGCCCTTCCTGCTTCTGCTTTCATCTTCAAGCAACATTCTGGAAAAAGTCATTTTATTAGATAACAGATAACTTTTGAACCATCTTAAACAAACCCCTTTTCGAAGAAACTAAGAAATGCTGGATCACATCTTGGCATCAGTTATGACAGTGCAAACATACTGACACAGATTTTTACAACCAAAATTTGTTTTGCATCTGTTCTCTAAAAAAGAAAAACGGAAAAAAAAAGAAACTCACAATATGATCAATATTCATTTTGTATGCAGAGTGAGAGCTCCCCAGACCTAAATTACAGTTAAATGTGTGAAAATGTCTTCACAAGAAAGACTCCAGCTCCTAGGAACCAAGAGTCCACACCTCAGGCACTGACCAGGCTGAAGCCTGGCAGGCAGCACAGCAGAACAACCCATCAATGGGACATCAGCCCTACAGCACCAGAGCCTGGCAGTCAAGAGCCTGTTCCTCCACCGGTGTCAGAGTCCGAAAATAGCCAACAAAACGACTGCAATTTGCAAAAGAAATACACATGCAACCAACCAATCAAACTGAGAAGGGGGAATTAAAGTAACCAGCATTCAGAATATCATTGCAAAGGAAAACCATTTCGCTAACATGTCTCAAAATGTGCTGTGGGCTTTCATCTTAAAGTTGAGTTTCTTTGTAGTTTGTAGTTTTCAACTTTTTAAAATTAGCTATTTTTTTCTTCCTCCCCCTGCCAGACTTTCTGTTTACTGGAATTATCTTTGGTTGAGGTTCTTTTCTCATTTTCAACAGATTTGAATGAGTCTACCCTGCAGCAACGAGCAGGAGATATATAAGTCTTCTATTTTGATACGTATTTTGATAAAGATTTCTTTTGCTTTCCTGTAACTTATAGCTTGTGGTTGTGTTGAGTAGACACCGTGTGAGCAAAGCAATTGATTTACAAAACAGACCACATGCAGTACATACAAACTGAGTCTTCTTACCAAATAAGAAAGACTTTCTTAATGCAACAGCCTGGTGTAGAAGAGCATGCTGAGCTGAAAAGCAAATACAGCTATCTGATTAATTGATTCTGACCTCATAAATAGTATACTTTGGGGGCTCTAATGGAACTTCCTGAGGGTAAATTGCATGGTTCACCTCATTCATTTATATCTCTACCTGACAGATGTACATTATGAAATGTCACTGAATATGCTGGCAATAAATGAGGTATAACATTAGCGTCTCAGTTCTGTTTTCCTGAAGGAACACTTCTGTTAAATGAATCCCACACCAGTAAAAATATTGTTCTCTACCATGTACACTTCTTTCTATTTTAATCCATCTCCCAGAAATGCACACTGGCCTTCCAAAAACGCAGAGCCCTAGTAAATTAATAAAACAAGCTGCTCTTTTGTTGTGCATGTTCCCATTGTGAAGCTATATTGTTAGAGAATACTAGGCTGTGACAAGCATTTGATAGTGTAGCAGTTGCACTAATGTTATGCTTATTATCTTTACTACCATGCAGTGAAACACAGTTAGTTAAAATACAGTGAAGAAATTGTCCCCCCTCCCCTACCCACACATAAATGAAACGATAAATTTGTTGTTGTAGTCAGCATATAGGGTCTCTTGACCCCTCTGCATTTATTTAGACATTATTCCACTTTATTTTATTTCATTGCCATTTGAGACTGATAAAACTGCATACATAGGTTTGGGGAATAACAACAAATAACCATGGCACATGCAATTTAATGAAATTATATACAGTGGTGCATTGCAATAAAACTTGTAACAATATATGCCATACGCCTGTAAGGTGTGCAAATTCCAATAAACCATTAATCCTTGCCATGAGCAGGCCATGACTGCAAAGGTAACTTTATCAAGGGTGAGGGGAAAGAGAGGAGCAGAGGGAGGGAGGCTGAAAGAAGAGAAGAGCAGAGCTACTGGCAAGCACAGTAGTTCAAGGAAATGAACCAGCCCTTTGGGAATAAACCTACTTTTAACTATCCCCTTTCCTCCCACTGTTAAGACATAATTGTTATAAAGGACAGCACTGGAAAAACATGTAATTTATCTTTCAGTGGTCACCGACAGCTATTGCAGGCTTAGGAGTCCAAGTGAGGCTAAGAGATACTTCATCATACACCATTAGCTCTAGCACAGCTTCTAAGAGCTGCACAGGGGCTGGCTGCCACACCTCTGCACAGACTGAGGTACCAGGAGTAGCCTACATTTATAGCTGCTTCCCAGGCACTGGCCACAGGCACATTCCTCTCTAACAAACCTTTCTCAGCAAGCTCCAGCTGCCTCTCTTCATTTTTCACACAGGGAGTGAAGGAGGGAGGCTGATAGAGTTAGGAAAATCGGCCATTATAGGGTTTTGCCAAGCCTGCAAACAGAGCTTGAAAGTAAGTCACAGAATTTGTGCCTGCTACTACATCTGTGCATTTATTGATTTACTCTCAGGCACAGGCTACATCTGTGCTGTGAGGGGACTGCACAGACCTCTCTGCCTTTGTACAAGAGTGCACGGGTCAGCTGTCACTTCAGTCCTTACACTTTTTTGACTGAGTTTATCCTTCCAAAAGGGCTAGAAAAGCACGTGCTAGATGCAAAGAGCACCATCTAGCAATTAGAGCAGGAATACAAGGCATTGCTTTCATAGCATCACCTCTGCTTCACAGTGTGAATGCTTCTGGGAGCTGCCAGGCTCTGGAATTGGGCCCAAGGTGGCTACAAGGGGAAAGCACTGTCTTTGGCAGACAAGGATACCTGGACTCCAGGGACATGGATGCTACGAGAAAATCTCTTCCCTGCTCCAGTGTCCTTTACTTTGCTTGGTCAAAGTCATGAGTCAGGCCTTGTAAAAATCATCACAGCTTTTTTTGTTTGGTTTGTTTTAGGTTTATTTTAAAAAAATAAATTAAAAAAAAATAAAGAGAGGAGATGAGGGGAAGCAAGTTCTAAATTCTGTGACATTGCCTTCCTGTTCAGGCTTTTTATTTTTTATCTTTATTATGCTACCTCTGATGTGACTCCTAGTTGCAATGTCTGCATGTTAGGATGTTTGCTAGCATAACTGTTTACTAAAACAGGAATAGAGGTATGTTCAAACAGTAAACAGAATTGCTACCATGGCAAATCTTTAGAAGATGTGTGCTTGGACATATGAAATTAAACTTGTATATGTAAAAAGCACAAAGACAAGGCAGCAGTAGAAGAAGGATGACACTGGTTAAGTTTCTCATTTACATTTTTCTACCCTTTAAGCATACTTGCCTCTTCTGCTTCTATCTTGCACCCACCTGAGAAAACCAGAAAGCAGAGAGCAAGCATAGATAAAACAAATGCAAATGTTTTACCAGTCCCTGCTTAAATACCATCACACCCATACCTTGGCTGATAATTTGGATAAAACAGGGAGCTACCCCACACTGTCTTATAACAAGGGACATAATCATGTACATGAGTGCCTGGCTAATAAACCAGTATCACAATTATGCAGTACCATAAAACTAAGGTGCCATAAACCTAAATAGGCCAAGGTGTTACACCAGCCAGCATGCCCTGAGGCTGCCCAGCACCTCCCACTCCCAGTGCTCCAAAGCCCACAGCTCAGAACCCAAAGCTATGATGCTATAAGCAAGGCCTATTGTCTTTAGGGGGTTTGTTTGCTGTTTGTTGGGGTTTTTTTGGAGGTCTTTTGCCCTACGTGGCCTCGCAAGCAGTGCAGCTACACACACCTCCCTACCACAACAGGTGGAAGAGAAGGACTGCTTTATAAGCTTTTCTGGCTGACAGCAACAATGATCTGTTTCTCTATATAAACAAAGTTTATTTATCTTTAAAATGTCAGGAATACTGGGTTTTAATTTTGATCACTAAATATCAACAGCAACCTTTAAGGCAAGAATCAGGATCTTTTCTTATCAGAGACTAGTTTTTCACTACACAGACAACAGCAGATGTTTATAACTCCACAGTTTTACATTACTTAGACCTACTTCAGTGTTTTATTTTCACCACAAACCACACTTCTATAAATGGCCTAGCAGAAACGTCATTAATTTTCCCTCCAGCAACCCACCACACTTTAAGGGCACAACAGCCAAGCACACATTAAGCCGCCTTAATACCCAAGATTTGTCAGCTTCACTTTGCTTTGCTCAGAAATCAGCTGCTTGGCCTCTCAGAAGGCAACTCAATCCCTGCAATAGTCAGTGTCTGTCATGGCACAGGAGCAGCCTCACATGTGGCAATTCTTTGGGCAGCAGTGCTTAAGGGACTGAACCACCATCTATGTCACCCAGCTCTCTGTATTGTTGTTAAGCAGCACAACAGATGTAATTCAAAGATGTACCTTCTCACAAGTGCCATTTCTATAAATAAAAATAATTTTTAAAAAAATCAATTGGGCTGTTTTTTACTTTTAAAAGGTCCAAAATGCATTGCAGCCTCCCTCCCTTTAAAGCTGGTACCCCATACCATTATGTTATTGCTTTTTTCATCCTAATGATCAAGTAAAAGTCACACTGTTGAGGATATCTGCAGTGCATGCTCTCTCTGGTATTTGTGATTCATTAGGTAGGGTCAGGAGCAGAGTAACTTCTGGCCAGTCAACATGCAAAGAGGAGCAGAAAAGAAATGAGACCAAATACACTTTAGAGGACGGAAGAAAAATATAAAAGGAGCTTGAGAATGTGAGTTGACAGTCTCAAGTGCTCAGCAATGATGCTAGCAATGCTCTCCACACCATGTGCAGAGCTTTCTTTAAAATTAGAATGGGTATCCATGAAGAAACAGAATGTTTCTGAGATGGCAAAGGAGTGAATGCCTGGCAGACACCTATCAGTTGTGTACACTCGTGGTGTCAGATTGGTTGGGCAAAGCTAACTTACAGAAACACTGAAAAATTAATACAAACAGAAGTTGTTGCAAGGAAGTACAATTTATCTCCCCTCTCTGACTTTCCAACTCTCCTTCAAGAACTAAGCAGTGCTGTACCTCTAAACCACCAACCTTTCCCAAATGAAATGACATTGCCAAACACCAAATATTTTCAAGCATAGGAAGGCCATGGTGAAGGATGGGGGAAGACAAAACAAGAAAAATAAAAAACAACAAACAACAACAAGCCTTAAAACAGTACATTTTTTTTGGAAATACTGAAACAGACCATGAGCTCCAGATGTCCAAAGAGAAGCAAGAGAGTTTGGTTCCAGCATTCATCAACAAGTTAGCTAGGGAAGATTACGCATTCTGAAATACTCTTGATTAGCCACAGCCATTTCCATCTCATGTTGTGGCCAGCAGAGCTGATCTCACTGAATGTTGCCTTTTTTTTCCTCTTCTGGACTAGAACAAATTGCATCTTCCCAACTACAAGATGAAGAGAAAATAATTCACACTGATTTTAAAAAGCTAAAATCTCCAATGCATGAAACTTTGCTAACTTTGCTGAGGCTACTTATTTTCTCACTGTCTGGGTCAGTTTATGTGATCCATTGTGTTTTAGTTGCACATACATAGGTATCTATCTCTACACACACACCTCTCCCTATCTAACAGGTTCAAATAATTACAAAACAACAGTAGGTTACACATCTTTCTCTCCATAAATCTTCAGGTGAAAAAAATCACACTGCAGAGTTTATGACAATTTATTTTGCCAGCCCTTTGTTAAGCTTACTAACTACCCATTGAGCTTTCCCATTTTCTCCTGTCTTCCAACTCACAACCTAATGGAGCCTACAGAAAAGCTAGAAAGAGGAACTGCTGCCATGGTCCACCTCCTGGGGATGCTAAGTCAGAGCTTAAGGCCAGCTTTGGTGATAGCCTGCAATATATATGAGGGTATGCTGGAAGCAGGACATGTGGGAGGTGTTTGTTCCCAAAGGGAAGAGAGAGAAAAAAAGAGGGCCTGGTGCCAAGAGAGGGAAAGAAGGTATCACATCATTCACGAGCTAAACTCAAGAGTAAACTAAGTTGCTTGTGTTAAAGTTTCCTCATGTAAAGTACCTCAGCAAACCACAAGGCTAGCATGTCAACTTGCTTTCTGAAGCATAAACCAGAACAGCTGAAAAACTTACTGGATAAAATGGGAGAGAAAAGAAAAAACTCACAAACACTTCTTATCTCACGAGACACAAGCCAGCTTCCAACTTTAGAATAGATCCCTAACTAGAAAAGCATTGAAAAAAAAATGAGACCCTGTCTTTGATTTCCTCATTTGAATGTATGTATCCTGTCTGCAAAGGAATTAAAAGAAGAGAGGCAAATACTGCAAAGGAGATTTGCATAAGTTACACTGAAGCAAAGATGCGTGCTGGTCTTCAAAGTGGCAACCTCCCAACACGGTTTCTTCTTTCTTCCTCACTCACTTTTATTATTTTTTTTAAAAAAAACCGGTTTTCTCTTAATGATCATCCTCTGTGCCGCTCTACAGAGTTGCATGGGAAAATGCTGCCATCCAGCGGCATTCCCAGCGCCAGCGGGGCTGGAAGCTGTGGGAGTCCTGAGGGCAGGGTTTTTTTCCGCCCAGAGCAGGGAGTGGCAGCAGAGGAGGATTCAGGAGCTGGAGCTGAGAGACCTGCTGCACTCTGCCTTTCACTGCCAGACACAATTTTCTCAGATCAAGGATATAAGGACTCCAAGCATCCTGCCAATCACACAGATTATTCACTAGCTGATCCAGTTTAATCACAGACAAACACACTTTCTGTAACTTAAGACATTTGAAAAGTCCTGATTTTTTCCCCTAGTACTTTCTGAACAGAACTGTATAAAAATTGTCAACAAACTCAAGTAGCTAATTTTAAAAATGTAATTAGAAAGATGAAAGTATGAAAATATCTGTAATTCTGATTGAAAAAATCATCCAAGTTTTTCCTCATTTAGTGTACCCAAAAAATTCCCTGTTTCTCAGACAGAGAGTATAGTCTGATGTTTTTTTTTTCTTAAGAGCATTTAACACTATTCAGTAACTTATTCAGGCAGAAATGCCCTCAATATTTAAGTTAAGAGTTTGGAGACATTCATCTGAGTACTCAGAACCCATTAAGGCTTTGGGATCTTCCCATCACTTTGGTAAAAGCTCAAAAATACCTCTTCCAGATCAAGGAACTGAATGTAAACAAGCAGTTATATAGCTAATATTGCTGTCCATGAAAAGGGAAGACAGGATGAAATAGAGCAAAACCAATTCTCTTAAACAAGCACATGCACTCACAGAGAAGGTCAGTAATGGCCAAAATTAAGAAGAATGTTGTTTATTTACCTTATTGTAATGGGATCTTGCATAACACCATCACTTAAAAAGACATATGTGTAAAAATTATCTGTCAAGTTGTTTAAGAAAAATTAGCATGACTTTGTGGACCCTTGTTTTGACTGTACCTTTAGCAGTATGTCCTGATCACACTGAGGTGGTGCCTGCAGCTTGAGTTTATGCTGCCCTCTTGCTCAATGAATCTCCTTGACCAGAAACACTGAGCTTGGCATGGACTTATCTCTGTTACACATCCATCGGAGTTTTAAACTTCACCACCTCTTTCCAAGGTGAAATTTGAACCCTTTCCACAGCACTCACCAACGGAAGCAAAAGGACTGCCTGGGAATTATCCACATGATTCTCCATTGTTAGTGGATAGAGTCAGACTGGGGGCCGACTGGATGTCTCTTGGGCTGTCATCTGTAGGGCAAAATACCAAGTCTGTAGATTTCCAGGCTATATCCTGAGTCTACCTTCCACACCACACTAACGTCCAAATGCAGCAAGTAAGACATAGATGTACCTCCACATTCACCCATGAAAGAAAGTTAATGGATCAAAAGTCTTGGTATCTCAGTGTAAATACGCAACTTTGTCTCAGTTTCATGTTCTTTATTTCCAGTATGAACCACTAATTTATCATGATCTTTTTATATGTATTGAAATAATAGCTCTTTGAAGCCAAAAACTCCAGGTCTTTATGGAAATTCAAGGAAGTTTATTTCTATTTCTGAAGGTTAAATATTTGATCCATGCACAGCCTATATAAATAGCTCAATATTAAATCAGACAAATCATCAATCAAAAGCCTCAGGACCTAGAGACATGCCCACAATATGTGGTAAAGGAATGTATATTCCACACATGACAATGCTAATGGGAGGCTACAGCCCACTTCTTGGTTAAACCTATTGCTGCCCATGCCCAAACACTCTTTCAGCTATTTTCCCTCTCACAAAATATTTTCTCTTTTTGTCAACAATTAGCTCTGTTAGCTAGATATTTTGCAGAATCCTCTGTTGCTCCTGTTTACTGCATCTATTCATGATATTCATGACATGACTTTACACTTCTCAGAGGTGTTGTTGTGATATGTTTTAAAAGGATGAAGAATTATCAAAACACAAGAAGGCTGTTTCCATTGGGCCTATCCAAAGCCATTAAAATCCAGCCAAATTCAAGAAAAGACAGACTGACATCCCACAATAAACCTTTTTGCCCCCTCTATTTTTTACGCATGCTGGTTGCATGAGTTTCTGATAATCTTGCAAGAGTGAAAAGACCCAGCCTGTTAAACCATTCTGCTTACTCTAGCTGGCCTGCAAGGGGTCATCTCTTTCAATAGTTGTCATTAAGCTCATTACTGCACAATTTAATCATAGCTGCCTAGACAAAACCCTCAAAGCAAAAACTCACAATCAACATGTCTAAGTTCATTACATAATAGATTAGTAGGATGGAAGCGTCCAATTTCCTGTCAATAGGACTGAGTAAATTATTTTCATGAGTAGCCTAATTACTAAGAAATATCTCAACCAAAACCTCTTCTAAACTCCATCTATCAGTCATTTACTACATGCATCCTTGTCAGAAGAAATATCCATTTATCTGCTCCATTTAGTATAATGAGACTAATGAGTTTATAATAGTTATTTACCAAAATCCTTTAGAAAAAGTAATGAAGGAAAAGCAACTGTTGCATCAAGCAAGCAGAAAAAGTCACAGCCACATTGATGCATTTTAGCAGCTGCAGTATTGCTTTAAAAACTTCTGATGTTGACATAAAAATTCAACAAAGGAGAAAAAAAAAAGCTGCTTCTCTCATCCAAAAGATTAAAAACTCCCCCAGTCCTATATGCGTTTTCTCTAGAGAGTAAATAAACCAGGTTTAAAAGAGACAGTAGATGCATCTTGATCTTTCTTAATCAAGGAAAAAAAAATAAAATGAGAAAGCAAAGACAATCAAGAAAGAGGCACTAGGAACCTCATCTTGTTGAGCTACTTCTTAATCTTGTTTCAGTCAAAGGAGACAGGTTTACCAAGACTGTTTCAAAACTCTTGGTTTCTGCTCATCTGACTCATTTGGACCTGCAGTGGGGTTAGGCAGACCTAAGCTGGAATGGTCTAGGTTGGAAAGGACCTTTAAAAGGTCATTTGTTTCAAATGCCAATGAAATGAGCAGGGGCATCTTCAACTAGACCCATTGCTCAGAGTCCTGCCTAACCTGACCTTGAATGTTTGCAGGGATGGGCCATCTACCACCTCTCCCTGAACAACCTCTTCCAGTGGTTCAGGACCCTCAGAGTAAACATCTTGTCTGAATCTACTCTCTTAGTCTAAAACTGTTACCAGTCCTATTGTAATAGGCCCTACTAAAAAGTTTGTCCCTGACTTTCTTACAAGTATGGAAAGCCGCAATTAGGTGTCTCCAAAGGCTTCTCTCCTCCAGGCTGAACAACCTCAGCTCTCTTAGCCTTTCTTCACAGCAGAGGTGTTCCATCTCTCTGATCATTTTTGTGCCCATCCTCTGGACCTGATCCAGTAGGTCCATGTCTTTCCTGTGTTGAGGACACCAGAACTGGATGCAGTACTCCAGGTGAGGTCTCACTCAAATGGAGCAGATGGGCAGAATCACCTCCCTCAGCCCATTGGCCTTACTCCTTTTGATGCAGCCCAGGATGCAGTTTGCTTTCTGGGCTGTGAGTGCCAGCTCATGTCAATCCTTTCATCCACCAGTACCCTCAAGTCCTTTTCTGTAGGGTTGGTCTCAATCCCTTAATTGCCCAACATGTATTGATACCAAGGGTTGGCCCAGCCCAGGTGCAGCACCCTGCACTTGGCCTTATTGAGCCTCCTGAGTTTCAATTGAGCCCACTTCTCAAGCTTGTCAAGGTCCCTCTGGATGGCGTCCCATTCCTCAGGAGCACCAATTGCACCAGTCAGTGTGGTGTCATCTGCAAACTTGCTGAAGGTGCACTTCATCCCACCAAGACAGCCCATTGAGCTCACATAATAAAGAACACTGTATTAAAAGTGCAAACTGAGTCATACTGTTTCAGACAACACACATCCCCGAGGACAGCCCTGCATTTACGAGAAAAATTGTTAAGGGGTAAAGAAAACAGATGTACTTAAAGACAGAAATCAGCCATAAATAAATAAATAATGAATAAATAAATAAATATATTCAACTGTAAGAAAATTTAAAGAAATATTAAAGTCCTAATGGACTATTCCAAACGGCATTAGTGGGTTTGGGTATGTGGTTCCTTCTCCAGATAGCAGAGCCAAGATAGTCTAGTAGGGTATCATAGAATCATAGAAAGAAATCTGAAATCTAAGCCAAAGTGAGACCTGGAGAATACACCGACGATGTGTAATTATTATAGACTGCTCCAGTTCATAGACTCTTTCCATGGCATCCAACATTAATCCCTATTGGAAACAGGATGTTCTGCTAGATAAACATTTGGTCTAAGCGATACTCCTGTTTTCCTATTCTGAATTCCTTTTCCCTCTTATTTTCAAGGGGTTTTTAAATTCTTAAAAAGGAAGAGGTTTGAGATTCTACACTATAGGGATAAGAAATATTAGAAGAGGCCAAACTACATTTAAGTACTACAGTATTTCTTTTTCCTTGTCCCTGTATTTTATACACAGTTAAACAGTTTCACTGCATGCTGATAAGGTTGCAAATCCCTGAGGAATTATTCAAAAGAGACAGCACTCTACACAGATTTCTGTATTTGTAAAGTTGCAACTGATGTGGCCCATGTGAAAAATCAGCTTGACAGATTTGATCATTTTTAGCTCATCCTGAGTCAGTGCCTGGCCAGTCTGAACACTGAACAATGTGGTTTACACATCAGTAAATTGTTCAGCAGAACTGGCCAGAGAAAGGAAACCCTTCCAATGAAAAAGATAGTGTGGCATTCAGGATGTATAGTGCTTGTCTCCAACAATCCAAGAGATAAGTGATGGACTTTGGCACTCAGGATATCTGTTGTCTGTCTTGTGGCATCTGAGAGTTGAACAACATTTGCTGATGGACTAACGAGATGTCTCAGCAACCCACCCAACCGTTTTGCTTCCCCTCCTGCAACGAGTACCTGAGAACTGGGGAGTTCAGTGTGAGACATGCTGAGATTGGAGACAAAGGAGTTCTACAGCTGGTGCTGGGAGCAGGATATCCAGTGATAACCAGGCCCTGATATCTCATGAAAACCACCAACTTAGCAGGACAAGACAGAGTGCTGGTTTCAAGCCACTTCCTAGGACCGAAACTCCACTGCAACAAACTAATCCTGTGGTGGCAGTTGTCTCAACCTCCTCTTTGTAATGGCTGATCTCAACAATTAGCCAAACAAAGACTACATAGCCCCTGGCATCATACCTGCCCCCTGCTATCTTGGAGGAGCATGGAGAAGATAGAAGGATTTTCTCCCTTATTCAGGGACAAAAGTGGGGGTGCAAGAACTGTATAAAAATCTGGGACACTATGGATGCATTGGAAGCACTTCCCCACCAGGAACCACTTCCCCACCGATGACATCGCTGGGCTGTGGTGGTAACTGTGCTCTTGCTTGCTGTCCTCTGTATCTCTGCTTTCTCCTTTCTTTTCTGTCTCTGTTTTCCTCCCTGTCCTATCCGCTCTAGGGACTTTATGTGTTACTCTAATAAAAGTTTGTTGTGCACGTGACATCTGACCTCGTTTGCGTCTCAATTTCACCATTTGGGATCCCCTTTAAACTTCTCAGGTCCTGCCGGGCAACAAAGGGTGCAGCTGCTGTGCGGCTCATCCCAGGAGAGGGAAGGCAGAATCCAGCTGCACCAGCCTCCCACTGTGGTGAGGAGTGTTAGAAAGCAAGGGGGTTCTGCCCCATCTCTTGTAAGACCACACGCCAGCCCCGGTGCCGATGTTGTGTCACCTTTGTTTTGTCCTGGCAAGATCATAAAAAAATCGCCACGTATCCGAATACCGGATCATGGCAGATAGTATTTGCAGCAGGTTTTTGATGCCAGCTTCGGCATGAAAGAATGTAAAGAAGAGATGTTGATATGTTCCTGGTTTCTTTGGTAAGATGACATTTTTAACAGAAAAGAAAGGATTTTGGTTTTTTTCTGTCTTGGGTAGCTACGAACACTGATGTAACCATAAACTCGTGAAAACCTTATCTATCTGTGAAAGCAATGCTTTCCTATCAAAAAACTCATCCAGTTGAAAAAGTACATGTTCTTTGCTAACGACATAACTACCTGTGAGGGACCCTTGCTGAAACTGGGTGAGAGACCAGCCCTCAGGACCCACACTTGCTGGAACTGGTGTCAAAACCCCTTTGTATCCCCTCAAACTAAGTCCCATTTGCATCCCAAGTGCATCCAGTGCTCAACAGTCCTCTGAGTGAAAAACCTTTTCCTGATATCTATCCTAAACTTCCTGATTCAACTTCCTGCCATTTCCCCAAGTCCTGTCATTGGTCATAGGAGTGAAGAGATCAGTACTTGCCCCATCTCCTCCCCTCATGAGGAAGCTGTAGACTGCAACAAGGTTACCCCTCAGCCTCCTCTTCTCCAGGCTCAATAACCCAAGTGACCCCAGCAGCTCCTCATAAGTCATCCCTTTCAGATCCTTCACCAGCCTCGTGGCTCTCCTTTGGACACTCTCCAATAGATTGATGTCTTTTTAATATTGTGGTGCCCAAAACTGCACGCATTACTCAAGGTGAGGCTGCATCAGTGTAGAGTGAGACAATCACCTCCCTCGACCAGCTGGCAATGCTCTGCTTGATGCACCCCAGGACACAATTGGCTCTCCTGGCTGCCAGGACACACTGCTGGCTCATACTTTGCCATCAACCAGGACCCCAGGTCCCTCTCCACCACGCTGCTCTCCAGCCACTCATTCCCTAGTCTGTACTTGCCAATAGGGTTGCCCTATGCCATGTGCAGACTCTGGCACTTGCCCTTGTTAAAATGCATGTGGTTGGTGACTGCCCATCTCTTTAACTGTCAAGGTCTCTTTGCAAGGCCTGCCGGCTCCTGAGTGAGTCGATAGCTCGTCCCAGTGTTTTCACCTTAATCCCATCAAGGAGTATTGGACAGTGGAGCATTTCCTCAGACTGCGGCATTTTAACCACTCTCCCTGGAAGAGCCAGGTCTAAGACAAAGGTTGGATTCAGTCACAGCTGGGCTCCTCTCTGAGGAGGAGGTTAGAAAGCAAGGGGATCAATCTGAATCTCCCTGGGTTGCCCCACCTGGATTGTGACTCTACCCAACAGATTCAGGAATGAAACAACAACATATCCATTTCTTACATGTAAATCTCTGTGGAGGAGCTGTTTTGGTTTTGATTTTTGATTTTTTTCTTTCCCTGTTTCAAAAATCAGATTTTCCCATGATGGAGAAAAACCCACCTTATAGAATTATGCAAATCAGGATTAAATTTAAAACATAAGCAGTGATTTGATACAGCAATAAAGGACAAAAAAATTTAAAAAACTGATAGGCTATCCCTATACATTCTAGTGCTCATCTGCTTCACAATTGCTGTGCAGAAATGCTGAGGGCCTGTCAACAAGCAATTCACATAGAAAAACATTCTAATAATACCTTACTCTGTTTGCAATTTATTTCAACTGCCTTTGTTACCAAGTGTTTGGTTAACGGAATGGGGTAAGTGTACATTTAGGAGACAAGTATTACTTTCTGAACATTACTGAAAGTGTCTCAATAACTGTTTGAAGGAAAGACAGTGAGGAAAGACACAGAAACAGGCTTTACAGTTTCCAGCCCAGTCCTGCCTTACATTCTGCCCCTACAGAAAGTCCTTGCCTACCCTGAAGACACTGTAGCCCATCTGAGGAGCTTATAGCCTTGAACATTTAAAAACAATCTAAGCCTTCTCTGAAAGTCTCTCCCATTGTCCTTGTGAACTCACCTCAGTTTAGCAAAAAACAAAAGATTTTTTTGCTGCCAGAGCAGTGGATCTCTTGGGAGGAGCAAGATCATGGAATTGTATGTTCTCTAGGCTTTCTCCATCTAAAACTTGGATGACAAACTTACCTATGTGGCTTACAACAACTTTGCCAAGCTCCACTGTAATGGCTAATTCTATCATGTTTAGAACCATTAAGAATCATTAATTTTAGTAGATATCATTTTAAAATGCATTATCTGGGACAAATAGAAACTGAATTAAATCAGAAATAAAACATGCACTAAACTGTACTCACGTCAATGCCAGATCTTCAGTTAAAATGATGCAGAGCGTGGCTAAACTCTGAGAATATAAGAAAGACACAGATGTTAGAAGTGGATAGAGCTGTATCTAGTAACTGGGGAAAAATATTATTGCAATACATTAAACAGGGACAGCCCTTTGTGAAAACAGTTGCATCCATGCCTTAAAGTCTAGTGGCAAAATACATTGGAGATATGGGAATTCCACTTTATCTCAAGTCAGTCATATCTATCTTCTAAACAGCAAACATGATAAACCTACTTGTAAAGTGGATTCATATTCTTCATGTTTTTCTTTAAGCCACCTATATATCTGAATATTTAAGCAAGCATTTATATAAACAAATAGTGACTAGTATAGCTCCCCTTGTCTGAGATAGTTCCTACACACGTATAGTGTTCTTCCTTAATTACCACATGGAGCTTAACACAATTGACTACTACTTCAAGACTGGTGGAAAGCAAGTTATTGCCTCCTTTCAGAAAATTCAGAGCAACCTCTCTGGAATCCACACTGATGATTCCCTTCAAGCCAAGGGGAAACAAACAAACAAACAAACAAACCTGTCAAATGCGGATGTGATAATATTTTGAGAAATTTCAGAAGACTGTTTCTTAGACACTCACAGTGTTTGTTAAAAAAACAACTTCACTACTGGGTAGTATCTGACCTAGGGTAACCTGCAGCTGGGGAGTTACATGCTCTCCAGAAACCAATGGGAGTCTGTTGCAAGGTTCCCTGCAGTGACACCTTCCGCCAGATCCAGTGAGACTCCCCAGACTGCTATTTTGCAGGTTAAATTCCTTCAACCCAGCTGACCCACGGTCCTACATGGTCACTCCAGTACATGAATGATCCATGGCTATCAGCTCAAATTGCAGACAACACACCCCCTAATCATCTTAGCTGCATCCGTAGGAAAAGATTCTACTGACTGATTACAGGTGTCTTATCTATGCACAATTTGAGCTGTTTTGCAGTAGGAACCACCTGGGCGTCCCCCCTAGGACAGCCAACTTCTCCAATCAGCATGTTAATAATTTTACTTACCTAAAGGAACTGGCCTAAGCACAGGAAAAGCTGCCTAGGTAAAATCTTCAGGACAGTTTGAAATTTCCACACAGAGAGCTGCTGCACCAAATACTTGTTCAAATATTACTCCAAATATCAGTCAAATACTTCGCTGTGAAGATGCTCAGGAGTTCAGACAAACATTAAGTTTCAAATCAGTTCAGTGTCCAAAACCAGTCCGTTATCTCATCTGTTCACATGACATGCCAGGAACTTCCTGGACCACCCAGGTGCTTAATGACTTAAGCACAGGTGTGCACACATGCACAGCTCTGATACCTAGCTGCAATTATAACAACAGAACAAACATGAATTTTTAATTTATAACCTGAATTCCATAGTCCTTGCCCCAAAACAATCCCAGAATTTAGACAGCTACAGTTAAAACCATTTCCTACACAGCTGTACTTTAAAACCCCTGCTTTCCAGAGAGTTTCTCCACTCCACCAGAAACCATTATGGGGCTTGTCCAGAGATTCAGCATCTCAAAAGTTTGCAACACCATTTTACAGAAGAGGAAAGCAGAACCTTGTGTTGCAAAGTAGAAAATTTGCTCTCACAGATTGATGGGTTAGAGACATGTGGTGGAATTACCACAAGAGTTCCTTTATAGCTAAGCTCTCCTAGGTATAAAGTACTAAATGTATGTACTAAACAGAGCATGGGCAAAAAAAAAAGTCAGCATCCTGCCCTAGGAAGCAAATTGCAATGTGTTTGCATTGCACAATTTTCCCTAAAATACAGTTCTCATAAGGGCTACAGATACAAGTATCATCTCAGCCAGCACTGGATTTGTAGGCAATAACAAGCAGAGAAAAATATGCCTCATTTATGAATGGCTGATATTTAAGGGAAAGACAACATATGGCAATTCTTGTTTCAGTATTAAAACATTAAGATAGGTTACAGTAGTGCCTACAGTGCCTGACTGCTAACATGACTCAGGACAGCCATATGACAAAGTAAGAGAGTTTTGTCAGTCCTGATTGCTTTTACAGAGCTACATGTCAATGTGCTGGAAAGGTCAATAAGAGACTATGTTGGGATTTCACTCATCCTGCTACTCCAGTTTCAACTCATGGACTAGACTGAAGATCTGTGAATCACTGGATATTTAAAGCATGGGATAAACATGGGAAGGAACTCAGCCATTTGGATAATTTAAAAGTAGTCTTGTTAAAGCCCAAACCCTGAGAATCCATTAAGCCTTTGGAAACCAGGTGGGTTTTACGCACTGTTGCCAAGGTACTATTCTTGTAGTACAACAGAAGTTTGGATTTTTCATGTTTGCTCCAGGCAGTACTTTCAAAACCGCAGAGGGCCTGCAAAAGAAAAGCAACTGTACTAAAAGTAGTATAAAACCTGATATTTGTAGGCATCAGGATGGCAAAAGATGAAGATACTCTGTTTTGTCATAAAATAAAAGAAAAATAATGTAATCTATTATAATCTTCCCAGCCTAATTACAATCTTTCTGCTTCTTTAGAACTATTGCAAAAAACATCCCCAGGCTGCTGGTACCAAAAGAGAGTTGTTCTGTCTCGAGACTGAAGTGTCTGATTACTGAACCAGGAGAAACTTGGCAGCAGCAAATTTATATTCCATGTAAAGTACTGGGTCTAGATTATTTCAGATTCTTTTCATTCTCCACAAGCAAGGTTATACAATATTCAAATTTTCTAGACAGTGATTGATTTGCCAAATACTTGCACTTCTATGTAATTCTTTCAGTAACAACTTGGCCACCTGCACCCCTCCATTTACTCGGCTCCACTTTCCTGAAGTCGTATGATTCCTAATCCACCACCTTTGATCCTCATCTAGGATTTGCCCTGCTGTCCATTATCAAAGTTGCTGATATTCTCACCAAAGAAAATTATTTCATCTGACTGCACACAGCAACTGAAGTTCCTGTTCAATGCACAGATTTGGGTACTTAAAACGGGTAGCAAACAAGAGAGGCTTTAGCAGAGCACTGGAATTAAACTCTCTTCTGGCTCCCCTGCCAAGGGCATGCAAAGATCTGCTCCCAACATTACTGTGCTGTGGGATTTGGAGTTTTGTTTGTACTAATATGAATCTGAGTGATTGTTTGTTTAATAAACACTACAAATGGCCATGGCTCATTCAGTCTACTTGGCATCCTATCTGGGCAAAAACGTATTTCAGGTTGAAAAATTGTTTAACTTCCATTAAGAAGGCACTTGACACCTTTTCTACTCCACCGATTTCTTCCACTACTCTTTTTTTGCAGCATGAGTTCCCAAGATATTTCTTCCACCACAATTCACGCTGCAGTCAAGAGTGGGCCGTTCTCTTTTGCAGGCATATATGCTTGTAGCAAAATACTTCTCTTTTCTACAGGGTGTGTTTGTGAGCCTGTTTGCTTTTGATTATAAACCTGTGAAAAATTACTTCAACTCATATATTTTCCCAGATACCCAAGCTAAACAATACTTGCTTCAATAGTCATGATTTATGTAAACAGTGCAAGCATTATGTCTTGTTTAAGATGGCAATGTCAGAGCACAGGCATTTTTAATCAAAGCATAGCTATTTTCTCTTGCTGTTACCAATATCATGGGAAAAAAAGGAATTTGCCTTTTCTGGTTTAAGTATTGCCTTATTGCTATCCCCATAGGAAACACTGTGATTTAACATACCCAGAGGCTGAGTTATTAACCTAACCAAACATTTGCTTGTGTCTTGCTGCCCACCCATAGACAGGCCGACAGAAAATGCCGCTGCAGTACTTAAGACTATCAGGACTGGCATGAATTGTACTCAAGTTAATCATACCTTCTGCATGTGGTACATCTCTCTTTTTTATAGTTCCAGGCATATTTATCTCAGCCTGCAATTTACTCATGCCAGGCTGTAACCCAGCAGCAGATAGTCTGTCTCTTCAAAATGTCATTTTGAATCCAGAGAACTGGCAGTTTTCCTCTTTTGTTTTTTATCCAAACTTTGCTGAGTTATCTGAAGCCTCTATATGAACCTGTTATGTCCACATTTGCACCAACCCCCCCCCCCATACTTCCCCTCACACCCCATCCTCTGCCACTGTCGGCGACGCAAACACCGACATGCCCTTCCAGGTGCCGAGCTCTGGGCTCCAGAGATCTGTTGCAATACTGCAAGTGTGGAGCATCTGATACACAGTGATTGATAAACCTTCCAAGCAAACCTTGCCAAAGGCATGTTAGATGCCATTCATTATCAAGCTTTAGCTGCCAGGAACACGTGAGGCACTCACCTTTCAAAACTAAGAGGTAACCAACATTTTTAACATTACTTTATCATCTTGAGAGCCCAGATAACTTATCCTCTCTCTCTCGTTTCACCCCATTTTTAATACTTTTTTTTTTTTTTTAATGGATGAGTTTAAGCACACATTCTGCCTCTTTTTCACCATCTGGCAAACAAGTCAGGTAGTCCAAATCGTTGGTTACAGAGAAAAACATAGCAATAAGGACAGTAATACAAATTCAATCTAAATTGCAGTGGAAGAAACAAAAAATGCTACGCTGACCCTGTTATTTGAGTCAACCTACGGAGAGAAGAAATGCCACAACTAAGGTTTTATCTGGTAGCAGTGTATCCCAAACAAAACAGCAGTTCAGTTGGAGGTTAGGTCTTGAATCTCTGGCTGATTATTTAGGTTTTACGGTTTGTATTCATTTAATGTGTCTTCTTTAAACAACTTTTTACCCAGCCCTTTCCAGCTTCCAAAGTGTTATGTAAGTTAAAAGTCACAATAAGTATGTCTAATAATTATGATTTAATCACTTCAGCTAGTACTGAAGATAGCAAATGAAGACTCAGAGAAATGGAAAAGCCCTCAAACATGACGCATGCCAGGCCCCCTCCAAGGGAGCATCCAGTACACACAGAAAACATCTGCCCAACCTGAATTTTTTCTGTGAAACCCACTTCCCATGTAGCCTTTTCTAGTGTTTCACCAGGCTACCAGGTAGAAGGGTTTTTTTCCAACTATCAGAACTAAATCAATGTGTTCTAATTCTACTATATAAATGTAATTTAAATTAATATTTTCCTTTCACAGGCAGAGAGAAAGACTGAGCACTGCATCTTGATATCTTCCGTTTGTTGGAAAGTCTGTAACAGAAACAGCTAAGGAGCTATTAGCTAACAAATCCCATTCTCTACATCTTCCCTATCAGGCCACAGTTTCTAAATATCTTATTATTATTATTGTTGTGTTTTTTTTTTTCTTGGTTCCCACATTAGAACAAAACATTTCATTTTTTAATGATTCCACAAAGGTTTACCTTCACAGTATGTTACAATGTTGTGATTACTCCTTGCAATAAAGCACTGGAAGATGTTTACAGTAGCAAGGGTCTGAGTTCAGGCTTCTGAAGTCCCTCTTCAAGAGTCATCTTGCCCAAGGCATCCTTATTAAGCAATGTTTCCATACTCAATCGCCTCCACCTCAAACGCTGTTCTTAGTGAGAAGCATGATAATTTGTGGATTCATAACAGAAGCATGCCCACCATCATGCATAACAACTGCAACACCTGTTCTACCATTTGCTTTTCTCTTAGTTTCTTCACTTGGAGGTGCTAATGTCCTAGAACAAACATCCTTTTAAGGATTTGGCTTTCCCTTCCCCATCCCTGCAGTGTACTGGGGTTGCCAGTGGTCAGCAGGACACAGAACAATCCCCATGAGGGTTCCTTTCCAACACTTAAGGATAAAAGGAGAGCTAGAGGAAGAAAGGAGAGATCTTAATCATTTAATATTTAAAAATATCACACAGCAGCCACCTCAAAGGATAGTCAGGAGGTGCATACCATCATCATCTTCACTCTGGCACAACCCAAAATAAGACCACTCTCTGCAATAAGATTTGCCACTTTGCTCACTGTGGGAAACGGTCCATCTTCTCTCCCCCCACATAAGACTAAACAAAATGCCTTTCAAGCCAGCAAAGCAAAAGTGGCAGCTTTTAGCTGATTTAGCCAAGGACAGACTGGAACAGGCCCCTTGCTTTACCAGGTAAGTCCATAACAAGAAGTGAGCACAGGGGTTATCATAACTGGCAGAAAAATGGACAACAGGCTAAAAGATGCCTCTGACAGAGCACGTACCTGGCCAGTGCTAACTGGCTAATTTGAACACTGGAACTTTTTTGAACAGTGGTTCCTACCTATAAAAGAAAGCAAGCTCTGCAGGCCTTGTCTGCCAGACCCTCGCTGCAGTATCAGAAACTGCCTACACACACACACACTCTTATTTCCTATGCTCAGAGGCTTTCTTTCTCTCATATTAAAAACTAAGACCACTGATTATGCATCTGATGTGCTGCATGTCTAAGAGGCATCAGGCAAATTATTTTCGTATTGCATCCAGTGAATTTCTGTACAGACTAAAAATTAAATGCCTATGTTTGAAGGGAAAGTACCAACACCATGACCAGCCTCCGCTTGCTTATCCAGACCCAACAACTCTTTCTTGTTATTCATAACCCAAGCAGGTATCTGACAGGTCACAACCAGTAAGGCAGAGGAAGCTGTCCATTTTTGGGGCAGAGAAGACATGTACAACAAGTTTCTTTGATATTCTCCAGAGTATCATATCTTAACCAATGCAGCATGAGATAGTTATTAATATCCTCTCCCCTTCCACTCCCCACACCTCAGGGAGAAGTCCTGCAGAATTTAACAATGAGGTAACTTATCATCTTCTATAGAAACAGATTTCTGAAGAGGTTATCCCTATCATCACAACATAAATACAAATAGCTCCACTTGAAGACAATAAAGTTCCACTGGGATAAAAGCATTAACCAAGCCTTAAAGAATTTAATGTAAAATTCATTCCTTTTACAAGATCTTTGTAGCCGTTCCACAGAATAGATAAAATCCTCTGTTCAGTTAAAAGGATGGTTACAAAATAACCTTTCATAAAGGTTTCTTGGTAAATTTTCAAGAACTTTTCCATTAGTACAGAAGGATAATGTTGTCTCTGCAAAGTGCTGTGTTCATGCAATGGTACAGCACCTACACGATGTCTTTTCATCTGACCTATTACAGCACACAGAGGAAGTTAAGAGAGAGAAACCATCTCATAGAGGGTATGCACCACTTCAAAAGAAGGAACAAATGCTTTAAGTACCAGCATTTTTCCATATGTAAGAGGATACCCACTTAAAAACAGAAATTTAAAACCTATCTGAAACCATGCAATTTGATTATTTTCCTAGTAGCTGACTGAGGAGCACAGACAAATGCTCATTCTACAAAGATAGAGTCATCTTTGGAATGGAGGCCATCACTGCAGAAGCCAGGTGGTAGGATTTCTCAATTTGCAGGGCCCAGAGGTTTTGAGCCTTTGTTTAAAAGCCTGCGGGAGAAAGAAGATTCATTACTGACAATGGGTTTTGAGAGAAGAATCATTTAATCAGTAATGGTTTTGACCTCAAGTATGATTTTTCCATTGTACAGTTGAAATGAAACACACTATTTCTAGCAATGCAGTAGCTGCAACTGGTAAAACAAAGCATATTGCAGACTGAGAAGTATCTAAAGAATCAACTATCATCACGAATGAAATGAAAATTCCACTCCACTTAATGTGCTCCCACAGGAGTAATGCACATAGCAAAGTTTCAACCAAATGGAAAATGCAACAGCAGCACTTAACTTCATTTTCTTGTATCTGTTCTCAATTTTACAAGGGATATACTTTAAACATCTGTAATAATTATACCCAAATTGTTTTTAAATTAAATGTCATGGAACATAGTTGAGAAAAAACAGCTTTCAGCACAGGAATTACATATTGTTTTAAAACAATACATAAAAGTTATTAAGTAACTGCAGGTACCTTTAAAGAAAGGATAGTGGAGAAAACTCAGTGGGATTATTCCCCCCCTCTGCCCTCAGCTGAAAAGTTGCACTGGAATCATTCCTCGAATTGCCATAAAAGTTTCCCCATCTCCCCCAATAGCTTTTGAAGAAATTATGTAGCACTGGTAATGCTGACATACCAGAAGACTTCCATTCTTTTCCACTTGACAGTTTGGGTACTCTGATGTATACACATAGTTCTAATTCACCTGTTCGAAATTATGTTACCAAAACTGGTTTCTTTTTATCAGGGATAAATAAACTGAACTATGTTTTTACACATATATCTGGATTGTGTGAGTGTGTATATAAATACACACACACACGTATATGCAGGCTTGCTTGTGCAATACAAGCATCCTTTTGGGATAGGACCATCACAAACCCGCCAACTTCTCTCCTGCATTGAGCAGACATTCTGGGTGTTGACTTTCCCCTCTTTCCAGAAGTCCTTTAAGTGCCAGAGAAATGATGTACTGAAAGCTACAGTGGAGATTTCAGTCTATGCAGATGGACGTGTCAAGTGAAGTTAAGACCTCTCAGACTTATAAAAGTTTTAAGCAAATTCCACTTTTTTATTACATGACTTCTGCTAACCTGTGGTTAAATCTGACTATTTTTCTTCTATGGTAAGCATTATGAAAGAGTCATACAGCTGCTCATATTTAAGCTGGCTCATATAACAGAGTACAGCACTCCAAAGATGTAATTAATGGTCATGTGGAACAGGATGACTCACCAGCTCTTAATAAGTCACAACTGAACAAAACAGGCAAGTCACACAAAGTAGTTGTCATCATGTCCTTCTCATCATGCCATGAAGGAATGCAATTGTGCCTTACAAAATAACGAAAAATCTGCTTCCAAAAGGTTATAGATGTTATTCACTGAATAAATGTTACTGAGATTATATTGTGTACTCTTCTAGCTCTAAAGTACATTTGCTACAAGGACACACATGGCACTCCCAGCTCTGGAACAGCTGACCTGGGCAGTGTAGCTTAAAATCAGGACATCCACAAGTAAATGGGTTTTAAGCCAAGAAAATTAAGTGGGGGGTTTTTGTGGTCTTTTTTGTTTGTTGTTTTTTTTTAAGGATAACTACAACTGAAGCACTATAAACAAACTGACTTGCTACACATACACAAACATGATCGTTGCAGTTCCACTCAAAGATGAGAGGATGCTGTCCCAAATCATTCTGGAAGCAAATCTCAAACTCCCCAGTTCCTAAGCACTGAGTGGACCTCCACATCTAAGACTAGTCACCATTGCCCTACTGTGAGGATTCCCCTCTGGCACTCTTAGATGATTTCTGAAAAAAAGTGAAGGGTGCTTTTTCCATCTTACCTCCTCCTTTGATCCTTTCCATATATTCTAACACAGCACTGCTTAACAGCCATCATACAAATAAAAAAATCTTACAAGATTATCTTTATCTTGGTTTTCTTTACATAGCCAGCACCAAAGAACTTAGTTCTCCATGAGCACTTGCTATGAAGCACCCCTGTATCGCTTTCACTTGAGGACACATTTTAATAGCACCAGCTGAACAGTTCAAGCATTCTGTTCAGTCATCCATATGAAAAAAAAACACAAACAACAGAAGTAAAAAAAAAAAAACAGGTTTCTTCACAAAGAGCTCACTTTTTGTAGCAGGACGCTCCCATCTCTATATGCTTGCCTCAGTTTCCCTCTACGATTCAACTGCTTTTTGTCTCTCGATTCTGCAGGCCTAGGCCTGGAGTGGAAAGATTCCCATGAGAAAGGGAAAGGCCTGGCAAACTCTGAGCCAGTAAAATCCTTGAAAGGTACAAACAGAGGGCCAAGTGGAGGTGCATAACACCAGCTGCTCTCTGGCATTGAAGAACACAGAGCCCAGCCCAGACACAACTAGGCCTGAAACTGATATAAAGTGAGAAGAAACAGACAAACAAAAAAGTTTGCTTCATGGGAACAGGGCCTTCATGTATTTTTCAGCAGTTTCTGTTTTATTCTTCAATGGTAGATGTTGGAGGTATGGCTAACAGTTGAACGACAGCAGTCAATCCACTTTATTCTATAAAAGCCTGGTCCCATCTTTCATCGGCAGACTTTCCCAGAAGGTTGCTGGACCTTCTCTCCTCTAGCAGGGACACCTGGCAGAGAGACTAATTCTCAAGAATCACGATCCACCCAGACACCCAGCTGTGGCCTGGCAAGGGTGAGAGATATAAACTCTTCCATTTTCTTTATTAGCAAACTTAACATTAAGTAACTTTTATCCTTAAGCTTAAATATTATAGAATTCTTTAAGATTGATAAGTAATGTTCTAGTAAAAAACTTGATAATACTAAGTTGCTAGCATTTCAATGGTTAACCTTTATTGTTTTATCTAATTATAACTAGTAAAATTCACTTTTAAGATACCCTTTGAATTCTGTTCTGCCCTCCCAATCTCCCTGTGCTTTTACTGCACTTGTGCCTTCCATGTTAAAGAGTTAAGACCCCAATGTTGTATGCAATAAATCTTCATCTGTGTATATACATCTTGTCTGCCGTCCATCCCATCCACAACACTTTTTTAAAAAAAGTACTCAGGAGAAAAATCAGAATCCAAAAAGTCACTGTCATGACACATGCACTTCTTAGGTTTTAAGAAAAATGTTGACCTCAAAGATAGATGCTGTCCTCAGCACATGCAGTTGGGATCAGTACTCTTGTTTGGTTTTTTTAGACTGTGGAAAACTCTTGAATAAAAACGTCATTTTCTAATTAAGCAATTGTTTTTGTGGTTGCTTATAACACTGCAGAGCTCTGTGCTCAATAGGAAAAGAATATCTCTTTCTATTCTTTTCTCCTGAAAATTTCAGCATTTTGTTGAAGGCCTAGTTTTGCCTTCAGCTATTAACATCAGTAACACTCTTCCAATTTCAAAGCAGTCTTAAGTAAAATCAAATTCTGGCCTCACGAAAAAGGGAATTTTGTTTGGGTTTTTTTGTTGTTTTTTTTTAAACAGGTACTGCTTAACACAAATTCCAACAAGTTAAAAAGGACAGGTTTTATGAACCCAATGCATTTAATAGATTGGCAAAACTGCTATATTGCAACAGGTAATGGTCAGGGATATGGTGACAAAGAATGGATCAAAATAATTGTTGACTCCACCTGGAGGGAGGATGATTAGAGCTAACTTCCAGCTTAATCTCCCTATCGTGAAGACCAGCCAGGAAAGAAGTTCATGTGCCAACTAACCTGGGTGAACACTTGAGGAAACCCTGAGAAAGAGCAAAATACTGAGCTGTGAACAGAAATACAGTCTTAAGTTTCCATTACAGAGATACTTGGTTTTATTATTTTAATGCTCAAGTAAGACTTATTTGGTAAAATGGTAGCTTTCTTTGCTTGATTGCCATCTTCAGAGAGTAGCACATGCTAATTTCCAAACACAGACACATCAGCCCAAGGAGAACAACTTTTCTCTTATCAGGGACAGTAAACCTGAAAGCCTCAAATTCACACCCTCTGCACAAAAAATCCCTTTCCCTTATTACAATAAAGACTTGCCAAAATTCACATAAATTATGGTAGCCCTGTGTAATCAAGCCAGTTTTTTTACTCTCTCCAATGAGGAGTTTCATCACCCATGTACTACAGGTGAAGTATCCTCAAGGTGACCTTTTTGCTGGCATTGCCCACAGAACCAAGTCTCCAGCTGTTAGCAGTGACACATGGCTGTACAACTGCAAACATCAGGAGAGAAGATGAGGATGGACATTTCCATTTATCCTCTAGAGACAACAGGTGCACGTATACTCACCAGCTGACAAGCAGAGCTGCTAAGCCAAATCTAGAACATAATACTGAGGCCAAACCAGGTATGCAGGTATAGATTCAAAGGGACTCTCAGCATGCTAGGGTGGGGGCTTTTTGGGGGGTGATGTTTTTTTTCATTTCCTTTGGGTGTAACAGATCACAGTCAGGCCCAAAGGGATTTTACTGTCATTAATACTCTCAGTGGAAGACACATTTATTTCATGCATTCCTAAAATTAACAATCTGGCCAACTATACTCTAGGGCTTTACAAATTCTGGATGAACATAATTTGTAATTAACCATTAATTTCACCACCAGAAGCATGACAAAGCTCTGCACATTTGTACCAGGAATAGATAAACTACAGCACTGCAACAGGAGGAAATCCCCAGGCTCCCCTGCTTGGAGCAGCTCTGGAGACAAAAGCTTCAGATTGCTCATTTTACCATCACACAGCAAAACAGAGGAGTATTACCTTGGTAAAAACAATGCCAAAGCAGCATGGAACTTCACCCCACCAGAGAAACAGAGCTGTCTTCTTTCTCAGGGTCATTTTACTCCCTGGTAAGAGTCTGGAGACCTCAATCATTAAAACACAAACAAATCTGCAATGAACTATATAATTTACATGCATTAGTCCTTTTCAGGCTGCCTTTTTTTTTTAAGTCTGAGTGCACACAGATATTTTGTCTTTCTTTTCATAGGAGGAAGGCCAGGAGAGTTTCCCTGATGTTTCATGGGATATCTTAGTTTCAGGTTAAGCTAGCAGAGTATTGTGAGCAAAGCAAAAGCTGAGTTGTGCGATGACACATTTCAAATGGAGCTATAAAATAAAATAAAATTTAAAAAAAAAAAAGTGTCCTTGCAAAGTTATTACTTTTTGATCTTAGAAAATACTTGACCAAGTATTTTTGATTGCTGTCCACAGGCTGATTCATTCATCTGAATATCACAGGGATTTTGATATTCAAATCTAGATCAGTCCCAGAATCTCTGGGTTACTAGAAGGTTTGATTTAATTCTGCATTACACTTCTGATGCCTGCAAGGCTCTGTCAAATCCAGACTTACTTTGCACATGGGAAAGCTACACTTGTACAGCACAAAGGAAACGTCAGTTCCTGTGATTTTCCACCCCTTTGCCACAGCCCCACAGACTTTTTTTTCTTCTGTGGACTTAAATCATCTACTAATCAGAGCTTACTTCCCGTGGAACATGATGTTAGAAAGACATCAATTCATGCAAAGCCTAACATCCCAATCCAAAATTATCAGTAGCACTTAATCAGGTTCCAGACGATTGCTAGAGAATATGACACCACAAGCATATGTATCATCTGACTCTGTAAGATAAATATGTGCACCAGCTATAACAACAAGACAGGAATTACCATATTTAAATACTTAATAAAATACTACTCCAATCAAAGTCCCAACATCCGACACATAGGAAATCTTTCCTTATTTCTATGGTGATGAACTTATACCATGAAACTGGAAATTTAATCACATTTGCTTGTAACTGTGACCACAGAACACAGTAATAGCTATTGCCAGCCAAAATAATGGGACAGCTGTTCTTAAAAAAACACAAAAGCCTTCTTCCTTGACTGAAGATACTCTGATAGGAAGGCATTCTGAAATGTAGCCATTAACCTAAACAGAGATGATAAAGGGAAGGAGAGGAAGAGTTTCCTTAGAATATCAAGGAACATTTCAGAAAAATGCATTGAAAAGGGAGTGAAAATACAGACTTGCATTTGTTAAACTGTCATCAGCATTGATACTGTTATTTAGAAGTTACTTCAGATGGAAAGCAAAATTATAGAGAAGCTTTTATCAGTTGCATGATTGTGTCTGGAGGAATAAAACTTAAGAGAACAAGAATTTGGCTGGAGACAGTGTGAGACAGTGTAGTCACAACAAAAACAACCAGGAGACATATGGGGGGAAAAAGCAAATCCCCAAAGCAGCAGTAGTGGCTTTAGCACCTGTCACATCTTCTTTCCACACCAGCCACAAAGCAATAGGGGAAAAAAAAATAATAATATAATTCTTTCTTCTTGGCAGATGACTCCGTTAACTCATCACCTGCTGCCTAATTCTAACAGTGGCATGCAACATCCACAGATGCATTGCAGGAGACCAGCAGGGAGCTCGTGGACTATCTGGCACTGTTGTGGTTTGGGCCCAACACAACAACAAAGGAACAGCCACGTGGCCACTCACTCAGCTTCGCCCTCTCACACACACTCTGGGATGGGGAGGACAAAGCCCAACTAGAAGCTCATGGGTTGAGACAAAGGACAAGGAGGGTTCTTCACCAATTAAGGTCCCGGGTAAAACAGACTCAAGTTGGGGGAAAATAATAATTTAATTTCACACTAATCACACACACCCAGGGCACAGACACACACAGAGCAGGGCTTGCATATGTTACCCCACCCCTCCCTTCTTCCCGGGCCCAAATCCCTTTGTTCCCGGTTTCTCTCCCTCCTTCCCCCCAGCGGCACAGGGGGACAGGGGATGGGGTTTAGAGTCACTTCACAGGCTGGTGGTTCCTGCTGCTCCTTCCTCCTCAGGAAGAAGGATTCCTTACAGTCCTCCCCTGCTTCCCTACAGGGTCCCTCCCATGGCAGAGTCTCCTCCATGAACCTCTCCTTCATGAGTCCTTCCCACTAGGTCTGGAGCAAGCTGCTCCAGCA
This sequence comes from Apus apus, assembly GCF_020740795.1. Lineage (NCBI taxonomy): Eukaryota > Metazoa > Chordata > Aves > Apodiformes > Apodidae > Apus > Apus apus. The sequence goes on along the minus strand of NC_067283.1, from coordinate 61,548,507 downwards.
TGGGAGCAAATCCAAGTCCACTGGCCACAAAATCCAAGTCCAGTGGCCAAGTTCACCCCTCCTGGCACCTTCAGGGAATGTTCCACCATGTTCCTCCACGAGTGCAGGGGGACAGCTGCCATCTCACTATGGGTTGCAGGGAAACTTCTGCTTGGGAAACTTCTTCCCCTTCTTTCTCACCAACCACCAGAATTCCTCTGCTTCTCCAGCTCAGCTCTTCTTAAGTTCTCGCTCTGCTCAGGTGTTATCTCAGTTCTTTCGTATGTTAATCGCTGAGGTGAATCTATTGTCCCTCTAATGACTCCTTGGCTGGGTTTGGAGCAGGGGCAGCCTCTCAGCTTCTTACCGGAGCCACCCCTGGGGTCCTTCCCCCACTAGCAAAGAACCCACCAAACCAGCATAGGCACCAAAATCTTCTACTTAGCAAAAGGAAGCAATAAACCCTGCAGCCGCATCCCTCCCCACCTCCAGTTTTTAATCAGTTTCTGACAATCCTTTACACACCATTTCTGACTCAAATAAAACAGCAGATCGTGGCATTGCTGGTTATCCAGGCACAGTAATGGCACTGATGAGAGGCTGGGGAGGGGAAAGCACAGATGTGCTTATGGGAGATGAAGGTGTGACCTGTTCCTCCTTACAGTCTTCCACTGCTTGGAATATAGGAAGAACAGGGCTAAAATTAGCCTGGAGGGGATTGGGAAACAACAGCAGCTACTCAAAGAGTTAGGAAGGGAGAAAGAACTTGTTTCTTACCTTTCTCCTCAATCTGGGGACTTTTACACCTACATTTTAAAGGTGTGCCCTGGCAGGGTTATTCTAAGCATCAATGTAATGTATGGTTTGGAGCAGCTCTCAAGCTGGCAACTTCCACAGAATAGTGGGGATAACCATACCCACAGGGCAGAAGTGAAGCAATATCTCTACATGATGCTGTCACTGCCAGCAAAAAGGCTCATGGGAGGAGGGTGAAAGAAACCAAAACAGATAGAGTGCATTGTGTCTTAGGTGTCTGCCTTCAGAAAACGTAAGTCAAACCAAGAAAATAACAAGAACCGCAGAAGAATCAAGCCTGAAATATACCATAACACCACCAAACACATTCACTGCTTTTTAAAAACTGCATGAAAATGAGAAAAGAGCAGAGCCATTGAATGTTGGCTCACTACTTTTGAAATATTTACATATATTAATTTAATATCAAAATGCTCTTAAGGAACAAGAATAAACACCAAATGCAAAATATCTGTAAAAGATCTTTATCACCTGATTGTCAAGTCGCTTTTATTTCCAACGCATGATTAATTTATCAACACAAGCAAATCATACCCAAGTAAGGAGAATTAGTAGCATTTTCGATGTGCACACTTGCACCGAATTTACCCTCAGTCAGTAAAAATACAGCATGCAGGTTTTCCAGAGGAGTTATGAACTGGGTTTAAGATTTCCCTAAAAGTCCTAGTTATAGTAAATTGGAAGAAAAAAAAAAAATCATTATTACATTTACGTAGCAGCTCTCTTCTTTCTGTGTATACTGCATATACACAAAGTGGGGAAAGTTTTTGAAATTTGGACTGATTTCTTTAAATACCATAACATTTGGAAAATTGGTTTCATAGCCTAAAATACTTTTCTTTGTGGTACTACTTTGCATATGCCTTCTCACTGTTCTTAGCTTGTTTAAAAAAATAACCCTCTGTAGATGCCACGAGATGTGGTTAAAGGGTATTAATCCACAGCTCCCAAAGGAACCAGCTGACGAAGTTGCAAAGTCTCTGTCCATCATACTTGAAAAGTCTTGGCAGTTTGGAGAAATACCTACTGACTGGAAAAGGGGAAATGTAACTCCCATTTTCAAGAAGGGAAAAAAGGAAGACTCAGGAAACTATAAGCCAGTCACTTTCACCTCTGTGCCCTGCAAGATAATGGAGCAGATCCTCCTGAAGGCTCTGCTACAGCACGTAGAAAACAAAGCAGTGACTGGTGACAGCCAACATGGCTTCAACAAGGGCAAATCCTGCCTGACTAATCTGAGGCCTTCTACAATGGGATCATAGAATAAGTGGGCAAAGGAAGAGCAACCGACATCATCTACCTGGACCTGTGCAAAGCTTTTGACACTGTCCCACACAACATCCTGGTATCAAAACTAGAACAGTATGGATTCGATGGATGGACCACTCATTGTGTAAGGAACTGGCTAGATGGTGGCATTCAAGGAGTGGTGATCAACAGCTCGATGTCCAGATGGAGACCAGTGGTGAGTGGTGTTCCCCAAGGGTTAGTTTTTGGACCTATGCTATTTAATATCTTTGTCAACAACATGGACAGTGCTATCAAGTGCACACTCAGCAAGTTTGCCAATGACACCAAACTGTGTGGTGAGGTAGACACCCTAAAGGGAAGGGATGCCATCCAGAAGGACCTTGACAGGCTTGAGAAGTGAACTTCATGCAATTGGCATGACCCCAAACAGGCCAAGTACAAGATTCTGCACCTAGGTTGGGGCAATCTCAAGCACAGATACAGGCTGGGTGGAGAATGGATTGAAAACAGTCCAGAGGAGAAGGACTTGGGAGTAATAGTGGACAAGAAGCTCAACGTGAGCCAGCAATGTGCATCTGCACCTCAGAAGGCCAACCATGCACTGGGCTGCATCAAAAGAAGCATGGCCAGCAGATCAAGCAAGGTGATTCTCCCCCTTTACTCGGCTCTCATGAGACCCCACCTGGAGTACTGTGTCCAGGTCTGCAGCCCCCAACACAAGGACATGGAGCTCATGGAGAAAGTCCAGAGAAGGTCACGAAGATGATTCAAGGGCTGGAGGACCTCTCCTATAAAGACAGGCTGAGAGAATTGGGGCTGTTCAGCCTGGAGAAGGCGGCAGGGATATCTTATAGCAGTCTTCCAGTGCCTGAACGGGCCTACAAAAAAGCTGCGGATGAACTTTTTACAAGGTAGTCAGAGGACAAGAGGTAATGGATCAAAACTTGAAGAAAGGAGACTTAAGTTAGACATTAGGAGAAAATTCTTTCGTGTGAGGGGAATAGGTCCTCTCTTCCCATGAAGCAATTTTTTTTTAATTAAAACTGACCCAGGAGAAAGAGGAAAACAAGGTATTTTTCTGCCCTTTCAGTAAGTTAAATTTAATTCAGTGAAGGATGCAGGGAACACCAACACAGAAAAGATGTGGGTAAATTTTACATTCAGAAAAAGTTAGTCCTCCTCTTTTCAGCATCAACAAGCTGCCTCATGGTCTTAGCCTTAAATAAGATTAAAAAATCCAAATCCACAATCTAATAATTGGTCATCAACAGAGTTGACACCCTGCACACATGGTGCTGCACAACAGCATGCAATGTAAGTTTCATTCTCATTAATTAGCTGCAAGAGCATATTGCTACTTCTGAGAAGGCAGGGACTCAGCAGCAGGTGTGGGGCTGCTGGGTGAAAGAGAAGGTAAAGCTCACTGAGATTCTTTTCTGCAACAACCATGGTCTGGTGCTAGCATGACCTTTTGCTCAGTGCTAAGCAGTGCCTCCCAGCAGACGCTGCTGAAAACACCACTGCTAGAAGGGGAGCAATGAGTGCATTTCTCACTCGTACCTGAGCAAAATTTTGTGGGACATGTAAAAGCACCTTTCTAGCTAAAAACAATGCTGCAAGAGCTATAGCAAACACTGATTGTATTAAAACTTCAAGAAAGATTTTTAAAGTTAATTCTAATAAGCGATGTTAGAAACAGATACAGGAATAGCAAATAGCTCTTTCTGTAGCAGATCAGTTCAGGCTTGTCTCCTCCCCTCAAACAGAGATTTTGCAATTAACAAGTAAAGCAGATCTCCTCCAACCTTGCTCAGAATTTTATGCAACTGCAACAATGATCCTCAAGAGTGATTTTTTTAATGTATTCCAGCAGTTTAAAAAGAAAACTACAGATTAACCAAATTGTTTCTCACATCTCTTTTTATTCCATGTGAAAGCAAAAGAAAAATATCTGTAGGACACCTGAGAAGGGAAAAGACTCACATATTTTACTTCATTTTATTAAAGCAACACCAGCAGCATTAAAGTTCCTTTTAAAAATGGATTTGAGGAAGTGCTCCAAAAGCCGTCTGCACTATGCTGGACTGAAGGACAGCTTCACAGGCTTATGAAGAATGCAGAAGCTGTGGGAAGCTGCTTCTTGCCAAATGAAAGTTTAGCCAGAGAGGACGACATGCTCTTGCCTCATCATCTGCACTAACTACAAACTGCACGGAAGGATTAGCAACTCCAAAATTTTCTTCTGCAGATCTCTGAGTGGCCATGTTTGACAGTCAGAAGAAATAGTACCTTTACAAGGTTGTATGTAACAGGAGCCACCTGAAAGCCTTGTTATCCTCTGCAGACGGTACCAGAGTGATAACTCAGTAAGACTCAGATGTGCTCTCAGCTCTGGGATAATTACCGCAGTAGGACTAATGCAAAACCAGGGTTATAGTTACCTGCAGAACCCAGAAAAACACCCAAACCCTGGGTGAACATCTCAACTCCTTGTTGAGATTTGACCTGAAAACTCAATGTTCCTCCCCTTATACTCCATCCCCCAGTCCCCTTTATTTTCAAAACTAAGAAAAACCTAGGCCAAGAGAGAAATGTGGTACATTCCACATCACCAGTCTCTCTTATAAAAAGTGGATGCCGAGGCATCTCCCTGCTTCGTAGTCTAGACGTAGCCAAGGAAACAGCTTGATTACAGAAACTGAGCAATAAAAAGCTTCATAAGAGCTGAAGGTCTCTGAAAGCATATAGGACAACAAAAACAGATTGAGAAGAGTGTTGTACTGTGAAACAAGAAGAAAACCAAACCCAAAATGACTTCATTTCTGATAACAGCTGATGCATAAAAGCCTGCTCTGTCTTGTTTTTCTTAATAGCTTTTGAAGTCAGGCAAGAGGCAAAACTATGCAACAGAATTATACGAATTTGAGGAGTACCACAAAGCTACCAGAAGACAAACTAATTTGGAGGAGACACACAGAAGACCCAAACAGACACAAGCTGCTCTAAAGCCTATATCACAAATACAAAAGGATTTGAGAAAAAGGGGTAAGCATGCCCATGGGGAAACCGTGTCATGGCAGACTTGGCAGGCAGATCATTTCCAACTCCAATTTTAATACTTGACCACAGAACTGGAGTTTGAGCAGAAGCCAGAGTCCCTACTGAAGCCAAAAGAGGAATCAGAATTGGCTTCCATTCAAAGCTGGGCATGCCCAGGCAAATCAAAAGAGCTTGCACAGTATCTGGTTCAAGAAAAAGGAAGGAAGATGAAGTCCAAGTTACTTCACTGGCTCCATCAGCATGCATATGGCATGCTCAGAGAACATGCCAGATTGAAGGAACACTACACTGGTACAATGAAGCTTGGGTGCTACAGCCTGCCTGTTGGGTTCTTGCTCTGGCACATGAGGGAAACCGTTTCTTGGAACAAAGATATTTGAAAGCCAGCCATGAGTGCACAGACCCAGCCCAGGCAGCAACACCTGAAGAATGAACACACTACTTAGGAACAAAGGAACGGCTGTGCTTTCTGTGCTGTGGTAGCCTTTACAATCCTTCCATCTCCTGAAGAAATTAGTTATACAGACAGCATACAGGAGAATTGCTGTTACAGGAGCAGATATTTAAAAAGGAAAAAAAAAAAAAAAAAGCAAGCATGTTCTGGGTGTCCTTTGTAACAGAAATGTCTTAAATTGCTTTCAAATACAGATCCAATAAAGGACTATATGCCCCAGTGGAATAACATTTTCTGAGCATAACCATGTGCTTTAAGCAGCTTTCTGCAGTATGCGGAGTAGCAGAAAGCTGCGTTTTGCATTGCTCAAGGAGAGAGTCCTCAACAAAAGCCACAAACACGCTGCACTACTTTTAACAGATTCATAAACACTGATGTCCTCTGCAGAAAGGTGGAATAGCAAAGATAGAATTAAAAGAGCTCTCCTGATGTTGAATTCTGCCTGTTTTTTCCAAGGTGTGCACACAGGTCAAGAACAGAGACCTCCAGCAAAACACCGACTAGCTGTGCTGCCACAGTCATCCCTAGCTTGGAGCAGCTGCCATGGAATTTGCTAACTACTGAGCTCCTACTGTCAAAGTAACAACAATAACCATGTTCTATCATGGCTCTCTAGGCATTTAGCAAATGTTTTCCAGAGAGATTAGGTTTTTCAAACTCCTCTGTGAGCCAGCTTGGGTGCAATATACCAGACCATGAAATGTAATTTCATTTGGAAAGGTTATCTGCTTTCTAATTTCTATTCTGAAAGCGGACCATGTTTCCATCTAACTTAAAGCAGACATTTCACTGTCTTTTTTTTTTGCCTCTCTTTCTTTTTTTTTTAATAAGGGCTTACTGTTGCTAAGGTTACAATCAATCATTTTTCCTTTAGCACATCTGAATATATATCAGATATTGTGCCAGAAATTGTGCTTATCACACTGAGGAGTGTGTATGTGTGCTTCCATACTAGAGGTACAAACCCATTCAGTCACAACTTGCCTGCGTTCTCTTGTCCAACATTTTTAAGGTTAAGACATCTTTTTAAAGCACATGGAATTATTGCATCTTCTACTGTACAATTTTTATATGTACTCACATAAAAAATCGTTATCATTTATGCAGAGGTATAATTGCCACTGCCCTCTTATGGGCATAGAAGTTAAAGCTATTACTCTAAACACTAATGTGAACTCTGCTTTATAGGATTTCAGTCACTGGTTTTAATTAACAGCACACAGAGGTCAAATACGTTTATGTAGAAGGTGTTCTTTGCCTTTGTTACTTACTTGCAGTCAAGAAACTATGCATAAAGTGAAGCTAGGACAGAGAAAACTGTAGCACTTGTTAATTACTCAATATGAATAAGAGGGATAACATTATCCAGAAGTGAATGACATGAACTGATTAAAAGACTGAAGGCAATTTGCCCTATCCCAGATCTCATTTAACTTTTCTTGGAACTGCATCTGTCTTTCTAAAGAAGAAAGGAAAAAAACAAACAAACCCAAGCAAGAAAAAAAAAAAAAAGAAAGAAGGAAAAAAGAAAAGAGAAGCACCAGATGAAGGTGGTATGTATATTGGATTTAAATATATGTATATATATGATAAGATTTCATAAAAATGGTTGGCAATCAAAGAGTGGTTCCAGTAGTTGTTTTCAGTAACGCCATGAAGACCAAGAACACACAATGACAGATATGCCTATTAAGTGCTTTTGATCATAATGTATCATTAGTTGATTTGTCCATGTCTGCAGCTCTTACTTCCTAAGAAAAGTTTCAACTGGTTGATTTTTGCAGCTGCCCTGAAAGCAGCTGCTTTCCAGTAATACAGCATTTTAATCTTGTTAAGCATTGTATTCAGCACCCATATGAATCCAATAAAATGTTACATACACTTGGTTCATGCTTCAGTGTTGTCAGCAATAGAGATAAGGCCCCTGCTTCTTCCCTCCAACTCAACGGGACCAGTTGGGAAATTCAATCACCCCTGAACAGAGTTTTGCCTTGGTGAATTCCCAACAGTAAGCAGAGGGCCAAGCTTCTATGTCTGCCATCATTCAAATTACCACCAAAGAATACTTGTGAGATTAGCAAGAGGAACGACTGGAGGCAGTCGCCAGGCTGCACATTTCCCCAGCCAGCAGCAGTACCCGTGGCACCCAGCTACCTCCCTCACAACCAGGGTGCTGATGAAGTGCCAGCTGCTCTTGAACAAACCAAAGAATGTCTTCCCATTTCAGATGCAGGTGATCAGTGGTTTTGTTTTGGACAGTATGCAAGCTTCTTTAATTGAGAGCCCCATTAGGAGAGTTACTCAGCTAACAATTGCCAAGGGGAATGTGGAGCTCAGGATACAGGAGTGTCTACCCTTAACTGAATATTTTGAGTTGGGAGAGTTTAAGAAGAGCGTCTGGAGAAAAAAAAAAAACACCTCTGCCAAATAGAACAAACCATGCATGGAAACAGAAGAATACTAAAACAACACTAACTAGCTAACGATATGCAGAATGTTAACTGCTTTTTAGATTAATCTTCAATTTCAATCCAATACTTGGAGTACAGCCCTGTTGTAAAGGTACAATAGTGGATTCAGTTTTTTATGTCATATCAGGTACCCAGCAATTGCAGGCTAGCACTAGACGTGCAAGACAAGGTTCGGGCACTTGAAGTTTTCAAGTTCTAGCTAATAACTTCATTAACTTCTCCACAGTAAAACTATCAATCCTAAAGCTGTTTAGAAAACCTATTTTCATTGTCAACATTAATTTCTTTATCCTACTTCTATGTCAGCTTAATGTTATTGCTTATTCAACCAGAGAAAAATGACTACAGCATATCTTTATAAGAAATCACAGTTATAAAATGCAGAATATTAGGAAAAAATCAGTAATGCTTTTTTTGTCCAGTAGTTAAATGACTAGCTGGATGTAGAAATTAAGAAAAATACTATACCACTCCAGATCATTTACTAGGTCTCTATAAGAAGATATTATTTTATTATTATTATTTTATTTTATTTTATTTTCTCAGGATTTTGCTGTTGTGTTTTTGGTGGTAGTGATGAAGGAAAGAAAAAGAAAGCTCCAAAGAGTCTTTTGTTTTTAGAGTAGAAAATCCTGCCAGACTAAAAGGGTCACAAGAAGTCCCACCACATGCATGGGAAGGGGAAAAAAAAATTCACAGTCTCCCTTCAGAGACATGGTTACAGTCTCCAATAGCTCCTCCCCAGCTCAGCACAGAGCAGGCTGCCTTGCAACCCTCCTCATTTGGCCCAGGGAGCAAATACCAGGCAAATGAAGAAACCGTGTCAGACCCACCTGCCAAAGCCTTGTGTCACAGCACTTGGTGCCTGTGAGGCTCCCCCAGCCCACACAGACAGAAGTGTCGGGTGTGGCTTGGACAGATCCGATACAGAAGTAGAGGAAAAAAACCTTTCCACAGATGACCTGGAAGACTACTGTATAATGAAAAATGCATTGTTAACAAGAAGTCAAAGATTTGGTTTTTCCACTTATGTATTATAGATAAGCAGCTTCACATAAGCATAAAAGGGTAGGCTCAAAAACATTCAGTCTCAGTACTGCAATTCAGTAAGAGTAGTAAGACCATGTAGAGGCAAAGATTGAGAAGCAAAGGCAAACCAGTGGTATCTTTTACTGGCCACTAGAACAGTAACTAAAGGCTTCTGGATTACATTATGAGATGGAAACAATAATACATCACTGGACAGGTTAGCTAGATGTTTAGCATAGGCTTGACTGTATTAAAAATCTAAACACTGAAAGCTCAGGTCAGACTCAACATTAGCAACCCATAAGAACTCAGCCTACAATCAGAAGAACCTCCTGAGAAAGAAGTAATGTCAACCATAGGACCTCTTTAACTTATTTCCCATGACAAAACAGTACATAGATGGATTTATGTAAGCAAGTACTGGAGGAAATTCAGTAATCTAAGTTGGATGGCAGCAACATTAATGTCAAATGAGGCCCAAAGTCCTCACTTACAATGAAGCCATCTTAGTCTAGAAGGAGCTCACAACAGAGTCTTAGGTTGTGTACTCATGTCCTGACACAGGTTCAAGAGCTAAAAGCTATCGGTGGACTTACCAGCATGAGAAATTAAGAGTGTGTATACGTGCATGCACAAACTAATTTTGTTTTTAGAACTGTGAAGTGAAAATCCTGGTGTTTCAGCCAATGGGAAGGACTGACCAGCCCCTAGCACTGCTGGGTCTGCAGTAGCTCAAGTAGGTACAGCAAAAGCCAGGGAAAATGCAAGGAGGCAAAGCCTGAGAGCATCGATGGAACAGAACCACAAGTGCAGCACAGAGTGGAAGTCCCAAGAGCAGCTTGGTGGCACCAAGGCTGATCTGATGCTGTTTTCATACAGCCTGAGCCAGCCTGTTTAAAGGCAGAAATAGCATTCAGACAAGATGGCAGACCTCCCACTTTGAGCAGTAAGCAAGGAAGAAGCAATTCTACTTAAAGTAACTGCTCTGAAGCTACAGGGAAGGATGAGAAGACAAAAACAAGTTTCTAATCTGAGCCGTGTCCAGTGAGTTGGTATGGAGTTGTAAAGAACATCAATATGTAAACAGCTTTCTTACTTTACAGAAACACCTGCTTCTACACCAGACTCCTCATCACTGTTCAAGGTATCTCAAGCTTGCCAGCTGCCAGGAGGAGCTGATCCTCTTCCTGTACCTTGGGCAGGAAAGAAGAGGTGTCCCTAGCCTGTCCCATCACTAAACAATGGCATACTCCTCTTTGACTTCATCAGGTGCAGAAAGCATGTCCCCATACCCAGCTAGGCACACTTTTCATACATTCAGCTTTTCAGAAATTAGAAATCTTTCCCTGGAAGTGCTTCCCCACTTTCACTCCAGAAAATAAATCCTACTGGTTTCAACCAGCCCTACACACCAATAATACAATGAAGTCCCCATAACTGTAAAATTACAAGTTCATACATTGCAAGCCTAGCTTATCTTTTTTTTTCCTTCAGTCTAAGCTTTCCTAGTCTTTTCCTAACTAGGGAAAGGTATACACAAACCAGATAGCCATCTTGCAGGTGTGCTTGGTACATGCTGACTGGTAATATCTATAGGTTTGCATGGTTCCCTTTGAACCCAGGGGAGTCACTCCTCTTCTGACTCAATTGTCACAGTCAATTCCACTTTCCTGAACAAGTCTGGTATTGGAAGAGTCTGAGAGCAACTACTTTCCTCCCCTTGGCAGTGAGTTAATGTAAGCCCAAATAATTGTTAGGTCTCTAGCTACATTTGGTGCTCAATTCCCAACTGAAAGTTTAAAAAAGAGCTATAAAAATCAATGTACTATGATTCATAAGTTCGCCTCTTGAATGTTTTGCATCTAAGACATGGGGTTTAGTTCACTTTTAACACCATCCCTGACCTTATATTGCCTGCAGAAAGATTACTCATGGTCATTTGTAGGAGTAATATTGGAAAACCTTCACCTCAGAATTTCACTATTACATCCATCTAGCCATTGGAGTGCTTTCTGCATATTATTCTGTCTACAGACCTGATGCAGATTCTTTCCCATCTACAGCTATCTGCAAAGGCCATGGTGTGTCTGCACTGACACAGTAATTCCCTCAGCACTTCCCATGTCATTGCTCTCATTTCAGTGCTTCGACTCCAAACCTGGAGTAGATCTAAAATGACAGGAAGCACTTCAGCACCCTGCCACAGACTGCTCCCTGAACCCAAACAAGTCTCCATCATAATTGCAGGATACTATGTGCATCCTCTGAAGCCATGGCGGGACAGAAGTTCCTTCATCTCCTGTGAACTAACTTGGTACAAAAGATTAACAGAATCCATGACACAGACAGAAAATTGTATAACAGGTAAAAGTACCAATATACAACACAAGATACCTGTCTCTCTGATCAACATTATGTACTCATAAATTACACCTCTCTATAGGTAAATGTCCTTTTTCAAGGATTAATGTCCAATCTGTACTCAAATGCATAACAACATAATGAAGCACAGCTACACAGATAATGAATTTTGGAAGAGTTCATGGAATGGAAGGGTCAAGGTAAGACAGCAGGATGAGTGCCAGCAGCTGAACCCCTTCTCAGCCTTGCAACCAGGGCCCATGCCAGCCATACTACATTACTACTGAATGACTCCAAAGACTCTTGTCTTATATTTTGAGAGGCTTTTAACACACTCACTTTATCAAGATGCTTAAGGAAGAAAATGGATAACTTGGGAAAGGAGAAACAAAGAAAAATTATGAAAAGCCAGTAAATTTAAATGAAAATACCAGAAATCCTGTCTGCAAACCAGAGCAAGCTCATTACATTTTATGTCAGTCAACCTGATCCTACACTTTTGCAATTAAGGCAAAATATACAGATTTGGTGAAAGAATTTATAAGCTTGTAACTTTTTTAAAAAGTAAACTAGTATTACCATGCACAAAGCCAATTCTGCTTTATTAAAGTGAATAGTTTCTCTGTTTTTACAATTGTTAACCTAATTCTGACACCTCCCCCTTTTCTTAAAACTGCAGAAAACAAAAGAACCTGTGACAGAAATCACAGTGCTCCTGGATCACATAAAGGCTTGCCCTGAAATCTGAAGACACTTGATAAAGCCCCTCTGGTTGCCCTAACAATGAGTCCCTGGAAGGAGATGCCATTCACATCTCTCAGAGTAGTAAACCCTTCTCCACAATTCAAAGATATAGGAATTTATTAACCAAAATACTAGCCACTGGGGCACACACTCAAAGTAAAAAAAAATAATAATAAATGTACATAACATCTCAAAGAAAGAGGGAGATTTAGAAGATAGAATGTCAAGGTCTGACTACTATTCTTAGCTCTGGATGAATCAAAGACCTTTCATCAATATGCCTCTTTTAAATTGCAGGTGCTTACACAGAGAGTAGGCTTCTTCAGGGTCTGTTTTAAGGAATGAAGCAATATAACCAAAGTGCATGAGGAAAAAAATCAGTTTATCATATCTGTGGTGATTACAGCCAAGGACTCTCAGATGTCTGAGTAGCTCCTCACTGGTCTCATTGTATCTGTAGACACATACATATGCATAAAGCGTGTTGCCTTCTGTAAAGGGGGATTCAGTAATAAGTCAGTTAAATCATCCTTCAGAGGTTTTGAATCCATATTCTTCCCTCTAGAGAAAAGTCTAGGAGCTCCTTAATGACTAGTATTAGCAGAGGAGCTGTTGCATGACAAGTTGAATCAGACACTTTGAAAAGCCAGTGTGTGATTCTCAAGTTGGCCATCAATTATATCAAGAAAACAGATGAAGGAAGTGTCTTCTTGCACCAATCTCAAGTCACTCAACAATGAGAGTTTTGTTCATTCCAGGTTTCATTCCTTCCACATATCTTCCACGCCTCAGCAGACAGCAGAAGCATTTAATGATAAATTAGAAACGACCTATTACTTCATCCTCAACACCTCTAGCTGTGACTCCCTTACTGTCTTCTAACACTGCTATCTCACCTCCCTACCATGCTTTTGTCATCTCCTGTTAGATGTAAAGTACTGATTTACATGCCCTTCTCCTGATGAGAGTAAACATTGTAATTAATTTTTTGCATCAGTGTCAAAGTTATGTAGATGACAATTTTAAGCTTTTGATCTGCTAGTTTTGTTTGTTTGTTATTCTTGGAGGAGCTGAGGCATAGAGCAACTCTTTTGGACTCAAATAAAACTACACTTTTATTCCCTGTCCTGGCTGAGGCTCAAGTCACATTTGTGTCTCAGTCTTCCCATCCTGTAAAATAAAGGTCACAATACCAGCCCATAATAATGTATGCAGACATGTACTATTGAAACATGGTACAACATTTTTAATAATTTGATTTTTCAGTACATAAGGCTTAATAAAAGCATTTATCTTTGTTCTTTTGAAAAAATGCATGTGAAAAAGTCCGCCAAATCACCCTGCAAGTTAAAACTCACAACTTATATTTAAGTATCAAACTGCCTTTGATGTCTAAAGACATGATAAATGGAAGTGAAAATGTTACCTTTCCAGGAAGAACTCTGTGTTCAAGTCCAGTACTGGAAGTGGCTGAAAGTGAGCGTGTTTGCACAGTAAACAGAGCAAACAAGACCAGGAGGTTCCAGAAAAATGTAAATATACACAGTGTGGCAAAATGCTCTTTGCATCCTTATTTCATTAGTCTGTCACTAACACTGACAAATCATGTATGTCAAACTGAGTGTTGTCTGTGATCCATAGGATATTATTAATTAAAAAAATTAATTATGCTGCCAGTTTAAAATACTCCCCTGAAACATCTTATGCTGGTATCACAGATGCATTTGAAAATCTTGATAGTAGTGCCCTTTAAAAAATATATTGTCTCCTTAAGTGACTAGTAGGATTGGAAAACATATTGAACTGGGAAGGAGAATGTGTGAATTGAGGAACACTGGAACGATTACACAATAGTAACTCTTAAGACAAGCATTGTGGAAAAATGCAAAATAAAATTATACAGAATAGATATATCCTATGTAATGTTACAGTTCAGAGGTACAATATCTGTGAAAAAAGCTTTTGAGACTATTGAAGGAAAAAACACCTATCATTTTAAGACCAAATGAGAGACTATTGAAACTGTTAGTTACTAGAGAAAATTCTCACTGCTGCCTACACTGAATTTCCAAACATAAATCTCTAGTTCAGGGCAAGGGGGAGGGGGAGAAAAAGCAAACAAAAACCAACAAGAACAAATCCCAACACACTGAAAACAATGAAGCATCCATAAAGGCTTATTTGAAATTCTTCTTTTTGCTAGCATACTTCTGTCTCAGTCCCAGTTTAATGTGCAGTCCAAGCACTTGAGGTTGAGCCCCAAAGAAAAAGCCATTACAAGGAAAACAGAACTGTATTTGGTAATGCCCTGAAAATGATGTGTCAAGTCAATTAGAAGGTCATACCCAAGTTTATTTGGGTATGAAATTAAAAATAATAGGTTAGTTAAAAGGATGGAGGAAGGCATGTGTAAGAGAAGAGAGGAGGTAAGCAACAAAGTCAATTTCAGCAAACATTGCTTGGTTTCTAGCTGATCCAAGGAGAGGCAGAGTATTTTTGAGATATTGTCTCGGTCTGTTTCATCTCAACACCTGTCCTGCTGTCCACTGTTTTCTGCCTTCACTAACTTCAATTGTGTTTGACTTTCTGCTTGAAAAGTAGTATCAGTACATCCATCCTTGCTTCCCAATACTACACTACAATTTGCCTTGCAAAATAAGTTCCACAGTGGTCACAAAAGCTATAAATGCTATGTCATATTTTCCCACCTTCAATGCCTTTAGTTGAACTACATTCAAAGCCTCAGCCAGAGAGAAGGGCTTTTAACCACAGGAATACAAAAAGATCCATCTTCTTCTCTAACCTGTGTGCTAAGTTATTCACCTAAATCAATCATGTCATCTTCATTACTTCTTTCCCTTCATACCTCTCAGTAGTCAGCTCTCTTGCAAATGTTCAGGAATATTTGCAGTCATCGGACTGACAGCAGTACAGAACATCAGACGTGCAAGTGGTGCAACACTTGGTCATTTAAACCTGACAGATTGAGGGTGGTAGTTGGGGTCAGAGCAGTAAAGAAACAATTTTTCAAGATGTTGGGAGTAGGTTGCTGATCCTCTTCCAATAGCAGCTTTTTGGTCCTTTAACACGGAAAAGGAGTGATGATTTATGTATTGACCCCTTAGAAGAAGTGTGGCTTTTGCCCTGCTTGATAATTAATCAAATGCTAAAACACACCTTGACAAAGCTGCCTGCCCTCACAGCAGAAAATTCACAAGAGGCATCAACATTTATGCAACAGCATTCAAAACCACTTGCAGTAAGTAACCCAAAGGAAGAGGTGGTTACTTAACCACCCAGCCAAACGGAAGGCTTTGAATGAAAATAAAATGATGAACTAAGCAGACAAAACCCAAAAGTCTCCCTATTATGTGAAATGGCAACCTCATAAAATCTGGAAGGCCAGCTGGAATGCAGCTTTACAGGCAGCCTCTCCAACTCCAGTGGGAAACGTTATTTGCAGTTCTTCAGTTATTTCTCTAAAGTCAAATCACTTGCATCCAGCAAAAACATTAATAATGCAGTTTCAAAGATTATAATTGAGATTTTTATAACCCTCAGAGACTGAGTAATCTCTTTAGCAGTATACATCTCTCAAAAGGAAACATTTCACTTACTGGATGGCTTTCAAATACCCTACTCTCTTCCTATCTCCAAAATCCTGTAGAGTTTACAAGCCTTTTTCCCATAACTCCATAATTCACCCTTCTGCTTCTCCCCCAGTATTTCTCCTCTGTATTTCCAAACCAACAGTTACTATACACTGTCAGAGGCACCATCCCCTTCTGTGCACCAGCACAAGGCACACAGCTAGAAGTTCATAGTATGCAAAGAGAAGTCCTTGGGGTGCAGGGAAGCTAATTACTATCACAGAAGATGGATCATGGGAAAATTAAGATCGGAAGAGACATCATCAGATCTCAATTTATAGCTGCTCTATGATCCTTCCATGACTCACTACAGAAGAACCTGGCTCCATCCTCTTGATAAGCTCTTCAGAGGTATTAGCATGCTGCTATTTGGTCTTCATGAAATTCTCTCCTTTCCAGGCTGCACAGCACCTAGTCCTGCACCCTCTCTTCAAAGGGCAAGTGCTTGAGGCCTGACTATCTTAGGGGTCCTCTGCTAAAGTTTTCCCAGTTCATCAACATCTTTCTTATACTTAAGACAGAGCAGGAAAATAGGACTCTCGATTTGGCCTAACAAATGCTGAGTAGAGAGGGAGAGCCACTTCCCTCTATCTGCCAGCTGTGCTTCCTCCTGGTGCTGCTGCCTGGCTTAGGCTCAGATGACTTCAATGGTTCCTCAGATGTGGCTTTCTGCCTTTCATCAGCTGCTAGGGCACTGAAGCTACCTTGCAGCTGCAGATGTGGAGAAACCACCACTCTCCTGGTGCCGAAGATACCAAACTTTCAGCTTTCTCCATCGTGGGAGTCTCTATTTACCCTAAATCAAAACAGTTTCTGGCTGCCTCTCTTCTGTGCAGTTGGGAGTTCAGGCTCTCATCTCTTCAAGATCTCCGAAGATTCTCTCAACTCCATTTTTCATCTTTCCTGATGGTGCACAGTAGTTGACCTTCTCCAGACTGACCTCAATGTGGTGACAGCTCCTCAGTCAGTACACACCACCTGCAGCCAAAAGTATCGTCTTGGAATCATAGAATAATTTAGGTTGGAAAAGACCTTTAAGATCAACCAGTCAAACTGTAAATCCTCCTCTGCCCTAGCCTCAGCAAAAGGCCCTGGGCAACTCTGCAGCCCAGCCCTGTAGGGCTATTTCCTTTCTTCACACCTCTCCTAGGGTACATTCCTCTGCTGACGGGTAGTGCTCCAGCAAGACCTGGAGACCATCCCTTGTGGCACCCCACCTTTGTAGGTGCCAAGTCCTATGCTATCAAGGAAAGCCAAACCACCAGGTTTGGTCAAGCAGGTACAAAGAAGCACCAACAGTAAACAAAGGGCACAGTAGTGTCCGGGACACCTTGTATATACCCTGCCCACAGCCTCCCCATATGGCACTGCTCATGAAGACCCACCTCTCCAGCTTCACCACACACACCTAAGCAGGCTCCTTCTTGCCAGGCTACAAGCCCCTCAAACTTATCCCAGCCATGTTTCACTTAATTCATGCATGCTGCTCAAGCAGAAAAATACCTACAAGAAGATTCTACAGATTCTAGGGAAAACCAGCAAATACAGCAGTTTTCTCCCTTGCACTGCTAAACCCCTGGGCTTGTCTCTAATGCTGTGTTTTGGTGGTTTTTTTTCCTAAGTTTTTAGAGCAAACAGCCATTAAAAAACTGATGAGTCCCTAATAATAGCTTGCCCATGGATTTCTTCAGCTTCCCAAGCAACTGCAAAGACCAGTTTTGTTTAAAATGAGACAATGCCAGCCTTTGGCTCTGAACAAGAAGGCATGTGCCTGGGACTGAACCTGGCTGGAAGAGACCCACATGAGCTGTTTGAGTTAGGCTGGTGCCCAAACAGCTGTTTTCCCACTTCATATCTGCACAGCTCTTCGCTCAGTTTAGTGCCTATGGAACTGCATGGACCAAGCCACTACAGCAGGAAAAAAACTCCCACAACCAGACAAAATACCTCCCACACTCCCTGGCCCCTTCCTAACGCTTGCAAACCTTTCCTTTCCAGCTGTCTTTCCCACCTTGAAAAACTGATTAAAGAAAATCATGGCAAAATTCAAGTCCAACCATGGCCTGTTGGGGAAAGAAACATAGATAATTGGAAAGGAGACATTTTCCATTTTCACAGCAGAAACACAATTCTTGTTTCAAGTTATGGGAAAAAAAAAAAAAAAAAAAGCTAAAAATTAATTTCAGCTTTTAGGTAGAATTTCAAACTTTCCAGATTTTTTTCCCAGTTTCTTTGAAGACTCCATACTTGCAAATGGTGTTTAACTTGTCTAACAGACACAAAGCAATGCTCGCAAACAGCTGAAAGCCAGTATTTTATATGAAAGTCTCTACTTTAGAGAATAGTAAAGCAGAGAGTAGTAGTAAGGAGGGCAATAAAATGTCTTATAGATTGGCCAACTTTTTTGGTTTTTTAACTTCTCATTAATTATGTTTTCATTAACATTACTGTTCTACATCATATTGAGCTAATAGATTTGTCTATACTTAAAAAAAATAATTAAAAAAATATAATGTTCATCGTATAAAAGCTTCCAAAGGGACAAGTTCTGTTGGCAGAATGTAGAGTCTCCATCCAGCAGTGAGACCCTGAGCTGGGCACTGACTATGAGGAAAAGGTTGAAAGCTCCTCTGAAATCTTCATGGCTCTGAAGAGGCAATCTGACTGAAAGTGTTCAAGTCTTTAGAGGTATCTGCTAAACCTGCTTCACTTAGTAGATGTTAACTGCATGAAGACAGGCACAGAAAAAAACCCAGCACACTGATAAACTGGAGCAAGTACAGTTGAAAGCAATCAGGGTGGCTGGGGGCAGGAGCACTTGCCCTGTGAGAAGAGTCCAAGGGACCAGGGCTTGTTCAACCTGAAAGAGAGATGGCTTCAAGACTCACCTTAGATCCAACAGGAACCTGTCAATAGTTCTAAGGAGCTTATCAAGAAGATGGAGTCAGGCTTTTCTGTTTTGAGTTGTGGGAGGACAAGAGACAGAAGACAGAAAGTGATCTGAGAAAGTGATTCAGACTGACTATAGTGAGAAACATGTTCCCCATGAAGATAGCAAAAGAGTAGGACAGGCTGCCCAGCGAGGTTGAACAGTCTCTGTCCTTGAAGGTTTCCATGACCCAACTGTCTGAAGCCAGACCTGACCCCAGAGCTAGCTCTGCTTTGAGCTGCAGACTGGACTACAGACCCCTGGTTGCCCCTTCCAGCTTGAATGGGTCTGTTGTTCTGTGAATGAGTTGCATGCAAGTTGGGATAATTCACTTGGAATTTTCTTTGTATCCAATGAAAAACTAGACAATCACTCCTGGCACTCACTTGGAAGCTAGGAAACCTGGATTTGAATACTACCTCTGAATGAAACAAAGATTTGAATCTTAGCTTCTTCATTAAAAATGAAGGCTTAACAATTCTGAAGTTTGCTTTAATTAAAGGAAATTCACTTGTAGCTAAATTGTTTCAACTAAAGCAGATATCTGCAGCTTAGCAAAGGAAATATAATAACTGTATTTCAGTTTGACCCAATTCAAAATTATTCATTTTTCACAACCACTAATCCAAAGCTAATACCGTCTACACAACTCCAGATATTTTTTCCCCAAACATTCTTGGTCTTATGTTGACTTTTAATATTTCTGTAGTAATTTTGTCATATTTGGGCACTCCTACATCATCTGTAGATACACTCTCCCAAAAGCCCACATAAAAAGATAGGTCTGTTCCTTCCATGCTGAACAGCAGTTACTGTAGATAAAGAGGAGATTAATACTAGAAAGAAGAGATGATAATTCAAGATACATTGAGAAACATTATCTTTAATTTATATTAAGTATACCTTTATGAGCTTAGACTCTCCATATATTCTATGCCATGCCATTGGTGAAAACATTAAAAAGGTGTAAATTGAGGAAGCAGGATTAAGAAGTTACCAAGCAGCCACAAAATTTCCTTCTCTAGTATTCAAGAGTAACTGAATGTCCTTTTTAGGCATGATTCCCATTAAGCAAAAATTTAGATAATATATACACTAGCTTTTCAAGTAGGAGATGCACTGAAATGTCTGAAAAAAGCACAGATTGTTTCCCACTATTGTTACTGGACTTCAAGTATATCTGTTCTCCTATAATTACTCTATTGACATCACGTTTAATTGGTGTTCTTATTTTGCCAATGACCGACTAAAGACTTATCATATTAATTAGCAGTAATGAGACAGTTCAAACCACCCACTGTCATTAATTTCTTAAATGTGTACAATAAGATGTACACTAATTGTGACAGGTAATTGGTACCTGCCCACATTCTGCCTCTTTTAAAACTTTTCTGAAGTAGATTTAAGAGTTAATCATCATAAATCAGTACTTTTTACACTGATGAAGCACAGCCTTTTCAAGCAATATACTTCTGAATTTACGCAGAAATTTGTTCTTCTATGAGAAAACAGAATTGGGCTGTAGACTTCCTAAATTACAGACCTAGATAGTTATCCAGCCAGAAAGGCTAGAGAATTTTATCCAGTTAGACATTTTGCTGAAACTCACCTAAGACATCAGACAAAAATGTTCTTGGGTTTAAATGAGTTTTGGGTCAAAATATCTTACCAGGTATGAGAGGCAGCCCCGTGCCTAGTAAGACAGAGAAGAAATGACTTACAGCATTGGTCATAAAGTCATTTACTAAAGAAGGGAGTTCAAACTCCTTGGCCAGAAAGCTAAACGCAGCAGAATCAAACCTGAGCATTCCCACCAAGGAAGACTGTTCCCCGTATCTGTTCAGGGCTAGCCAGGAAGTCTCTTGTTGTCATCTGCTGGATCTTCTCCCCTTATTACTTGGTTATACACAGATAAAAAGAAGGTACATCCCCAGCATGGGACATACCTTCAACACTGGGGTTAAAACTGTTACTCTCATTCTTTCTTTGTATAAGTATCTATTTATGCATACCTTTAACTTACACCATAAATATTTTAAAGATAGCAACAGCTCCCCACTGAAGCTCTCCACTGATAATCAGCAGGGGTGAGTCAGCGAGGCAGGGACAGCAGCTTGTTACAGATGCTCACTGTGACCCAATGATTCTTTGGGGAGCCAGGAGGGAAATTGATCTGACAGACTCCATCCACATTGCCACAGCCAACGCAGCCTAATAAAAGCAGGCAGCTGAAGGTAGTGCCTGCGAGGTGCACAAGGAAAAGGTCATCCCCTGCATTCATCCATGGTCAGAAGAAACACTATCTGAAGGAATGTAAACTCTGTGGTGGGGAGGGGCTGGAGGGGAAAGAGGGAGCAAAGAAAGGAAGGAACTTTATGCACAATTAGCTGTTGTCAAAAATGAAATACAGCTTTCTGTATATCCTCAGTCTAGTTACCTTCACAAGCAACTAATTTTTAATGTAAACAGTTCTGTGCTCCACCTGTTTTTAGGCAATGGGAAACAGGAACACAGTGATGTACAGCAGGAGTAAAGCTGATGCAAAAGCCACATCTATCTGAACAAGAGGAAAACTGTTTCTCATGGACAAGATGACTGTCAGGAGAATGGTCATTCCAATATGCAGCATCCTACCCATGTGTGATTTGAAATTATGTCCTACCTCTTAAGTTTGCTGAAGCACTGAATCAAAACATGGGTCTCAGGTCAACAAACGTTGCTGCTATAAGCACCTTCCTCTCCTCCCAGGGAATTTCTGCAAGCAGGAGGTATATGACCCATTTGAGCAAAACAGCCCTCACAAGGCTTTCTGCAACCTACATCATCTAAGTGACATGGAAAATTAGTCACAGATTGCTGGCCAAACTCTCAGAGAAGAGTCTTCCCCCTCATTAGATCTGCCAGTTAAAAAAGGTACATAGTTGCAGCATAAAGTCTTCTTCCTGTCATCAAGTATGTATGAATGAAGCTGAAATCATTAGGACCTAAGCTATAAACATGAACATGTTTTCTAGATGTTCTCTGAATTTCCTAGTCTTAGATAGGTCTGTATGAGGAAAAAAAGAAAAAAAAGTTCTAAGACAATGCTTTGGATGTACAGCTTATTTATTCTGACCTACAAGAAATTAGTCTGAGTCACACCTTGTGTTCACTCAAAGGGCTGTGCTGCTTCTAAACCCCGTGCCTTAAAAAACGTATCTCCTTACTCACTGTGTCTTGTGTCCTGCTTTGGCTGTTGTAGAAAGAAAGATTCTCTAGCCCTCTAAATTACTGACTTTCAGTTGTCTCTTTCAGCTTAAGTCCTCTCTACTTTGCCTTCTGCATCTTGGGTGGTGTGGCCAGAGCTCTTGCCAGTGAAGACTGAGGCAAAAAATTCGCTGAGTACCTCAGCCTTCTCCATATGCCATGTGACTGGGTCTCCCGTTTCCTTCTGGAGAGAGCCCACATTTTCCCTGGTCTTTTTATCACCAATGTGCCTGCAGAAGCTCTTCTTGCTGCCCTTTATAGCCCTGGCCAAATTTAATTCTATCTGGACTTTAGCTTTCCTAACTTGATCCCCGGTTGCTCAGATTCTTCGTACTCCTCCCAGGCTACCCATCCGTGCTTCCACTCTCTGCACATCTGTGTGTCCAGGAGCGATTTGTTCATCCATGTAGGTCTCCTGGCATTCTTGTCTGCCTTCCTCTTTGTTGGGACACGTTGATCCTGGGCTTGGAGGAGGTGATCCTTGAATACTGACCAGCCTTCTTTGGCCCCTCTCCCCTCCAGGGCTTTATTCCATGGTACTCTATCAAGCAGATCCCTAAAGAGGTCAAAGTTGGCTCTCCTGAAATCCAGGATAGTGAGCTTCCTTTGCACCCTCCTTTTTGACCTCAGCACCTGAATTCAACCATTTCATGGTCACTGCAGCCAAGTCTGCCCTTAAGCCTCATGTCCACCAGCCCCATCCTTGTTGGTGAGAATAAGGTCCAGCATAGCACCTTCTTCAAGTGAAAGAAGGAAACTGTCATCATCGCTTTCCTAAAACCTCATGAACTGCTTGTGCCTTCCTGTGTTGTTCTTCCAGCAGATGTTGGGGTGGTTGAAATCCCCCATGAGAACCTGGGATTGCAAACACAAGGCTACTCCTATCTGCCTCTAGAGAGGCCCTCATCCACTCAGTCTTCCTGGTCAGACGGCCTGTAGCAGACCCCCACTATGATATCACCTGCCCCATCTTCCCTTTAACCCTGACCCACAAGCTCTTGGTCAGCTCCTCATCCATCTCTGGTGGAGCTCCATGGACTCCAACTGGTCAATGGTGTAGAAGGTGAAACCCTTCCTCTTCTCCCCAGCATGTCCTTCCTGAAGAGCTTGTGACCATCTATTCCCATGTCCCAGTCATAGGAATCATCCCATCAGTGATGCCAGTAACATCATAGCCCTGAAGGCAGGCAGATGACCAACTCCTCCTGTTTGTTTCCCATGCTACATGCATTATTAACAAATTAATACTTAATATCAATCCAATGCAGTTTTTCACAACCCAGCTCCTTCAGTAAATAGTTCTGTATTGTTGCATTCACAGTCACAGAATTGTCACAGCTGGAACAAAACTCCTTAGCATTCTAGACTTAAGTTTCCATACTGGTGCCACAAGGGTTTTTTTTTAATTCTGTGAGTTTCAAAAAGCAAGTTTGATTGATGGAGCAAACTTCAAATAAAGCACAGCCAACAAGTACCTACTTCTGCTTTATCTGCATAGTTTTTGTTTCACAATTGCAGCTCAGAAGCTCAGTGGCCAAGGTAAAGCAAAGAAGCCTCTTAGAAGACAACTGTAGGTTCACATCTCAAGTACTAATGAATGCTGTGTTAACAACACATTCTGAAGTCTGATTCAGAGAAGGAGTTTAATTCCTTTTCTATTACTAAGCAGAATGCAAAATATGTGCAGGTTGGTAAAATCACAACAGAGTCGACATATCCAAAATTCTGCAACTGCATGTAGACAGGATGATGAACATAAAGCCAGTGTATTTTAATGTAACAGACAGGTATTCTGGACTCTTCCATCTGCTTATTCACACCATTTCATCTGAAGCAAGTAACTAACATTCTCTGTATGTCAGAAGTGACTAAATATCACTGCATTAACATTCACAAAGTCCTCTGAACGTGTATACAAAACACAGCAAGATCTGTTGAACAGTGTTGGGTTTTTTTAACCAACTATTACATATAATGGCCTTCAATTGGAAAAAAACCACAACAACACAACAAAAAACAAACCCTCGTATATAGCTATAACACAATAATTATGAAAACAAAACTCAATTCCCTGAAGACTCTGCCTGTATCCCTACAATCCAAACAAGCTGGAAGGACAAAGAAATTAAGATCAGACTAAGCTGAGGGATAGAGCGTGCAATAAAAAGTCCCACTGTAATGCTTTTTTATTTAAACCCAGTAAATACTGTTTATGTTTTAAGGAAAGCTAATAAACTTGTGAAAAGGACCCCTGTAAGAAAGAAATTTAGTATGTTCCACTTGGGTAAGTGGTATTGTCATCATCTGGTGATATTTCCAAGAAGAGCTGTACAAAGCCAGTACAAAGCTCCCTTGAATTTTAGCATTAAAAGGTAGAAAACTCAGGAAACCTAATGCGATAATACCCATCGCATTATCCTCGGCTACTTCTAAACTAGACATGGAAGAAGACACTTCTGATTTTGAACTAGGCACACCGCTTTGGCCAGTGGGGCATCCTCACCAGTTACCACCTTTTCCAGGCTTCAGTGGGTCTCCATTTTGGATCCACACCACCAAAGCAACACATACTAATACAGGACACCATGTACGGATTTCACAATTCCCATTCAGGCATGAAGCCTATGAATCCATGGGCAAGAATTTCTAGAGATGCAAATCATATATATCTATTTGCATATCTATGAACTCCAAGGTATTTTTCCAGGAATAAATTGCTATTCTCAAAATTTTATTGGAGAGAGATGTCACTTCTCACAATATATTGTCAAGTTTCATAATAATACAAAAGGGGCTTTATCAGCAGCTTCATCACACACATGTACACATCTTCCGTGTGTTTTCCTGGAACCGTCAAATTCCACTACTTCCCCTGAATCCAGAAAGGAGGGTTTAACAAAGCACTCAGAGTAAACCCATCTCATAGCTTTGGCTGCCCAGCAAGCCCACAGGGTTCCAGGTACACAGTGAGAACAGACTGGTTTGCTTTTCTACACAGCTCCAGCCCCACACCTGGAAGAGGTCTAACATAGCCCAAGGCTGACTTCTCTTTGTCACTTCTGAGATGAAATTTCAGGTGCCAAGACCATAACTACTGACCATGGGCACCATTATGGCAAACAGTTTGGCAGCTCACACAGACCTTTGAAAATCCAGTTCTGGAGATGAAGGCAGAAGTTACTTTTTCCTCTCTTACTTTTTGGCTCCTCACTTTCTGCTAGACTCATCCTTTACCAGGTACCTCACTCTCTTGCTCCCTTAGCCTTAATGTAATTAAGGCTGTGCAATACATGAGAAATAAGTGAAGAAGCAGAGATGCTGATGACAGCTACTAGGCATACTGAAGTGCTGCAAGCCAAGCCAACATTTAAGCCAAGCCAACAACGTAACAATAAGAGCACTATTTTATGCAACAAGTACTTCAGAGAAGAATAAGAATTTAGTATTTCAGTTTTGAAGCTGAGAAACTTGGGATTATTTTTTTTTTAATAGTCTCTAATTTTAAAAGAATTTCAATAATTTCTGGACCATGTTCTGGGAAGACCTCTTCTTTAAAATCTAGTTCTCCTTAGACACCCTAAAATTACCTCAGCAAAGGGATAGTGAGCAAAACATACATATATGCATATATATATATATATATATATATATATATATATATATGTGGTACTGACTTAAAGGGCAGCATCAACAGATGAATCAAGTAAGAAGAGTCTGAAAAGGCTTAGAGGGTTGGCTCCTACAGCAAAAACATACTGCAAGGAGTCCATCATCTGAACCTGCTGCCAGAGAGTGACAAGCTGAAATTCAAGGTGAAGACCACTGATACCAAAACCATATTGCTGCTTCAGCCCAAATTACCTTAAAGGTGGCTTATTCAGCTCTGACAGATTATGGAGTGTAGTAGTTCAGCTAATCATTCCAGCATTAAAATTAATTCTCCATAGATGAATAGCCACTCTAAAGTACCAGTCTCAGGACTGCTTTTAGCAGAAGTGGATGATTAGCTTGATCCCTATGCGAAGATCCAAGGTGCCCTCAGAAGGCATTTCCTCCTCATCCTTGAATTCCAAGTCATTAGCCAAACCCATCTCTCAGCCTTCCAGCCGCAGAAGGAAAGGCTCTGTAGTAACATTTAGTCACCAGATGGCACTAGTACAGAAACTAAGAGGCATGGAAAACCACGTTACCCCCAAAGGTACAAAATAATAGCACCCTGCAATTTATCTGTAAATATTTAGCTGAAAACCAGAACTTGAGGTCAGTATTCTGAAATCTTCAGCTAGAGAAAGCTGGAATGGTTTCTGATATTTAAATAAACACAGATTAGAAACTTGACAGATGTTTGTGAATTTTGCAGTTTTCTTTAAAATATTCGAAAGAGTGAAGACAGAGACTCTCACTGAACCTGCAAGGACTTCAGCTAAAGACATAGTTATTGACCTGTTATGGTTAATGAGGAAACATTACATTTATTTCTGACATACTATCTTATTATGAAGCAAATTACATCCCTGTAGTAGAGCTAACTGCAAATCTGAGGAGACAGAACTGATGGATGCATCCCTCCCTCTCTCCAGCTCCTGTTTTTTTAGCTACATGACAATACACTCTCTATCATGGAGTCTCTGCTCAAGAATTCTGCCCTTTGAGATATTATCAGCAGTGAAAACAGTCAGTGTCGCTCAACTCAACACTCCACAGCATCTTCATCCCCTTCTTACTGCAGGTTGAAAGTGAGCCTGTGTTTCCATAACGTTTTGCCACCAGCTGGAGAATGAATTGAGTCATTCTGCAAACCCAAATATATTCAGTCAGCATTATCTGTTGGAATTCAACCCCAGACACCTCCATTTGGGACCGATCTATTATTGCGTATTAATATTTCGGTCAGGGTTCGAGTGTCAAGTCACCCTACAACAGGGCCCTTTTATAACACATCCATTCTTAGTTTGCCAATATACCAGCTTTAAAGCTCCCCTCTCAAAGTACTGTAATATAAATATGCACTAAAAATGCTTGTGTTATTTGGGTATACACAGACTGAGGCATTGCCAGGGTACACATTAAGTTACTGACTAAAGGTGAGTGCAACATCTTATGCCTGGCCATCACCTCAGAACATATGGTTTACCCCTTGCAACTGAAGTTATTTCTATACGATTTCCATTCAGAGATTGGAGCTCAAGACTTGAAAACCACACACTCCACAAATACATTTAAGAAAAATGAATATGGCTTACTAAATATTAAGAGAGAATGGGTATGATAACATTCAAGAAAACTGACAGACTAGTTTATGGGACTCAAACAAGCATGAAACATAGCTTGCTGAAATAAAACAGTTGTGTATACCTATCTTTTCAAAGTGGAAAGTCATTTATTTATGAAAAATGGTGATAAAATAAGGTCAAGAGTTAGAAGATTTCAAAGAAGTTATACAAACATCCTAACAAGAACACATGAAACTACATTTAGTAGGAAAAAATACAAGGACAGAAATGTCCATACTATTCAAGGCTATCCAACTTCTGAAAAAAATCTAGAAGAAATTCAGGTCACTTTTATCTCATAATTGACTGCATTTAATTCCACTAAAGCATCACCCATTATCAGAAATAACATAACCTGAACCCTTAACACAATTTCTATGTTCAAGCATCCCAGCCTCCCTCTAGCAGAGCTTGCAAAGCAGAAATAGAATAATATGTATTCATGCAGACTGAGAGTAGCAAGTGCCATCATTTGCATTACTAATAATTCCTTAGAAGGCAACAGCTGCTTAGAGAAAAAAAAACAGCAGCTTGCCAACTGGATAGCATGCACAAGCTGACATTACATGGCTCCATATTCTAGGTGCTTCATGTTTTTAGGTTTCTAAATTTTACCGATTTCTTAATTTACTTATTTCTAAATTGTACTAATTTTGAACCTTATAAATAAAGATGGAAGATTGCAGCTTTCTGTTTTATCAACATAAGATTAAGTATATGAAAGAGCAAAAAAGGAAGGCTAACTCAATTATCAAAAGTTAATTGAAGCAGCACCAAAAAAGGTAGTATGTTAAAGAAAAACAAAAACAAATAAAACAAAACAAACAAAAAAAAGAAACAACAAAAAACCAACACACCAAACAAAAACCCAAACACAGAACAACAGAAGTAAGGAAAAACTTGAGCGAGAGGAGGAGAACAAAAGAAGATCACTGTGGTGGCACTGAGATTGCAGGAGGCATCTTCTGCTTTGAGCATTGGTACTAAAAGTAAAGGCGTACAACTCAACACTCCGGGGGGTGGGGGGGAAGAAAAACAACTAAACACTCACCTGACTCCCAGACAAAAACACCACACAAAACCAAAAGCATTAGCCTGATGAGCAGGGCTCAGATGCACAGGCCCAGAAACAACTGGGTCCACTCACACAGTACAAGAGTAGTAAAATGACTTCTGGATCTGATCAGGTTTGAAGAAAAGTCGACCCAGGGGAAAAAAAAAAAAAAAAAGTGAGAATAATTTCACAGAAACACTTGGGCTCATTTTTCCCCCTTTATGGATTTGGCCCACTGATGAGATAAAAAACCCACCTCAGCACTTCAGGGAAATAAGGAAGAAATAATAATGGAGGATGGAGCAGGAAAGAGAAAATGAAAGGCAATAGTTCATTTTCCTACTACGTTTTGGTGAAGGCAGTTAATGTACTTTTGAACATTACATAAGAAAAATACTTGGCATAATTTAATTTAGTTTGAGCTAGTAAGCCTCAGGAAAGTATCTAATTCCCAAACTGATTATAAGGGGAAATTGACTGTTCTGTGCCTGGGTTTTTGCTTGTTTGTTTTGGTACCCACTCTGAGGAAAGGGAAACCAAATTTTACTTCTAAATCTACACACTTTTTAAGTCAGTGGAAAGATGCAATCCTTGTTAGCCATTTTCCTTTGTGCGTTACTGAAAGGCATTTACATACACTACACTATTAAAGACACTAAATAATACTCACCCCATACTTAAAAGGGGGGGGGGGGGGGTGAGGGGCGGGGAAGGTTTTTTAAGCTACCTCCAGCTCTTGAAAGAGTTAAAATGTACTCTCAAGATTTGACTGAGTATATGGTCCTCCCCCCCGACAGCTCATTAAACTTGCCCTTTGGAAATGTTGCAGCAGCTGAAGCCAGAGGCAACACAGAGAAGATAAAACAAAACTGCTGCCTCCCAGGCTCCAGGCAGCTCTGCCAGCTCCTCTGGCAGCATCCGCTGCTGGACACTCAGGCAGGAAGGGTCAGGCATGCTAATGATAACAGAGGGCACAGACATGAGGAGATTTGGACACTGGAGGCAAAACTATTTTACCTAGGCATTTATACACATAACCCAGATTTCAGAAAGGTCTGGGAGTTGTTTCTGGTTTCTTTGGACATATAGATGTTGCTTTACACTTTACAAAGTAATAAATTTAGAAAGGTTCAAGTTACCTTCTTCCCTATGGATGGAGTATCATTTGTTTACTGATCCTCTGAGACAGGAAAACAAAGGAAGACAACTGTGATGAAGAATTTCTCCCCAAACAGATGTCACATTTGAATGCAGCTAAAAATGCCCTCACTGGTGCTCTTACTTGCTCTCACTATGAAGCAACTATCAAAAAAGATGAAAATCATAAAATCACAGAATGGTTTGGGAGGACCTTAAAAGATAATCTAGTTCCAACCCCCTTGCTAACGGCAGGGAATATGAATGAAATTACATGAAAAAAAGTCACTCTGCTGTTCTGTAGTTTCCCTTGGAAGCCCTGTTTTGGTGGCATACTGCAGCATTGATAGAAAACAGCCTCCTTTAAATACATAGCACTGTAAGCAGCTCGATTACATTGGAGATAATGGCAAACACACTGCTGCACAGGTACCCACGTCTCTGAGGTACAGCACAGAAACAAGCACAAAAGGCCAAAGAAAGCAAGATGAGGAATTCCTGTAGCAAAGCCATGTGAAATATGTCATCTTTGCACATGCTGGACAAACAGGTCATCACCGTAGTTTGTCCCTTCTGGCTTCTTCCTCTGTGCTCCTGATCCTTGACCTTCTGACCAAGTGACACACTCTCAAACCCCACTAGTGCAAAGGACTCCCAAGTCCTACAAGAGCCAGCCTTCAAAGCCACCAACCTTATTGCCAGACCTATCAACATATGGCTGGAGACCTGCTTGGCACCTGCACCCTGAGGGTCTCCAGGAGACACTACTGGCACTCTTCTTGCTGTCTGGGAGGCAGCATTTCTGATTTCTGCAGCTAAGACATGAATGCTGGCCTTGACTAGCAGGGATAATTAAAAGAAGCAAACTACTAGTTCTGCACCACAGTGAGCTAATGAAACAAGAGGGAGCAGGACAGCATGTGTTTACAGATGCACAAAGCAGCTGCCTCCAGAAAGGTGCTCAGTAGCACCAGTAGGCTCCAGAGTGGGAACAGTCAACAGCAAGTAAGTCACCCACAAAGAAAAAGAAAGGGTTGAGATTTTGTGTTTCTTGTGAAAGAAAAACAAATCATGAATTGTGCAATACACTAAGTCTGAGTTATAATCAAACAAAATGTGACTGAAGAGTCCTTGAAATCAGACACAGTAAATTTTGCAGAAAAAACACTTTCTGATTTTAAATGTGACATTAGGAGCATCATGGCGAGCAACGAGAGGTAGCCCTTTGCAAGTCACTGCAGTAATCTTTCACTGTACTGCTTTCTAGTAAGTGATCCTTAATTGACTTTTCAGCAACAGCGTATTCATCTATATCATGAGCATAAAACATCAGTCTTACATCAGTGTAAAGCATCAATGGTTAGCTACTCCTTACTATGAAATCAGTTTAAGAGACCTGTTCTGGAATCTTTCTCCATCTTCCTGGATGGTCAGCGAGGCAGTGAAATAGCCAGCCCCTCTGACAGCACAACCACTGGTTTGGGAGATTTAAGAGAGGGAAAGCAAGTCTCCCACCAGGCATGATTCCATTTTCTTCAGCTCCACTTCATGTTTCTTTTTATCTGAAGACATCTTTCCTAGCAGTGGAAATCAGCAAGCAGAATGTTTTCAGTAAGAGTCCCAGGAACAGGGTTTTTTGCTACATTTCATGGCAATTGGTGATCCATTGGAAGTACTTGATTATGCACATTAATATGAGGTTTTGTTACTGTGCAGGCCTAAGGAAAACTGCAGGTACATAAAATAAGTAGCTCCTCTTGCTCTTTTGACAATATTCTCCTGACTTTCCCAAGTCCTTCCATTCATTTTGGGAACATCAGTTTTGATGACTGTTTTTCAGCTTCTCCCAAATGTGAATTGCTTTTAGATTCATTAGCATAAATTAAGTGGGAGTGAAGGGGAAGCATAATCTATGTGAAAAAGCCTCCCAGCATTAATCCAGTATCAAATTTGAGAAGTCAAGCACCTTGTGTCAAAACTCAGAGGTAAGGCTGAAATCCTTTATAGCATTCACTAACCTAGCACAATACCAAGCAGCATCCCTGGCAAAGCCTGACTGAAGTTATGAAGTTGCTGGAGAGAATGAAGCCTTCTCCTTTTAGGAGCAGACTGTGGAGTACATATGAAATGGGTAACACTATTTATTGCCTTTGAGCAATTCACAATTCAGTTATCTTCATATATCAAATCCATCAGTCAAGCACTACTATTTAGACATCTCTAAGTCTCAGGGTACTATAAAATCCCCTTGACAGTTTATTTTCTAAAAAATACCCATAGGCAGCACATGCAAAATATCATTTTACGCTACGTAACAGGAACTGAATTTGTTCCCTGTTCTGGTTTAAAAATAAAAGGTGAATCCCAAAAAAACAGTCCAAATCTGCTTGGAACACTTTAGCTGCCTGGTCTGCTTGACGGTTGTGTTTCTGTTCTTCAGTGGCCCATCTCTATGTGCTGTATCTTTATCGTGTCTCTAATCGGGCAGCAGTATCTTGCCACAGGGGGGCAGCCCAAATAGGCTTCCCCCCGCACTGCCAATTGTCCCGTTTCCATCCCCTCAGCCACCCCCACAAAGCATTTGCTGCCATCCAGGAATCCATGTAGAAGAAAAGTATTGGCCACTGCTCCCACGCTGCAATTTCTAGGGCCAGCTGGACGGTCTTTACCTCTACAAATTGGCTTGACTCACCTTCTCTGTCCTTAGCTTGTGCAACCTGTACAAAGGACTCCAGAAGGCAGCTTTCCACCTCTGCTTACTTCCTACAAGACGGCAGGATTAATTTTTTCATGATCTGAGAGTTGATTATACAGGGGAGCCTCCTTAGCATGAGTCACAAGTCACTCTCTCGCCTGATGGTATTCCAAAATCTTTACCCCCTGGCCAGTCTGTGTTCACCTCACCATGCCCAGGCAATTCAGACCCCCTATTTGAGCTTGCTGTGTTATCAGGACTATCCACTTGGTCCAGGTGGCACTGGTGGCATGGTGTGTGGCTGAGTCCCTCCCTTTATACATCCATTCCAGGACTGGCAGGCAAGATGCTAGGAGGAAGTTGCTTCTGTACAATTACCTCGGAAGCAGCTTGGACTCCTTCACAGACAGCAAGTATCTCTTTTTCACTTGGGAAATAACTGCCTTCTGCGCCTTTATACTGCCAGCTCCAAAATCCTAGGGCACTACCTCTGGTCTTATCGGCACTTTTTGCCAGAGGCTCCAGACAAGGCCACTGTCACCAGCTGCAGTATAGAGCACATTTTTTATTCCCTGTCCCGTTCTGACAGGTCCTCGGGCCACTGCATGGACTGCCTCTAGCTTTATCGGTTCAAAAGCCTGTTGTTGTTCAGGGCCTCATGAAAAATTCCTTTTCTTTCGGGTGACTTCATACAGCAGTTTCACAATCTGAGCATACCCAGCAATGTGCATTCTCCAAAAACCCACTCTGCCTAAGAAGGCCTGTGTCTCTTTCTCACTAGCGGATGAATCCATGGTTGCTATTTTACCAACAACAACCATAGGGATGCGTCAGCACCCATCTTGCTATCTGACCCCTAGGAACTGGGTCTCTGGCAGGTCCCTGGACCTTGCTTCTCTTTACAGAATCACAGAATCTTAGGGGTTGGAAGGGACCTCAAAAGATCACCTAGTCCAACCCCCCTGCCAGAGCAGGATCACCCAGAGCACATCACACAGGAACGTGTCCAGGCAGGTTTTGAATGTCTTCAGGGAAGGAGACTCCACAACATCTCTGAGCAGCCTGTTCCAGTGCTCTGTCACTCTCACAGTAAAGAAGTTTTTTCTGATGTTTACGTGGAACCTCCTATGTTCCAGTTTGCACCCATTGCCCCTTGTCCTATCTATCACTGGGTATCACTGAAAAAAGCCTGGCCCATCCTCCTGACACTCACCCTTAATGTAGTTGTAAACATTGATGAGGTCGCCCCTCAGTCTCCTCTTCTCCAAGCTAAAGAGCCCCAGCTCCCTCAGCCTTTCCTCATCAGGGAGATGTTCCACTCCCTTCATCATCTTTGTGGCTCTGTGCTGGACTTACAGCAAAACCAGCTTCTAACAAAACGTGGATCACTTTTCTACCTTTCTCAAAGTCTTCCTCTGCCGTATTACCCCATACAACGATGTCATCAATGTATTGTAGATGATCTGAAGCTCCGCCCTTTTCCAGTGCAGTGCAGATCATTCGGTGGCAGATGCTAGGGCTGTGCTTCCACCCCTGAGGCAGCCAATGCCAGGTACACTGGACTCCCCTGCAGGTGAAAGCAAATTGAGGTCTGCACTCTGCTGCTATGGGAACAAAGTGGCATACCATTTAGCTGCTTTGGATTCCAGTTCATATTGAAGTTCCAACACATTTGGAACCACAGCACTCGTCTTCGGTGGTGTGACTTTATTCAGATCACAGTAGTCTACAATTAATCTCCATTTCCCATCAGGTTTCTGCACTGGCCATATAGGGCTGTTCAAGGGTGAATGAGTCTTATTTATCTCTCCTTGGCTCTCTAGTTGATGAATCAGGTTACATATCAGGAGCAGAGATTCCCTGTTGGTGCGGTACTGCCAACGATGTACTGTAACAGAAGCTGTTGGTACCTGCTGTTCCACCACCTTCATCAGGCTCAGCACAGAAGGGTCATCGGAGAGACCAGGCAGGGTAGACAGCCAGGTTATGTCTTCAGTCTCTACGGCTGCACCAAAGGCCTGCTTATATCCTTTTGGGTCTTCAAAGTACCCTTTCTGGAGAAAATCTACAACAAGGATGCACGGAGCATCTGCTCCAGTTACTAGCCGATGGGTCTCCCAATCATTCCCAGTCAGGCTAATTTCAGCCTCCAATACAGTCAATTCTTCAGACCTTCCAGTGACTCCAGAGACGGTAATGGAGTCTGCCCTTCTGTGACTGGATGGTACCGAAGTGCACTGTGCACCAGTGTCCACCAGGGCTCTGTAACTCTGTGGTTCTGTTGTGCCAGGCCACCAAATCCACACTGTCCAATAAACTCAGTTACCCGTCTCCTCCACCTGGCTGGAGGCAGGGCCCCTCTAATGTTGAGCATAGCATCCACAAGAAACCGAGGGTTTTGCATGGTGCACTGGACTCACATTTGAGTCTGAAACCCAGCTGCTTGGACCAGCAATTGCTTCCTGGGAGACCAGAGCAGTCATTATTCTGGGACTGTTATCTCTCATGGCACCACCCTGCAGCTGCCCTACTCTTGCACGCAGAGCAGCAGTGGGTTTGCATTCCCATTTGCTCATGTCCTCACCATGGTTGCACAGAGTTCCACAGAAACCTTTGTGTTTGGTTCTGCCCAACCCGAACTGGTCTCCCAGGAAGGCCTCCATTTCCAATGGCTAATACATGGATCCATTCAGGAGAGGAATAAGTGTCCTTCTCCCTCTCCATTCTGGATACCCTATCACCCAGTGTCTTCCACCACTCAACCCCTTTTTCCACAGCTGAGACCTGGGCATTTAGGGGGTTAGAGATACTGTCTGCATACTGCCTTCGCTGGTTAGCAAATTCATCGACAATCGGTGGTGTTTTGCCAGCTCCTGCAAAGACCCTTCCTCCCAAAATGGTGGAATACATAGGAGGAGCTTCTTCAACTTAAAATTACTGCATGGCAGCTCATCAGGGCTTTCAGGTGTGTCCCTGTTACCATAGATACCTTCCCAGACTGCCAGCTCTCTCAGATAAGCAATTCATATATCTACAGGGTTCCATCTACTGGGTCAGCATTCAAAGTCCTTCCTATCAGCTAGGGATATCAGCTTTTGACAGCCATTAAAAGGCAGTGCTAGAGATTGTGAGTACTGTTTTTCCTCCCAATCATCTTCTAGATGCCTGAATCTCTGGCTGTCGATCCCAACTGCCAGGCCACCCTGCCCTCCAGGCCTAACCCATCAGCTCCCAAGTCATAACACCCCAACAGCAGAGGCTCATCTTCCCTACAAGTATCATCCTTTCTTATGTCCCTTAACTCTTTCATGGACATAAACTCAACAAGTTATTTCAGGGCCCAAGTCGCTACCATGTGTTGCTCCTGCCTCACCCCGACCCCCTCTGCGCCCAACGTCCACCCCTTCCCAGGTGTCCCAGTTCTCACCACTAGCCCAGAGGTCGGACTTCTTTAGATGTTTCCTCGGGGTTGTCACAGGAGAGACCCGGAACAGCTCGGGCTGAGGTGGGGGGGGGTGGTACAGGCCATGTTCCCGTAGCAGTTGTTAAGGATCCCCCACCCCTGGCACACATGCAGACACACCGATATTACCAAGAACAAGACATTCCCTGAGCCTCCAGACTCTGGCACAGTGAAATTGCCAGAGGAAGGAGCGGAGTAATTTCCTGAGACACTAGAAAAAGGAACAGAATAATTCTGCATGACAGCAAAAGTCATGAAACGGCTCCTGTTCGCCTTAAGCCCATCTGCAAGCCAGCTCCTCCAGGCAAGGAGTAGTGCTTGGCCACAAGAAGAAAGTAAACAACCAGGAACATACAACGAAAAAACCTGCCATCTCTGCCACCACGAAAACCATGCCTATGTGAAAAATCAAGTTTCTAAGAATCCACATGGGAATCGCCATTTCAAAATACATTTTCCTTTTTCAATTTCCAAACTTACAAGCCTTCAAAATAAAACCAACATTTCGTGTCCCACGTTGGGCACCAATTATTCTGTCCTGGTTTAAATCTTAAAGATGAATCCCAAAAAAGAGGACAGAATTGCTCTCTATTATCCCCCTCCCCCTCTGCCCTCCCAAGGAAAGATAGAAGGGGAATAAGGAAGAGAGACTTAAACTTTGGAAATTGAAACTAGAAGCAAATTTACTGTAACACAAGGAAAAGGGTAAAACGTGGGGGAAGAAGTGATGAGTATTTACATACAAAGCGGATCTCGATGATGCAGGGATATGGGAAGGCAGGGCTGCTCCAGGGAGAGGTCCAGGGCTCCTCCCAGCACCCGGTGCAGTTGGATTCTGGAGCGAGCCCGTGGGAAGCCGCAGGAACCAGCAGCAGCCCCGGCAGGGAGAGAGGAGCAGGAAGGGAGAAGGGAGCGGCTTCCAGCTCTCCTGGCTTTTATAGGTTGTGACAGGGAGTGGGCAGGAATACTGACCCTTCCAGGCTTCCCAGGGCCTAAAGACCCTCTCTGGAGCTTCCCAACACCCTGACGGGGTCTCCCAAACCATAACAGTCCCCAACACAGTGTCAAAAATAAGAAAATACTGTCTGATGTCTCAGTTATCTTCTAGTTATCTTGGATGCAGCAGAAAATATGCCAGTCCCCTGAATTAGGAATTTATTTGCCTTTTTTCCCCACGGGATAATATTACTGAAGATTAGTCTTAGACTATGTGCCACCTTGAAGCTCTGTGAGAAACCTTTTCAGATATTTCTGTATTTTTTACCTGCTGTCATTGAATTCTATTTTGCAGATTAAATAAATAATGCATAAACAATGCTGTGGCAGCCACTAGACCATGTTTCTGAAGACCTAGCTGTTAACACCAATACCTGAGACAGACTCGGTATAGTAATTTGACCAGGATTCTCCCCATTTTCTCAGAGTGGGACTAAACTTCCACCTATTTTGCATGAGAGATGCTCTGTTAAAAGTGAGAATATATAGAAAAGGAGCTGAAGATAACACACGGAAAGGCATTACACACACTTTTTCCATATCGGGATCCCACTTCAAAAGAACTACGTTTGCACATAATTTCTTGGCGAAAAATTACTTTCTGCAGCTACTAATGTCAACTTCTTGGCTCTCAGGGACCCTGCAGAAGGATTCATTGTACCCAGAAACACGAGTACTGTTTTTTCTAACTGCAACAATTAGGTAAATAGAAGGGCAGTACTTTCACAAACCTCTCAACACATCATGGCTATAAGCTACAAAAATCACTACCGAAAAAAAATATCCCCAAACCATCAGCCCTTCAAAAATACAAATCATAGTTGTACCTAGACCAGAGTACAGAAGAAAGAATGCACTCTTTGATCTCATTTCATTTCTAATTGTAAAATGACACATGAACGGAAATCCAATGAGTCAGAGGTGAGTAGCATGATTTTGTGCAATGGAAGGAATCATTAAGGAAAGCAAGCCACCATAATAGCCAAAGCAAAAATTTACATGAGGAGGGACTTAGGTCTTTTCAGCTGCAACAGCAAGCATTGCTATTTGGCTAGGTAAGTGTTAGAGAAAAAGAATGACAAGCACAGAATACTAAATTAGGAATAGTCCCTTAAATGCTCAGATTGCAATTGCTCTAGAGGAAACATCTTTGTTTACAACCTTTACTTGAATATTTTAAATTATGCTGCAAGAGAGGCAAAGCACCCCCATTCCTCAGTAATTTTTCATCCAGACTTAATGATCTTAATGAGCCAGCAATACACAAAACTTAAAAATAAATAATTGATGACTTTACACAGTCTGAGCTGGCTGAGTCATCTCTGATAGACTATTAAAACAGCATCATGAGCTCAGCTGGGATAAAATGCCTAGAAATCTCCAGTTCTGCCTGCAACCAGAACCTTTATTCCATTCAGGCAGTCATGGTAGGAAAACAAACAATTTAAGTAAAATCTGAGCATTTTATGGGGTTTTTTTGTTTGTTGGTTTGGTTGGTTGGCTGGGTTTTTTTTTGTTGTTGGGGTTTTTCTTGTGTGTGTTTTTTTTTTCCACCTTTCCCATTAAAAAAAATTCCTTCTCCTTCACAGCCCGAGTCAACTTTTCTCTGCACACCTACAGCTCTCATGCAGGTGAGGAAAACAGAGCTGTTCCAACAGGAAGGCAAGCTCCCAGTTCAGTTTGCTGCACTACAAAGCCTCACCCAGGGGGTACCCTGGGAGCAAATTGCTGTGTCTATAGGACACAGCATAGCAAAGAGCAGAATTTCTAGCTGCCCAGCACGCCACTGCACCAGCCTCTACTCTGAGACACTGAGGTGCCCGAATGGCAGTACCAATTTTACTTTTGACTGGTCACAGACAGCCCGATGCTGGCAACTGAACGGGTTATTCCTGACAACGAAAATAAGGTAGTAGTGATCTTGTACTGTATTCTGGTCGGTTGTCAAACTCTGACTTCCCATTTTCTCTGTTTCACAGAGTTGTCAGGGTTGGAAGAAACCTCTGAAGAGCATCTAGTCCAACCCCCCTGCCAGAGCAAGGTCACCTAGGGCAGATCACACAGGAACGTGTCCAGATGGGTCTTGAATGTCTTCAGAGAAGGAAACTCTACAGCCTCTCTGGGCGGCCTGTTCCAGTGCTCTGTCACCCTCACAGTAAAGACTTTCCTTATGTTTAACTTGAACCTCCTATGCTCCAGTTTGTGCCCTTTGCCTTGTTATTTGACACAGCAGAAAAGAGACTGGTCCTCTCCTCCTGACATCTGCCCTTTATATGTTTATAAACATTTATGAGATCCCTCTTCAGCCTTCTCTTCTGCAGGCTAAATAGACCCACCTCTCTCTGCCTTTCCTACTTATTTCCTACTTAAACATTTAAAAATTGAAGCTAGACAAATTAGTGGGGAAACAGAATCTAATAGAAGCCCAGTGCTGGCTAATATGCTTTAAAAAATACCACTCAAAAACATACATAAGGAAACTCTGAAATGGGTTTATGGCACTAGTTCTCATCAAATTACTGCCAATTAATGATTCAAAATTAGGTAGAACAACCAGCTCTTACTTTTTGAAGAAAGCTGTAAGATTCTCTCTTTCCTTGATGATCTGAACAGATTACTTAATGAAATCACTCCCCACCCTCCAAAAAACAAAAAAAATAAAAAAAAAAAAAAGGAAAAGGAAGAAAAGCTGCAGTCTTGACAAAAAAAAAAAAAATTGGTCACTTTTGGAAACCTGAATAGTAAAAATACTTTCAAAACAGCAATTTGCTTATGACAGAAAATTCTGTCTAAAGCAGCACATTCTGAAAACACTAAAGTACAAAAAGGAAACTGGAACTGAAATGGTTAAGAAAAAATAATCTGGATCATGAAGACACTATTACTAGTGCCTAGGGGAAAAATGTAACATTTTTTTAAATGAGGTACCATCTTCCAAAAAATCTTTTCCCATGTCCTGACAGTTTCACAGTGCAAAATGTCCAGTGCCACAACTATCCTGTTTTCCACTGGTTTGAATGGAAAAGTCGTTATGCTATAATGAATCTAACAAACTTGTATCTTCTATTTATAATGGACTCAATTCTCCCAAAAATAATTGGGCTACTTTCCTAGCTTAAAATATTACTAGTGCTTAGCAGCAAAAAAATAATTAAAAATAATAATAATAATTTAAAAATTGAACAATTTTCATGTTATTACTTAGTCAGTAAACTCAAAGAAAAACTTTCCAATATACTGTGAAGTTTTATCAGGCATTTTGTGATTGAAGTACAGTTCAGAATGTGATCAGCTGAGGCAGTATTCTGGATCTGATTTATCAGAGCTAGGGAGTTTTAACCACTACATATTAAAAGACTGTGTTGAAATAGAGCTGGGTGGCATGCAGCAGCACTGAACTAAGCTTAACAAGACTCATTAAGGTTATCAGAATTTAGACAAGGAAAAACGGATCAGCAACACGACTCAAAACCCCAAACGTTGCAATAAGGCCTAAGTCAGCATTTGTGCAGCTTTCTGTATGAAAGTCAATCAGGTCATCCATCCACCTTAACATGAATTAACCTTTAATTAGCCTTGTAATATATTTCCAGCCCTTTCCCACAGGCAGCATCCTTTTCACCAGGTTTTTCTCCTCCTTTGAAGAACTGAATGCTTCCTAGCTGAGCAATTAGAAGATCTACTTTAATGTCTTTAACTGCAACACAATTGATTTAAGTCCAACAGAAGCAATGCTTTCAGGTGAACTTCTTGGTTTCTTAAGCATCCACAGGCATTTCAGGTTTGCATTTGTTTCAGGCTCCTTCATAAACAATCTGACATTGCCTGTGATTTTGTGTTCACACTTCACTTGCTGGCTGCAGATTTATAAAAGCCCTGATGAAAGGCTTATCATAAGAATGTCCCATCTGATTTTTCCTCCCCAGCAGCTCTGGTAGACAAGATTCTTTACTCCCAATTACACTAACAACATCCCTATGCAGCCATGCTTGCC
This sequence comes from Apus apus, assembly GCF_020740795.1. Lineage (NCBI taxonomy): Eukaryota > Metazoa > Chordata > Aves > Apodiformes > Apodidae > Apus > Apus apus. The sequence continues at coordinate 61,507,905 of NC_067283.1, read as the reverse complement.
AATACACTATTCAACTGCACAGGATTGCACAAATGAGATCCACACAATGAAGGTAAAGAACAGACTTCATTTCTACCATCTCTACAGAAATAAGGCTTTGGTTCAACCAGGACTTCTGATGGAAACAGGATGACTCCCTTTTCACATCACTCATTTGTGACTACATAGTACTTTCAAATTCTGATTTCTGTGTATGGGAACATAATCATTCTACTTCAATCCTCCTATGCCTTAAACAAAAAACCCACAAAAATGCACTGACAGATTAAGATTGTTTATTTTGAAACCAAGTAAGATTTAAGAGCATTTTTTACATAATGAAAAAAGCTTTCTTCTTCTTTTTTTTAGCCTGAGGAGATGCAATTTGCTGTTCCTTTCTGAAATAAAGTACAAATCTCTTAGATGCAACATTAAAAATTCCAAGAACTAATTTGTTCAAGAATACATTTTGTGTGTTTACTAGGTACTTAATGGAGAAATAGGTTTAAAACAGTGAAATCCAATTTTGTAATTAATGATCTGTCACATCTGTTCCTTAAAGATGCTTATGCCTCAGCAGAACTTTCATGCTCAGAAAAATAAGGCAAACAAAAGATATTTTGAGGCATAATTTCACTCCACGGTTTTATAGCATCTCATGTGTTATCCTATTTCTTTCATCAGTTGATATTAAGGTATTTAACAAAAGAGATCAGTCCTACTAACCGCAAATTCCATGTGAAGAAACATATACTCATTAAAATAGACAGTAAGTGTCCAACATGCTATTATTTGGTCCCTTCCTGCATCAAGGGACTGCCAGCTCCTATACTAACTACCATGTTGCATTCTTCCTTGTTTTGCTTTCCTGGCTATAAACTTGATATCAAGTGCATGAATAGAGATACCACATACAGGAACTATGTGGAAGTCACCTGTAACTTGTGACCCAGTGGAACTGGAGTTTTTTGGATCAAGTTTATACTATTATTGTAAGACTAGCTTCTAGCCCTGATAGATAACAGAAGAGTCCATATGATGTCCCACATCTACTATCAACAAAATTTATCTGATTTTGTGCTGGCACAAGTGTCTTTGTTTTTCATGCTCTGGTGTTGGGTCTAATCCAACAGGACATGCACAACCAGTGCATCATATTTGTACATGCCTGTGGCACTGCATTGTCAGAGAGCTCTCTGTAGATACCTTGGCCTCTCAGTTGCTACAAATCTACAGGTGTGTATAAACAAATGACAATTCATCATTCAAAAGATGCATTTATGCAATTGTTTGCAACATTACAAGGTTTGGTGCTCTTGAGGAACATTTTAATATTGGCTTCAGGTTAAAGAATGAAACACTATAAAAAGTAATTGTTGAGGAGTACCTAACAATTCTTGCTTGAATAAATGTGTTACCCTCACAAAATGTTTCCAAGTAGAAAGATCTTGGCTTCTGTGGGGAAAAAGCTACTGAAGACTGGTCAACAAGCAAGTTTCTCCTGCTAACCTATAAACATTTCCATACAACAGCCAGTTTAATTTCCAGTCTTTACAGCCACAAATAGAAGCTTCCTTGGGGGGACAGGGATATTAAACAGTGTTCGTGATACTTGTCAAATATTTCTTGACAAATTACTTCAACTCTGACAATACTTTGTAACAGAAAACAAAGGTTAAAACTATCCTTCTGTTCTCTAAAACACACTGTGTCTCATCAATTGCAGATCTGAGAGCCATCAGACATTCTATTTATTTTGAAAAGGACCGTTAAAAACCTCTCTTGGAAAATGTCTCATTTCATTCAAGCTACTCTGCAAACTTTGTGTCCCTGATGTTCACAAACATGAATGAACTTTGATGGAGTCTGAGCAAGAGCACTGCATTCTCAGGCTGGCTGTAAAGAAGAAACAACCTCCTAGGTCTAAGGTTCCAGAGTGAGGCAGCCTGCCCTGAACAACTTCCCCAAAACAAAAAGTCACTTTAATCACTGCCAAGCTTGTTTCTAAAAATGAGTACCTGTCATCTTGGAAATCCTATACCAAAAGGGCAGCAGGAAATTCCTGTGGAAATTACAGGTTAGAACTCTGGTAAACTCATAAAAACAGTGATGGTGTCTGTGGCTTGCTGAGATCACAGGCACTTTCACATCACCGTGTCATGAATGCACTACAGTTATCAGCAATCCAAAATTAAAGTGCTTATTATGAAAATGAATCATTTTGCTGTTTCATGCTGTCAAATGAAGCTGTAGGAGGGCAATGATATTTCACTGGGTGCTGAAGATGGAAAAAAAAAAAAAAAAAAAAAAAAAGGAAGTCAGCTCAATGCTAAATTTAGCACTATCCATAGGAAACCAAAACTGATAAATTTTGCAATGACTAAGTATTGCATTGACACCCTGAATGCTCCCTCAATTTCCTGTTATACCAGTATTATGGAAAGTCTCCCTGCTCAGTTTCTGCCTAACAGGTGCTGAGTAACCAACTCCATACCAAGGAGGTTGTTGATAGATATCAATTAAATTACCTTATGAGCATGATACACAGGTTTTAAGGGTCAAAATATTAAAGTTTCATGTCTTTTCTTTAGCAGAAAACTGCCATCATTCAGTTTTAACTTTTCTATTGCAGTGATAGAAAGGCAATTTGCCACTGCCACTTCTACTAATGTATAACCAAATCAGAAATTAATAATAAAAAACAAGTTGTGAGGACAGTTAAGTGCACATTCACCGGCAGTTTCAGTGGGATTCATTGACAGGACATTGCAAAACCCTGGTGGCAATACAAGCTGAGAAGCAAGGGATTGCCCTTGCTTTGTTTTCTCTGTGCTCATAAAAATGCCAGATACTGTGTTTCCCAGAGAAGAGGGAGACGGCAGTGCTGACACAATGCTGCTTCTCCAAGCACAGCAGGATGGGAAATGGCCATCTTCACTCAGGCACAGAATGTAAAGAAAGGAAGCCACAAAAGCCAAAGCAGAAACACCTCAGCAAATGAGTCTCAGACTGCAAGTCAACCACTTCCAGAGAGCACAGAAACAACAATATTTGTCAGCTGATGCCTGGTTCACCCACCAGAATAATGGCTCTTATCAGTAGAAATGCAATAGCTCCTCTTTTTGCCCGGTAATGACTTCCTAAAAGGAAAAAGAAAATAGTTTTCCTTCTTGTTATTTTTAAATCCATCCTACTTTTTGGTTTTTGGGGGTTTTTTAATAAGAATGTTTCAGAGATCAGCATGGCAGATGCCTTACAAAACAACAGCTGTTTGCAGGATCATTGCTCTGCTAACGGCACCTTTTCCCCAGCAGAGCTGTTTGCTAAAAACAGCAGCTGTAAACATTTTTAGACAAGCAAGCTGTATATTTCTACCACACTTTGCCAGACTAGAATGCAATCCGAGTATGCTGTCAAAGGAGGGCTGATGGCAGGCAAGTAAGTCATTCTCTGTTCCAGGCTGTTTGCTTCCAAGAAGCTCATTTCACAGGGTAGTTAACAGAGCCTCTCATGATAAGGATGACTGCTCAAAGCACTTAGAGTGATGTTGTTTTAGCACCAAATCTATATTAAGGTGGTTGACACAAGTAGTGCCATACAATGCTTGAGATTTAGCATAGTTCCTAAGAAAAAAGAAAAGGCTTGCAAAGGTTAGTGGAGTGGAACAAGACATGAAAACTTAAATTAACACTCCTCTTTCTGAAGTTCAATTACATCTCTTGATGCTGTGGGTATTTCTTAAACAAGATGATTTCACACAGCATTTTATTTACAGCAAATACAACTATGCTTGCAGATTCATTTGCTGGGAAAATATTTTACATGCAAAATTAGGTAGCATTCTTCCAGTTCCTCTGGACCTTACACACATACCTTCTCAGTGATATTTATGTGTCATAAGGTTATTCCGCTTTAATTCCTTGCAAGGGAAACACCTGCAAGGGGGAAATAAATCACTTTATATCACCAGTTCAATGCATATGTCCTGATTTTATGTGGTATGTAATAAATAATTACAATATTAGAGAATTAAAGATTATACACAGATATTACAGTGAAAATAAATTTGAGCATTAATTATGAAAATGGAAGAGATTTCACAAGAAGTCTCAAAGAACCTTTCCCCCCCCGTTTTTTCCAAAAGTGCTTTTGCCTTGGAGCCACACATTTGAACTCATCCTAGCTATTTCCACAACCATTTCTGAAAAATCTCCTCTCTCCTGCCACAAAGGTCCTTTAACTTCATTCCTGGTTGGATCTTTTGAATATGTTTCCAGGTCACTGAGTACCTAAACATAACACAATACCCATAATGTATAGTTTGTCCTTACTATCAGAAGTCATGATTGTGACAGTTGATTAATAAACCACATCTTTAACAGTATAAAAAATATTAGCTCAATTCATTTGGTTGCAAGCTTTTACTACAGTCTTTATTTTAACAAAGATAAACACACATTCCCATGTCACTTGGTCATTAGAGAGTGAGTCACTTGCTGTAATGCTGCTCACACTCACCTTCTACTTTCATTAGCAATTAAAAAGTATTAATTGAACACAGATTGCACTGAAGGTGAAGATCAGTCTTAACTGGTATCTAGCTAGTTCTTAGGAGCAATCATTGCATTGTCCCATCACTATGGTAGCTGTATGCCAAACAGAAACCTTCAGATTGCTTTTGTTAACACCACCTTGTTGCATCAACTGCCTATAATTCCACTTTCCTGTCGTCATGGAAGAGGGCCTGTGCAGAAATCTGAAGAATCAGTAATGGCTTCTATGCTTCATTCCAGATACACGGAGATGAGAATTTCTCATCTCAGAATAATTTTTAGATTTTGACCCAAAGGAGTTTCTGTGAATTTTGAGAGAACTTCCAGAACCTGCTGATGGAGAAACTTCATACACTTGAAGGGGCCTTAACTGTGTGAGGTTGAAAAATTCCCATAGGCTCCCACATAACTTAAATGGTCATGTTTATAGCCCAAGTATTTCAGAGTCAAAATTGCATTCTCCCACCCCCTCTTCTTGGATAGAGAACAATGTTTATAACTGCCAGAACCGCAGATACCTCCTATGATTTTGCACATGTAAAAATCTAAATCTGGCCATGGTGTTTAGTAGAGAAACACCTGTATTTGCCAGCCAAGCATTTATGCTGTCTTTTAGTCCATTTGCAGTTGCATTTAACAATATGCTTACGGAGCATACAAACACTGGATCCATAACTTGTAATTCCCTGTAACTGTTGTCATCACAGTGACAACCAGGGAAAAGGAGTGAGGCAACCAAAAAGGTTGCACTGAGATCTATTGTACTGAGTTCTGCCAAAAAAATTAAGAAGGGTAAAAAAAATTGAAGGAAAAAAAGGTGTGTGGGGAAAAAAAAATAAATCTTTCAGTCATTGGAACACTACTTAGTCATTACAAGAAATCTATATGTATCCAATCAGATGCAACTTTATTGGTCTGTTATAGTCAGAAAAGAAATACCTGCATACACACACATACAGAATACTTCTACCTTATGCCAGAGTCAAAACATAGCTATTGAAGAGTGTCAGCACTCACAGAAGGTATTAAGAAACAACTCAAAAAATTTATAAAAGACCATAACTTCTTCCTCTTCCAATTCACATAAAGTTAAGGTAATTGTGCTGGAAAACTGTTGAACAGCTTCCAATGCTTAGGTTAGTGAAACAATGAAGACAGTCTTATGTTTAAGAAAAAGTTCACGGCATCAGTTATGTTGGAATATTGAAGTTCTCTGTGGCCATCAGCCTTAGCTTCTGTCACAGCTAGTTCATGAGAACTATAGATACTGAATCACAAAGCATCTAGGGGAAAGCAGAGTCCCAAAAAAGCCTGTGATTCATTCTACAGCATCCTGTTACTTCAGCAGGGTGAGTACTTTTACCAGCACTCATGACAGTGAGCAAGCCTGACTTGTCAACCTGCTGTTTTCCAACTCCAAACTCAGAAAGCTGCAGTAAAACTTATTCATGGCTGCAATGCTCATGGGCTTAGAGATTGGTAGAACTAATACAGGAACTGTTGGAGTTTTCCAACAGTGGCCATCAGAATGAAGTGAAGCATACAACATATTTATGGTTTAATGATTTTTCATGTTCTCTGATTAGTTTGGGTCATTGCCCAGAGGAACCTGAAGGACATTCTGCATCGGCATCAAGAGGCTTAATATAAAGCTCTTAATTATTTGTTAAGGATCTAAATTAACTTCAGTATCAAAAAAACAGTTCAGTCTATGCTTCAGGAGAAGTGGTTGAGAGTCATGTTTTCCTGAGTGCAACAACCACCTTGTATGCTGTACTTGAGTGCTTGGAGTTTTCAAACTTTGAAGAAATGAATACTAAAAAAGAAAAGAAAAAATGCTCCTGTAAATAAAGCTTCACAGATAACCCATTACTATATCACTGCTGTCCTCCTTACTGATATTTTTGTACTTACAATGCAGTGTAAATTAAGACAAGTAAGCTTTTCTGCAGACAGAAGGCAACTTAGGAAGCTGGACTGAAGATGTAGCAGAACTCTAAGTCTCGCTAGAATAAATAAATAAATAAATAATGTTTATATAAACAGGCATTAGAAAGGAATGCATCCCACAGCTAGATCATCTTCCCTCACAAGTGGAAACAGCAGGACAACTTATGAACATTAGCCATTTGCCACTTCTACTGGCTTTCTGAATTTCTTCTTCTGGCAGGCTGAGTGACAGAAAACCCAAAATGCACATTGTGCCTTTGTAATGGAACAGAATGTAGGAAGCAGCAGCAGTATCTGGGTCCCTTTCCTCTGTCCACTGGAACAAGTCAAGGCATGACCTTGTTGTTGACACTTTCTAATTATTACTCCAAGGTATATATATACACACACAATCCAAAATATGAAAATGAAAGGGTCCAGGGTGCAAAGCTCAAATATCAATCTCCTCAGAGCTGGGCTGAGGGGACCTGAGCATCCTTTAAAGTCAGCATCAAGGATCACAGATGCACAAGCACAACACGGTTTGAAGAGATTTGTATTTAATCACATGCCTTGGAACTAATAGAAAGGAAGAGAGAAAGAAAGAAAGCTGGTAGTTCAGGCTACCTGTTCTTTGTAGTTCTGTCCATAACTCTCGTGCCTTTCAGTGTTGTTGAAACTGTCATTGAATTGATTGCCTCAGTTGCCAAGGAAACCAGAGGGATGATGCTAATGGATACTATTTAGGACACTGAAAAGCTTATAAATTAAAATTGTTTGACATGAAAAGCATGAGGTCACAAGTTAGTTTAAAGCTACCTTGAGCCTTAGCACAGAGAAAAGAACTAGACAGGATTTTTTCCCCTTTTCTTCCCTGACTTTTTTTGAGGGTCATACACTTACAGATTTATGCACTCCAACTGGTTTGGCCATCAGCATCACTGTAGTGATTTCTCTAGTTTTATTTCCAAACACAGAAATTAAAATTAGAATGACACTGTGTTTAAGCTAACAGTGGAGTCTAGGCTTTTTTAAAAGCACCGTACAAGGTGCAAAATAGGATTTGGCTTTGGGAATGCTTTCCAGAATTTAGAATTTTTAAGTCAAACACATGTGATTTAATATACTTCCACCTTCGCTTTCATAAACTGTAAGTTACAGAAGATCTTCATGACAGATGTGGTAGACCTCATAAAACAAACCTAAATGTTATAAAACATTATATTTTCAGGAACTTGTTTGTGTTAAAAACAATAATCTCATTTTAAAATAAGAGACAGATTTAAAAAAAAAAAATGTTTAAAGGATCAGGAACTGTAAATTATTTTTTCCTTTTCCAAAAGCTATATGTTCATAGCATGAATCATCTATCAACAACAACCACACAATATCAGTGCACTTATATCAGTGAAGGATCAAGCTCCAGGCACATATTTATTTACAGAAGGTTTGAGGAGTTATTTCTGCACTGCAGTCATAGATGACCCATAGTCAGACACCTCGTTGCCATGGAAATCTCACACCACCACCCTCTGCCTTGCTCCCATCCAAGAATCTCCCTTGCACTCCTTGTGATCCCTGCCTCCCACAGCTGCCATGGGCCTCTGTCCTGGGCAGGCAGCAGCTCCTGGCAGGACTGGAGCACATTTAACCCTGCCTGGCACTTCCAGTTACAGGAAGGTCAGGAAAGTGAATCCTCAGGCTTCAGACTGGAAGTCTTGTGCCACCTGACATTCTCATGCACACACAGGTCTCTAAAGTTGTGTCTTATTGCTTAGTGTTACACAGAAGTAATTACAGAAACTAGTGGTGCTTCTGTGGCAGATACAGGGGCTGGTAAGACAGTAGGAAATCCTAGCCTATTGAAAAACAAATTTGATCCTAGGGGAATTAAAGAGAAACAATATCCTATGCCTGCTTGTGCTCATGGGAGAGGTAGAGGCAATTCATTGATAGAGCTCACAAGGAGCATCCAAACCAAAACAACAATAAAACAACCAGAAAACCAAAATCATATAAAAAAACCCCACAAACTTGGAAGAGTTAGGAAAGCACACAAAATAATACAATTTATTGAGTTGAAAGGAACCCATAAGGATCATGAAGTCAAACTCCCTGCTCCTTGTAGGACTACCTAAAACTAAACCATGTGACTAAAACCATTGTCCAGATGCTCCTTGAGCTCTGGCAGGCTTGGTGCTATGACCACTTCCCTGGGGAGTCTATTCCAGTGCCTGGCCACCCTCTCAGTCAAGAACCTTTTCCTAATAAAATGAGCCACAGGAGTCGGAAGGGCCACAGGATGGTTTGGGGTTGAAAAGGACCTTTAAAGATCATCTAGTCCAACGCCCCTGAAATAAGCAGGGTTATCTGCAACTGGATTAAGTAGCTCACAGCCCTGTCTAACCTGATCTTGAATGTTTCCAGGGATGGGGCACCTACCACCTCTCTGGGCAACTATTCCAGGGGTCCAGCAGTCTCAGCATAAAAAAATGTCTTCCTTATATATAGTCTGAATCTACCCTCTTTCAGTTTAGAACCATTACCCTTTGTCCTATTGCTACAGACCCTACTAAAAAGTCTGTCCCCATATTTCTTATAAGCCCCCTTGTAAGTACTGAAAGCAACAATAAGGCCTTCCCAGAGTCTTCTCTCCTCCAGGTGGAAGAACCCCAGCTCTCTCAGCCTGTTCTCAGAGGAGAAGTGCTCCAGCCCTCTAATGATTTTTGTGGCCCTCTTTTGGACTCATTAACTGCTCTGTGCTCTCCTTATGTTGGGGTCTTCAGAACTGGACACTGCAGTCCAGGTGGGGCTTCACAAGAGCAGAATAAAGGGGGAGAATCACCTCCCTTGACCTGCTGGCTACGCTTCTTTTTCTATGATACAGTTGGCTTTCTGGGCTGTGACTGCACACAGAGGGTTCAGGTCCAGCTTCTCACTCACCACATCTCTCTTCATAGGGCTACTCCCAATCCCCTCATCCCCCAGCCTGTATTGATACAAGGGGTTGTCCTGGCCCAGGTCCAGGACTTAGCACTTGACCTTGTTGAACCTCATGAGCTCACTTCTTGAGTGGGCCCATGTGCAGCCAATAGGAAGGATGGTTTCCAGCTTCTCATTTTGCTGATACAGGGAACTTTGGAGAACTGTTTCACCCTCCATAGCCTACAGAGCCTGAACATGCTCACCAGGAAGCTCTGTCAGCAACAGTCCCATCACTCAAACTCAGGTAGCACAGAGCAGCCTAATATTGCTTTCTATTATGAGGACTATTCTATACACCATCATTGCTGGCTGGCTAAGTATTTCTTATGTATTAACCCACTCCAAAGCATCAGGAGGATTTTATGGTTTTTTGCACTGTCTCTACAGCTGCAAATCTCTGCATATTGGAGAATAATTATTCCTTTTTTTCCTGTTGCACCCATACCTCTGCTTTAGACTCACTACTCCAGAATTATGCCTATTTATAAGTTAAATATGGTGCTCTTTCCTAATACAGTAGATAGGAACAAGGCCTAAATTAAGTTAGAAAACATAAGATTCAGCATGTTTAGTGTAAGAAATAAGGGACAAGAGTCCATTATACCATCCAAACAGATACAGGACATTAAAATCACATATAGAGCACTTCCATTGGCATGACCCTTGCCAATATTTCAAAACATTAAAAGAAATAAAGAATCCTAGTTATTCTCCATACAAGCACACAATTCCATTTCCAGAAAGACATCTCAATTTTACCCAGCCTGTGAGCAGTTTTAAAGCTGCAGTGTACCAAGATATATGTATTTGAAGCAATTTCAGTGTGAAACCATTAGCACCAGTGTTTAAGTGAAGCAAAAAAAAGTTATGACGTTTCCAAGTCAGCTCTAGGCAACAAGTTTGGGGGAAAAAAAAAAAAAAAACTCCTTCCCACTACTGCCCAGTACAGTGATTCACCTTTCAACCTCCTCTGTGACCTCAGGAGAGGAAGCTAAAAACAGTGTTCCTGATGCTTTTACAGCTTGTGAAATTTAAATAGCTCTCTTCCTGGTTGAGACTGAAATAATTTTTTTATTATTGTTATCATTAGTCCCAGCAGTGAAAATTAGCCCACTCCAATTAAGGCTTCAACAAGAAGTAGTGTCTCCCTTCAGGGAATACCCTGACATTTTAAATTAAGAAACATTCCTGCTAACAAGCCTATAAATCTTCCCAACTAACTATATTCTCCACTAGTTTATGAGTCTTCTGTTCAGTTTGACAATCCTAATCTCCCAGAGGGTGCAGGGAAGGATGAGCCCTCTGGGGAAGCCGCTTTCCATTTCTTGCAGCAGAAGGGAATCCAGACCTCACTGACCATATTTTCAGTTGACACATCTGAGCCAAACAGCCCCTCAAACAGCATGAGAAACTGGCTGCTGCCAGTTACCCCTTCATCCCACAGCTCTTAAGGAGGGGGCTGGTAATCTGGAGGCTGCTAAGCACAGCATTTGGCTACACCAAGCAAAGCTTTGCACAGGCAGCACGTTCCCTGCATGCTTTCCTTCATATTCTGACCTCAGACCATATACTGACATCTCATTCCTTGAGCCTCCAGGAGGGGCTGAAAAGCCCAGCTACCTTTCTTTGCTGTCAGGTGAAAAGCCCCCAAATTGCCCCCATGAGGTATTCCTCACTCTCTGTAAAGATGTGCCAGCATCCGTAGAAACACAGCACTAAGTGACTATCCCACAGGACCACCTTGCATACTTCTCCTCCATGGGTCATTCTTTTTCTAACCAAAGCTTTCAGGAAACACAGTCCAAAGTCTGTCTTAAGAAACAGTGCCACATAATGCTGCTTGATTATGCCAGGTGACATAGGCTGGAGGAGAAAGCTAGCACATCTGTCAACAATATTAAATTTAGTATTTCTGTCTGTGATATAGAAGGGTTTATTTCCTCTTAATACATAAAGAGGGTAACTGAGAAGAACAGTTAAACAGGAGATAGAAGAGAGGCATCTGAAATAGTGATAAACAGTGAAGAACAAAAGCAAGGGGGGGAAGAACAGATTATATTAAGAGAGAGCTGCCTTTTCTGAAAGAGAGCAGTTAAATCTGTCATCTCAAGTCTGAAGAGCCCAGTAGGGATACTGCCTGACACACTGTAAAAACAGCCAACTGAAAGCACTGGAGAGAGATCAGTCAGAGAGTGCAAGATGCAGTCACTACTTCAGGGCACAACAACGTATCCTGATGGATGTAGGATGTCCTGTACAGGATGAGAAGTCTCACAGTTCCCTGGGAAGGCAGTTAGCACAGACATGGCAGAACGGTCCTTTGCCACAGCATGGCTTGTTATGCTCCTTCTTTGGAAGGAATGGGTGATGGTGTTTCCCAACAACACTTTTGCTTTATTGGTTTGGAGTTGTTGGTTGTTTGTGGAGGGTTTTTTGGGGCAATGCGTATTTTGATGTTTGTTTTATAGGATTCTTGAAATAAAAAAGTTAATGCAATAAGCTAATGTCAGGGAATATCTGTATGAAGTTAAAAATCTTTATGTCTGAGGGCCATCAAAAGGAAGTCATGACAACTCCCTTTGCCCTACACCCAGGGATGCTGCAGGCAGTCTCCTCTATATTCATTCATTCAACTGCAAGTAGCAGCATCTCCTGGCAAGCCACGAGCCTTTTACGCCTACTGTTTTGTTTGAGTCCATGAGCGTCACATTCTCATGTCTGGATTTCTCCTGGTGCACAGAGGCAAAGACCTAATGTTGTTCTTCATGCATGAAAACTTGCTCCTCAGGTATAAGATGACATTAGAGAGACTCCCCATTGCATACAAATGTGTACCTGTACAGTCCTGCTGTCTGTGGCTGTAACCTACTTCCTCACCTATTTAATCTGAGCTATGCACTGAGGCAGACAACTGCTCTGTGCCACCCCACCATACACACACACACACCAGCAACAACCATCCAGGATTAGGAATTAACCAACAAGGCAGAAGAAAAAAAAATTGAACAGGGCAGAAAAGAAACAGCAAGTATTTAGAGCAACAACACACAAACATGAGGCAAGAGAGACACAGAAGAAGGTAAAGGAAACAAAAGCAGCATTACCTTCCTACACTGTCATGGTGAAATCAAGACGACAGAGTAAGTCTATACACTGTGTACTCCAACCTAACATAGACATCTGCCCCCCAACACCAATAACCAATGTCACCCAGAAATTCCCCAGTCAGAGCAGCACAGCCACAGCAGTACACCAAGCACAACAGTGCACTTGTCTTGCAGAGGTGACTGTACCCCACAGTACTGTGCAGACACGGCCCCTGAGAACCCATGGTCACATCTGTTCAGTGAGGGGTTTGCCTTCACTGCAGTCATTTCCAGTCCCTCTTCTGTGACCACTCCAGATGTTCTGCAACAAGGGGAAAGCTCTGCTAGGCTTTTTTGGGATACAAACTCTGCCAGGACCAGGACAAATGCATGCAACCAGGAGTTGCATCATGTAAATTAATTAGAATAAAATTAGAACTTGAAAACCTGTCCCAGAAAACTATACCCTTCAGTATTTATATTTTGCTCTTCAATTTAGATGTCTTCATAAGTCTAGTCACACCGTGAGCCAGAAGGTCCAGGAAGTTGAGAATACATATCTTGATAGGTAAGGATCATCAACGCAGGTACAGACCGATGTTTATGCTTTGGGACTGGGAGCTGTTGACACCCCTCTTGGTCCACAACACAGAAAACACCCCCAGGTACAACCATACTAGCAGAAATAAAATATTTCTCACAGACACTTTAACAAGAAAATGTTGCTGATTGAAAAGAAACCAAAATTTTTTTCCAAGGATATTGTTCTGAGCAGAATTGAGCATGAGGGCAAGCAGGGCCGTGAAAGAAAAAAGAACACAACAAAATATACAACAGGTCCTCCCAGTGAAAATGCAGCACGTGTCACTGTGCCCCTTAAGCATACCATGAAGCAGTGTGGCCTTAGTCTAATGTTATTTCATTTGCAATCACAATTAAGAACAGCTCTGTACTGCCAGCTCTAGGCCTGCTGCAGCTGACCTTAGACTGCAAAGTGAGAAGAAGGCATCCCTTCCCAAAAAGCTCAAGATTGCTGGAAAGGCAAGTAGTAAAGGTCAGCAGTACTTCTGCACATCCCTTAACCCACATTCTGATTCTAGCAGGTCTTAAGTTTATCTGTGCATCAGGGTTGCTCTGAGAAGCATCTGTATTTAGAAGATCCTGGACATAAAGTAGTAGAGACACACACATTAAGATCTCTCATTAAAAAAATCACCTAATTCCAGTAACAACAGAAAGGCACCACCAGCTAAGTGGTTCTGTTTACATAGCCTCTAATACTCAATTATGTCTGTTTATCACCCTCCGTAATTGTTGATCTTAATGCAGCTTCTCCTATTGATCACACTGCAGCAACTGCTATTACTACTGTGTTAAAATCTGTACAGCGACGGAAGCCTTTCCACAGATGATCCTAAATGAGAATGTTTGCCTCATTAGTCAGGAACACTATCATGCTCTAATTCAGAAGAAGCAGAAAATGGATAACATATGGCTTCACTCTTACAGAATAAATAAAAAAAAAAAGACAAAACATTTTCTTGTATTTCCACTACTAAGACAACACCTCTACACATTTTCTAAGCATTTACCACCTGTCCTAGAGGCACAGACAGCATCTTTTACAGGTATTGTTCACTCTGATGTTGAACTTGATGACATCTTAGACCCAAAGGCAGACCGATGTGCAATTCATTGCTAGTTGAAACTAGCAATGACCATTATAAATTCCAAATTGCCAAAAAATATTTCTAGTTAATCACTACAGTGATTACAATACCAAGATGTTTCATTACAAGTTGTTTCATTAACCAAACACAACACAAAGATTCAGTAACATTCCAGCACATTTTTCCTTCATAAAAACAAATCAAGAAAAACCACAGAAGAAATTTAACATCCTGCAAGACAGGTCTCAAAACTACTTCATAGGTCAGTAAGTCCTACCTCTTGTTGTTAAAGTTTAAGCTGCATTTAAATAAGTAAATAAAGACTAAAAGCACTATCAAAGCAGCTGTGGTCTAGGTAAAGCTTTCATAATGTAGTTTTCAAAATTCTACAGTTTTGCCTGGATAGGGAAGCCAAGAATCTGAAAGTCTGTACAGACTCTGGACAGCTGCTTTGTGGGACACTGTCCAACATCCAGGGGCCAAGTTGAAACACAGGTTCTTACTACTCCCCCATGTGACAAGAAGGGAGCCACCATACATTGCAGAAGTGCTTTGGACCTGCTTAAAAGGGGAGAGACACCAGGGGCATGGTATACCTCCCTCTCAGTGGCCAAACCAAGCCAAAGCTAACTTAGCTTAAAACCATATCCTTTGAGAAGGTTCTTCCATCTTGGCAAAGCCTCTTACTACCAAAAGGTGCTTCTGAAAGCTGCACAGGGAGCAATCTGCTTCTACAATAAAACTTCTCCCATCCCCAAAGTCCTCATAGCAAGTCCTTCCATTCATTGCAAGCTGCAGAGAGGAAAGAGGGAGCAAGAGGAAGAGCAGTGCAGCTGCTCCCCTGGCAGCCTACTTCCTTTGCAAGCATATCATTTAGAGTACATGTTTACTGTTATTGCTTCTCACAATAAGTTGCAAATTCCTAGGACTAATCTCCAACCTTAACTGGAAATGGGATGAACTGCTAGAAGCAATGGGGCAGAGCAGAAGTATCACAAAGTGTTCCCACACATCCACGGCCTAGGGCAAAAGAGGTTGAGATTGCTCTGTACATCACAGATCAACTGATAACTACCTAGCCCACGGAAATACTCAAAAGAAAGAGTGAAAGAGGTGGCACAGCTAGTTCAAAGAGTTTAAAACATACACAGGACTGACAAGTTGTCTGGGTGCCACCACCAAAGAACTCATATGCACTGAACATACTCCCTAGCATGCTCACTCCTTCAGGACAAGTGGTGTCACTGTCACCTGCTGTTATCCTCTCTCCTGAGCCAGCAGTTGCAGCAGGAACCATCCCAGGTTCCCCACAGACAGGTGACTTGTATCATTTACCATCAGCTTCCCTCCAGCTGTGGAAAGTATCCCTTCATCCTGTGTATTCACTAGAATCTCCCTCTCTGGGTTTATCTTTTGGACGTGCTGCCAAAACTCCTTAAAAACTGAAGAGATATTCAGGGAGATCCATCCAGCAAAGAAACAGTATCAGCTAGCCTTCCTCTTCAGCTGCCCTGGAGAAGTCTTCCTCCCTTTGCTATGGTCATAAGTGACCTGTTGAATGCAAAATCCAAGTCATCCCACTCCACATTCATTTGTTCTCAGTGTCTTATCTTCCTTCAGCTTCTCTTATTTTCATGCCCTGTCACACACCCCTTCCATAGCTTTGTTTCTATTATGGCAAAGACTAATTTGAGCAAGTGTCACAGGGAACAAGGGGTCATGAACTCCAGCTGCATTTGCTCACATGGAGCACTGGGCCTCCATCCTCCATCTGCTGGTTTCTCAGCGTGAAGGTAAAGACATAGTGCGCAAGCCCGGAGTGTTGTGTTCAAGCACAG
Source organism: Apus apus (assembly GCF_020740795.1). Lineage (NCBI taxonomy): Eukaryota > Metazoa > Chordata > Aves > Apodiformes > Apodidae > Apus > Apus apus. The sequence continues at coordinate 61,491,865 of NC_067283.1, read as the reverse complement.
CCTGAAAAGGGATCATAAAAATGTCAGTTTCTCACTCCTTGCAAATGTACTCAGACACGCCTGGGCTCTTTTCTCTTTTCACACATTTTTATGACCATTGAGGACTGTAACTTCATCTCAAGATGCATTTTTATACAAGGGATGATGAGCATATATAACAGGAAAACCAAGCAGCAATAAAGCAAGAAAAGATGAAGTAAAAGCAGCAAACCAAAGAAAAACACTTCACATGAGAAGTCTTTAGTTCTCCTGAAAATAATTTTGAGAGTAACTACCCCATCTGAAGCAGCAAGTATGAAGCTTTCTACAGTGGCACTTCATAACTCTTAAGGCAAAATGGATCACTTTCCCCAATTTCCTTTAAACTGAAATTGTGGCAAAACACACATCCTTTGCTCTAATGTGCAGACAGAACTATACTTACATGTTTAACAGAAAGGAGCACTAAATCTTATTATTTCTTGCAAAAACCCAGACAAGAAAGGTAAACATTAGCAATATTTTCATCTCCTTTGGCCTATTAAGATGCCACTATAAAGCTGCCAACTAGAAGAGCAGTCTTCTCTCCCTCCCCCTTTCTTCCTTCCTTCCTCAAAATGAATTAGAGTAAAAGCTGTGAAAGGAAATACTGACTTGAGTTCATCAGGAAAGCACTGCACTTGTCCATGCTGACTAGCTCCTGCTGTTGGAAATTTTAACAATGGCAGTATGTCACAAATACTTCTTGTCAAGACGGAAAAAACCAAACAAGAGGCTGTTGCACTAAAGGGTGCAAAAGTTGTTCTGAGATTTCATATTAAAACCATAAATTTCAGATTATAATGGTATTTCTCAAAGCAGAAGTACTGTATCATTGGTAAAGCTCCTGAAATCAATTTACCATTGCCCTGGGGCCTGTTTATTAAGTTACACAAGTGCAAGATGGATGTAAAACATCATTATAAAATCTTACGTGGATTTGCATAGAAACCAAAGTACCACAAGGAATCAGGTAGGGTATAAATGACATGATTAACAGATTTGGGATTCCTTACCATGGATGAAAGAAAGCTTAATTTACGAAGGAGAGCCAGAGAAAGAAAGGAAGCTCATGGATGTGTATGTTGAAGACTCAGTTAAAAGATGAGAATACTGAAAATTAAAGGGAAAAAGTGCCTTTTCTCCATATACACACACTTTTTCTTGATATTCAAAGAGACATACAATTAGCTTTCTTACTTTCATGTTACTGGGCTTCCTTTTCTAGGAAAGAAGAGGTATTGATAACCTAGGGAAATATTTTGACATAACCAGAAAGACCTTGGAAAATTACAACTCCAAGTCTTACAAGATTACTTTTTAGACCACTGCAGATCATTTAATCGTATTCCCCACAAACTTTCATCAAGCCTTTGACAGTAGGTCAGCTGCCACACATGAAAAGCCAGGAGGCAGAGCCAAGTGCCCAAGAAGGCACAACAAACAAGGCCCACTTTGCTCCCACAGCAAGGTTTAAGAGCTGCTCAGAAGGAAAACAGGAGCCAGGACAGCACTCAGGTTTCTTCATTGTGAACAAAAGGAAAACGATTGAGGGATGAAAATGCACAAGCAGAATTAAGCATTGTCATCTGCCACGTCTCCCCCACACAACATACTTTTCAAAATCCTCCCAATTTATAGTCTCTGAATCTCATCCCAGCTTTTCCTCCATTATACCTCCCATGCTGACAGGTGTTTCCAGCATTCTGCAATGCATAGTTCATGTTCTTCACAGCAACTCAACTCAAAAGAAGAGTGCTCAAGAAGGAAACATTAACAGCAGATCACATTCCTGGCACGTTTCAAAAGAGCAGTCTGCTCATGAGTCAGGACACAATGACAGCAGTGAAAAAGCTGGAGGCAGAAGAGATGCTGGCTGTGGAAGACAGGAGCAGTTTGGAACTGAAACTTGGTAACCTGAACTACTACCCTTGGAAATGAGCACATCAGAAATCCTAATCAGTGGCCTAGGGAATTTACAAGGTCCATGGCCATAGAGTTTCTACATCTTATAACCCAAATACTAGCAGAACTGGGTTTTATATTTCTTATATGGGGAAATCAATACTGCGCAGCAGGCACCTGGATCAAAGAAATGTACAAGAAGCTTATGGGGTTTTTTATCTTCATATTTTGGGGGGTGGTTTTTCTCATTATTTATGGGGGGGGGGAGAAGGGGTTTTTTTAATCTTCTTTATCAAATTCACTGTCCTTATCTCAGCCAAGACAGCTACTCACATCAGAGAAGCTGCCTGGATGTTGTATTATTTCCAAGATTACATCCTCCATGCTGCACACAAATTTGTTTAGATATATATAGGCAGCATGCACCTGAAGAAGTGATTTAGGGACAGACATTAATTCTGTATTGTCTATGGAGACCAACTTTTGGTTGGGTTTGGTTTTTTTGGTTGGTTGTTTTTTTGTTGCTGTTTTATTTCTAGCACAGTGATCTTATGAGTCATGGCTCCAAGATTATTAGGATGACAGCCATAGAGATACTGTTGGGCTGGGTGCATTATTTCCTCCTCCCACCCTCCATAGTTGCAGCACATATACATTGAGTATTTCTGTACCATACAAAGCCATTACAGCTTCACAGCTCTTCCACAGTTATAAGACCATCCTGACAACTAACACAATCATAGCTGGCCCTTCTTTTCTGCCTCCTGCCTTTTTTCCATAATTATTTTGTGTTCAATTTGAATTTCCTTCCATCAGTGCCCATGGTAACATCCAGAGAAATAGTAGCAGGCTAGACAGTGGCCATGAACAGCTCCCTAACCATGGAAACGTGCCAACACGTATCACAAATACAATAAGATGTACCACAGAAGCAAAAAAGCATAACAGCACATCTTATATTCTCTTGCACATTCTTGACACATTGTGGTAGCCAGAGCAATTTGTGAACATGTTTAACTGCCTGTCTGGCCTTTTTACATTTATAAGCACATGGATGAATTTTACTGGCATGTTCACAGATTCTAGGGCTAGAAATTCAACTAAATAGATACCTCCACATTAGCCATTAAAACACTCGAGTCACCATGCTGCCAAAGATGCTACTGTGATAAAGATGTGCAACACAGTCTGCCTCATGCTGAAATAAACACTGAAACTGTTTTACATTAGAAACTTTTGAAAATGCCCACTAAACATTTGAAATTCTTAGCAATTAGGTTACAGCTTTTGGATTGGGGAAGTTGGTTGGATTTCTTTTTAATTAAGTATTTTTGAGCTTTCAATGGGGAGGTGACGTGACATGATCATATAAAAAATTATGATAGCCTGAAATCCTGCAGCCACATGTATTAAAGCAATCATCAGTTGCTTCCCAGAGTGTTTTGTTTGCTGAAAACATCAAATGATTAAGTTTACAATCAGAATGAGCAGCAGACCCAGGCTTATTTGGAAAGCAATCAAACTGTATTTAGATTGTAAGATGTTGAATGCAATAAAGCATAGATACACATGCTGTTAGGAGGTTCCACACAGAGACAGAGAAATTTTCAGCATGCTGTAGAGAAGTGGTCCACCTAGACCTGCATGGCAATCAAGTACAGATCTACCTGCACTTTAGAGAAAGGCATGTTGAAGTCCATGCCTGGCTGCCATGTGATGCTCAGCTACTCAGGTTTTCCTCTACTTCAATCAATTTAAGATAGCTGATGCCCCATAGCACAGAGGTTCACATCCAATAATTAACAGTCAAGTTCAGATCCTGAGCTGCTGTTTAACAGCTCTTGCATCTAGTTTACATATTTTCATCTGAATACTTTCCACTGTTGGAATGCTTAGTCACCTGTAAAAAAGCTTCTCCTTTCCAAATACCTGTCAATTTACAGGCTACGTGCCCGTGGATTTACCAGGTCTTGCACAAAAGTTTCTAATTTGAAGACTCATTAATGGCTGCATTTAAGCACTCTGTGTACAAGACTGCTTACCAGAACAAGGACATGATTACCATAATTGATAATACCATTGGTAATGACAAGGTTTTATTTTCAGCTCCCCAAAATAGGCAAGGTTTAATGTATCCTGTATAATCCAAGGTATGAATTTAAACTGGTGTACTATAGCAGTTTAACAGCTGCACTTGTGCACACACACCTAAGCCAACACTTTCCCATCAAAGCATCCTCGTACAGGGTGATATGGATCTACATACTTCTATAGAAATATACCCATATGACAAACAGCAGTACTTCTTTTAGAGAGGGATTCAGTCCTTCACCTCCAACATTCCAAAGCAATTTAACTTCTTTCCAAGCCCTGTAATGAACTCGTGAAGCTGTCTATTCCTTCTCTCTCATTCATTCAAGAGGCTTATAGCCTCAGCCTGTGAAAGCTAGGGTAGCACTGTCAGCTTCCAAACTGCACATTGTCACACCAGCCCCCTGGCACCTCCTTAGGTTCAGGGAGCCAAGAAAAAGATCCATAGGCAGAACAGAATGAACACACAAAGGTGGGGATCACAATACCTAAATAGGTGTTGTGACAAGCAGCAAGTGCCTGCTCAGGATGCAGTAGGAATCAAGGGACTTTTCCTCACAAAGGAGTGACATGCCATTTAGCCGATCCACAGCATCTTGTCTCATGTGAAGAAAGAAACTCACTCTGTGTTTTTTGCAGGACATGTAACTTCTGCTTGGGAAAAACTCTGGTGGTCTGCTCCCTTCCAGAACAATATATAATCAGTTTCACATGCAAGTGAACTGACAGAGAGGACTGCAATAGCAGAACAGTAATTTCACTTGTATTATTAGTCCTGTGACAGTCAGCCAGCCTTTATACTCCTGTAAGATCACAGGACTACTGTGCTTGGTCCACAATTCAGTATTCCCTGGTATTTTTCCTCAGAGTCATTCCTAACAGCCTCTGACTCCCTAAGGAGAACTAAATAACTTCTACTTCATTCACTGTTACAACTGTGGGAGGAAAGCAAACAGAGCCCAAGCAGAGGGGTCCTAAGCAAACCCCTCCCCCTCAACTCGCAAGATTAACATTGTTTCCTCCACATGCCCAAGAAGTTGGATACCACCAGACTAGAAATAGTTGCAGAATCAGTAATATAAAGTGAACTGCAAAAAGTGGTACATCTGTAGTTTATAGCACTTGACTAATACCTGTTTGGGCAATGGAGATGAGCCGTTTTACGCAGCTTGATGTTAGTGCAGCAATTTGCCTGGTATAGCCTAAAGACACCAAGAACATGATGCTTCTTTTGGAGTTAAAAGGGAGGTTAATATCAAAGTACAATTTAAAGGAATTAAATAATTAAAATTTCACTTTAACACTTTTCTGAAAAACTAGATTCAGGATTTTGAAGACCAAAACCTAGCCAGGCAGACAAGAGACTTGACCTCAGTAACAAAGCCAGAACCACCAAGGCAGGAATTAATTCTATACTCTGCTGTCCCCAAGAACAGAAAGCAGCAATAAAGGGAAACCAATAATATCATTGTAGGGCTGAGGGAGAAGGCCTTATGATTATATCTTTCAAAACTAGCATTGGAATTGAAAATTATCCGAATGATTCAAGTATTTGAAAGAGGTATAGAAAAAGGACTGTCCTCTCTGGTTTTCTGTAAAAACAGCATCCTTGGAAGGAGACTGTGTGGTTATGGAAGATTCCTTCTCAAAAGCAGTTGGGAATTCAATACAACTCCTAAACAGCACTTTTTGACCCTCTGGACTTGAATATTATATATTAGTTCATGTAAACCAAGTAAATTACAAGTCTGGATATATGTGTGTAGCCTGTAACCTGCCCTTTCATCAGCTTTAGGCTACATACATTTGTTTTAATATTAGAAAGTTGTCCACTTTCCCTTAAACCCAAGGAGCAGCTTTCACACAGCTAATTGATTTAGGTTACTATCTTAATTTTCTTTCCAGTGAATACAGCAGAAACTCCTGCCCCTTTGACTTTCAAAATACAAAATTCCAAGTTAGCACCTTTCCTGTTTCTGCTCTTTCCTTTTAACACCTTTTCCATTAAAAGCATATTTAACAGAAACAGTCAGGGGCTGAGTCTGACTCAGGCACACATAAAACTGATGACTCACCAAGAACACAGAGGCTACCAGCACAAATGACTTTGACAGAGGATGCACTGTGCTGCAAATTGCCAGGGATGGAGATGGCACAGTTGATTCCACAGAATATGAGACTATTACTGTATGAGGGAGAAAGCTGAAATCCAGACCCAAAGCAGTTCACACTAAGCTGTGGCTACTATTTCCACAACCTTTGGAACAGCATTATAGCCTGAAATATCTGTAGTATCTACCATCACCATCACCATCCATCACTTCATTTTTTGCTTCTTTTATCCCAAAGGTATTGCAGCTGTAGGACACCTGCATGCCCACAAAAGCAATGCATTACATTTCCTTTGCTGAGGAAAACTACATTCCCACTTCACTTTTAAAACTTGCCTCTTGAAGTTGTCTTTGCAGCGACTCAGCCCCTGCTTCATGGGGGCTCAGCATGCAAGGGGTCATAGAGGGCTCTCAGAACATCTTTTATCCTCCTCCAGCTTAAGTGAGCACCAAAAGCCTCCTATGTTACACAGTGAAGCTGTGTGCAACTTCATTTCTTACACTAGAGGTTTCTGAGTGGAAAATGAGAAGCCTACAGATTTTGAAGCTTCATCCCTGCATCACAAAGCCTATACAACCACACAAAGAAAGACACTGCAGGGGCGGGGCAGGGGGAAACAGAGACATTTGGAAGACAGTCTTCCCCCAAATACAATGTGCACTTGTAAGAAATCAGTACAAGGAAGGAATTGAGTTCAACCTCTCACATATATGAAGATCTGAGAAAAGGGATGGAAGCCTTGCTACCTAGCTTCAGATTTCTCCCAAGCCCTCTCCCTACAGCAAGAAGTTTGTGGAACTGGAAAGCATCCACTCCGTGTTGGAAATAAATAATCCTCTGATGCAGAGGGGCTGGAAGGGCTTCCAAGATTTACATAGAAATTCTGAGCATGTACTGAAATGCAGAGTATGTGGTATGGGAGGGCACTGGTGATGTTGATTATAGCTGTTAATAAGGCAATAGAAAAATGAGAAGTAAAGGTCGCAAGCTTTAAATATTAACAAGCTTGAATATCAACTTGAGAAAATACTTGCAATGAGCAGAGAAATTCTCACTGAAGGAGAGATGTTTCTAAAAGCTGACTAACCAACAGAACAGGATTATAATCTTCTAGCAAACTGGGTATTTTCAAAATCACACCAGTCTGAACAGGAGCTATAGCATCTCTGACAGATCTGCTAACATCCACTGTGAGAAACACATAAGAAAATATTTTCAGAAGGCATCTATGAGGTGTAAGAATGAATGGATGTTAACTTCTATACATGCCACAGTTCATGTGTCAGTTTATGCTGGTACATGGAACTAAGAACCTCAGATCGAACTCAACTAGGTGTTCGCATCAGGGATGTTACTGAGAGGCTCCCTAGCCTCGTACACCCAGCTATTACCTGCTCCCAGTGTTTCATGTGGGTACTACTGATGCAGCCACCAGCAGTGTTAAGAACACTAAAAAGGATTACTGGGCCCTGAGAGCAGCAGTTAAGAACTCTGGAGCACAGATAGTGTTTCCATCAATCCTACTGCTCAAAGGGAAGTCATGCCTAACCAACCTGGTGGCCTTCTGCAACAAGGCTACAGAGATGGTGGATGGTGGCAGAGGAGCTGACGTCATCTACCTGGATTTGTGCAAGGCCTTTGACACTGTCCCACATGACATCCTGGTCTCCAAAGTGACCAGACATGGATTTGACAGATGGACCACCTGGTGGATAAGAGATTGGTTGGATGGCTGCACCCAGAGAGTTGTGGTCAATGGCTTAATGTGCAAATGGAGGCAGATGATGAGTGGTGTCCCTCAGGGGTCAGTATTGGGACCAGTGCTGTTCAACATCTTTGTTGGAGACATGGACAGTGGGATTGAGTGTATCCTCAGCAAGTTTGCTGATGATACCAAGCTGTGTAGCAGCTGACACCTCAGAGGGAAGGGATGCCACCCAGAGGGACCTTGACAGGCTGGAGAGGTGGGCCAGTGCCAACCTCATGAAGTTCAACAAGGCCAAGTGCAAGGTCCTGCACTTGGGTTGGCAACAACCCCAGGCACAAATACAGACTTGGGAAAGAATGGCTGGAGAGCAGTCCTGAGGAAAAGGACTTGGGGGTGGTAGTTGATGAGAGGCTCAACATGAGCCTCCAGTGTGTGCTGGAGCCCAGAGAGCAACTGCATCCTGGGCTGCACCAAAAGAAGTGTGGCCAGCAGGGCCAGGGAGGTGATTCTGCACCTCTACTCTGCTCTGGTGAGACCCCACCAGGAGTACTGTGTTCAGTTCTGGTGCCCTCAGCACAAGAAAAATAAAGACCTGTTAGAGAGGGTCCAGAGAAGGGCCACCAAGATGATCAAAGGCCTGAAGACAGGCTGAGGGAGTTGGGGCTGTTCAGCCTGAAGAAGAGAAGGCTCTGGGGAGACATTATAGTGGCCTTCCAGTACCTGAAGGGGCTACAGGAAAGCTGGGGAGGGCTTTTCACCAGAGAGCATGGTGACAGGACAAGTGGTAATGGTTTTAAACTGAAAGAGGGGAGATGTAGGTTAGACATCAGGAAGAAATTCTTCACCAGGAGGGTAGTAAGGTGCTGGGATAGGTTGCCCAGGGAGGTTGTGGATGCCCCATCCCTGGAGGTGATTAAGGCCAGGTTGAATGAAGCTTTGTGCAGCCTGGTCTAGTGTGGGGTGTCCCTGCTCATAGCAGAGAGGTTGGAACCTGATGGTCTTTAATATCCCTTCCAACCTTAACCATTCTATGATTCTATGTTTAAGCACCTATACGAGCATGTCCAAGGAGGCAGAGGTGGATCTCAAGGGGCTAGGGCAGCCTGTACAGATATCCAACATTTTATGAATTCCATTTTCAGAAAACATAGGAACAATTTATGCTTAAATTCAGGGCACGTCAGTCATTGTTTTAAAACCTTGGAAGGGCTCCTACTCTGATTTCTCCGGGGTATTTTAGTGTTTAAATCTCGTTATCATGTATGGGCTTTCACAGATCAGCACCTCAGAATGTAATTAAATGGATTTTCAAGCATGTTTTTCTCCCATCTGCTCCCGAAGGAGTTAGTCATAATAAAAAGAAGTAGGATAGGACTAATTATAGTATAAAACCTGACAGTAGTGGTTTATCTTGAGGAATTTTTTTGAGTAATGATTTTAAGAACAACTATATTTAACTTTATAGCGGAAGTCACAGTTTAAAAAATAGTCCCTGTTATTCAAGACAAACTCTTGCTATGCAGTGTCTTGTTCTCTGCAGTGTTATCAGGCAGATCCCTGTTTTTGTAACAGTCTTAGCCTCCAACTTCAGCTACTTTTTTTTTTTCTTCACAGAGCACAATTCCTGCATACTTCCTTTAAAGGGCATACTTCTGGAAGCTTTTAGTTTTACTGTCTCTGAATCTTCAACACGCTTTTTCTGGAATTGTCAAGACTAAGACAAAAGAATTTAGCAATACTTCAACACTGTTGAGAGAAATATTACCTTGGATACAACTGTCCTGTTTAGAAGCTTTGGAATGCTATCTCCCCCATGTAAAAGCATCATACGGATTATTAGTTGTCTGTAGTGTCTGTTAGCTCTTTTCCAGGTTCTCTATTTCTATTCCCCTTCCAGATTTCTTCAGCCTTTTTAAAAATTAGACCTCATTCTTATATTTTCCCTATTCTCCCAGGCAAGACCCATTCCCTAACAGTTTTTATGAGGTTGCTGCTAATGGTGCTAGACCTGCACTTGCTCCCTCTTTGACCACCCCAGAATGAACATGTGTCAGTTTGAAGGAACTTGATTCAGCCCTTTGAGAAACACCCTTATAAAAAACACTACTTGAAACAGTTACTCAATGGTAGATGCCCCATGCAACCCAAATATCTCATTCTAAATCACGCAGATGTGCTCAGGCCAGACTTAACCCTGGTTATCTGGCTCAGTTTTCATATTCTCACCAAGGCTCCTTGGCACCTGCTTCATGGCTCTGAAACGAGGTCCTAAGTGACCATGGCTACACATTCCTCCTGATGTGCAGACACTACAATATTTAGCTCCTGTATTTTCTAACAAGTATCTCCTGAACCACGAGAAACAGGATCTTCCACATTAGCCCAGATGAGATCTGTAGTAATGTCTGAACACAAACATGAATAGGAGGGTCACTGGTCCCCTGTGTTTATACAGTCTCCCCTGTCGTGTCTAAGGGACAAAAAAGTTACCACAATACAGTATATATGTTTTCAGAGAAGCCCACATTTATCATATGTCATGATAAGATTTATAAATGGATATGCCTGTAAATATATTTGCCCACATCACTGAGAATTCAAGCACACAGAATCTAAGAACAGAGATCAAAGACAGAGGAAAGCAATGAGAAATGCCACATCGTGACCCTACCACCTGAGGAAGGTGTTAATGCCTAACGGAAGGCATCTCTGTGGTAATCCAGTTAGCTCTTAAAATGCCATTATAATTTCACAGCAGCCTGGATCAGATAATTTACAACTTCAGTACTTCCAGGTTTCAGGCAGAATCTTGGTGCCATTAAGTAATTTCTTTCTTGATTAGCAATGAATTGAACAAGCACAGGTGGCATGGGAGAAAATACGAAAGTGTAGCCTTTTGAAAAATGAGTAAATTATTTTATTAATTTACACAGTGACTTGTGCTCTGTTCTGTGTCAAACCAGGAATCCTTTGCCAGTGTCTTAAGGAGGGAAATGCGACCCTTTCTGTGCAGCTGTCAAACGTGCAACGGCCTCAATTGACAACTCATCCTCTGGCTAAATATATATAGCCAATACTTCATCAAACACAAAATGGGGTTGGAGCCCTTCAAGGTTTCTTCAAATACACCCTGACTACGAGGGCTATTTTCTCCAGCCAGAGCTGATTGATAAGCTCTTCTAGGCTCAGAGCTGAGAGAAAGTCAAGTTGATAGGACAAGGGGTAATGGGTGGAAATTGGAGCATAGGAGGTTCAAGGTGAATATACGAAAAATTTTTTTTACTGTGAAAGTGACAGAGCACTGGAACAGGCTGCCCAGGGAGGTTGTGGAGTCTCCTTCACTGGAGACATTCAAAACTCACCTGGATGCATTCTTGTGTGATGTGCTCTAGGTGACCCTGCTCTAGCGGGGGGGGGTTGGAGTAGATGATCTTTCGAGGTTCCTTCCAACCCCTAAGATTCTATGATTCTATGATTCCTTCAGATTTAGACAGAGGATCTGGATGTTACCGAACAAAACTCTAAAGCGTCAATCTGGAATTTCATTATTGTCCCCTGTGGCCATGTCTATATACTGGTAAAGCAGCCATGGAACATTGCTTTATGACACCACTTGCTGGCATGCTGCCTGACTTCATTTTGGCCCATGTCACCCAGACAATAGAAGGACATGGTCACAGAGCATGCTTCTCATAGGCAGCATGGGAAAAGTGGGGACAGACATGCAGGTAGGACTACAGACAGAAGCCAGGCCCAGCCAAACTGCCCTCAATACCACACTGTAAAAAAAAACACAACCAAAAAACAACAACAAAAAACCTGGTCTGTTTTATTTACTGATAGACATGTACATTACAGAAGCACTAGGAACTTCAGAGACAATTGCTTCTGTTCCTAAGAGATGCCAAGTACTATTAAAAAAAGAGTAAGTTTTCTTGGTCTAAAAAAAAAAAGCCTAAAATTATTTTTATTCTTGACACAGGTGAGTCAGCAGATAGGAGAGTCAGCTCCCAAATATAGCTCCTTAATCCAGAGGACATAGCAAGAAGCAAGTGTAATTAGGTCTCCTCCCTCACACAGATCCCAGCAATACATTGCTTGCGATTAGCCCCATCAACCAAACAGCCCGTCACCAGCCCTTCCTTAAAGAGTCCTTGAAGTATTCCAACAGTGAAGAAAAGAAAACAGTAGTTTGCTTTATATGGGGTGAGGTGATTACTCCCACAACAGGCAGTTGGGAAGTTTTCTGATGCTGTTCAGACCACTTGGGCTACTCAGTTGGAACAAGAACAGTGATGAAGTAGGTGGCTATCTGTACTGTCACACTCCACTTGAGTTTCAGGTTTGTGTCTTACTAAAAGCATCTTCTCTGTATCATTTTGATCTTTCCCAGGCAAAGGCTGGCACTCCAGACAAGTCACTTGCATACACTATTCAGCATCAACACCATGTGCTGAAGAAGCTGTTTAAACTGTAGATCTGTCCTAACTGTTGGCTGCATTTCAGTGTTGTGAGATGCAACCATACCATAGCAGTACAATAGCCAGTCCCTGGCTTTTTCTGAAGCAATACCCAGAAAAACCAGTCACCTTGAGAAACATGAGTCTCTCTGCAAGATTAAGATTATTGCAATTTGATTCGAATTTCAGAGAGTTTATGGCCTTCTGGCCACAGGTCCCAGAGGACTAAATTCAGCACAGTTTTGGCAACTTTAAGCAGAGCTGTATCAATTTACTCCACAGAGGAATATAATGCAAATTAGTACTTTGGAGTCCTCCCTGATGAAACATCTATGAAAAAATGTTTGTAAGAGCTAGCTGCAAATTTGTAGGGTCAAATTTTGCTTTGTTTGCTTAGAAATCGTATCTTACAGAGTTTTGGAAACATTTTTATCTTCATAACTTGTTTGGTATTTGCCTCAGTTTAGTGGTGAGGGCAAACCAAAACCCAGAGGACAGAATTGCTCTCTATTACCCCACTCCACCTACCTAAGGGAAGGTAAAAGGGGAATTAGGAAGAGAGACTTAAGGGTTAGAAGGTAAAACCAGAACAGGTATACTAGAACAGGGAAGGCACAGTTACATATGGGATGAGGAACAAATATACAAATCCATACAAAACCCAATCTTGATCAGCATTGGTTTAAGTGTCCAAGGGTCCCTGGTGGCAGAGCCAACTCAGGAAAATGGTCCATGGCTCCTCCCAGCACCTGATGGATTTGGATCCCCCAGAGCATGTGGCAAGGTGATAACAAAGAAGGAGCGTCTCTCCAAGACTCCTAAGTGCAGCAAAGCAGTGAGCAGGAATGGAGGAGACTTCCATCCTGGCTTTATAGAGTATGGAAGGAGATGGGAGGGAATCCTGACCCCTCTCTATTCTGCCCCCCAGGTCCCTCAGGGCCCTAAACACCCTCTCTTGAGGTCCTTGTAGTGATTCCATGAAATTAGCCTGTGCCCCCTCAAACCATAACAGTATTCTTACATATGTTTCATTAAAAACACATAGATAAGATTACCTTCACTAGTATTAGTATTTGAATGAAATTCTTGTGTAAAGAGTTACACAATGAAGGCAGTTTCCTCTTTTGCCAGGTGTCTGTACACCAAGAAACGGAATATTCTTGTGAATGCAAAAATGCAACCACCAGACCCTAAAACATGTATTGTAGAATTGTTTGGTTTTTTTAATCATAGAACGCCAGGTTATGTTTTTTAACATAAATACTGGATAAATTGTGTAAGTCAGTGTAAAGTGAACCTTATTTCTGAGTACACCCAAAATACTTCGTAAACTGCTGTCTTACTGGAATACAACAACATATTTGAATAGAATTGTGATTTACCAAAATTTCCTGTAATAATGGTGTTGGTACTAAGCAGAAAATTACTACATTTCCAGAATAGAATTTAATAAGCCTACATAATGCTGAACAGAAATCATGCCATCTATAATAACCACCATGTCAGATAATCTTGATGAAGCTGTCAGACACATTCCACTCCCTAACTCATTGCCTGGTCTAGGTACATAAAAGTCTGGTGGTATCTCCATACATTTCAAAAGGATTTGAGCCTTCAGTTTTGGCTGTTGTGTCTCATGCCTTTAGGATAAAGTTCATATCTTTCCATAAATGTAACGTATGTATGTAATGAGAAATCACTTGAATATACAAAAGCAAACAACCAGATAATTTAGCAGATTACAGGTTGATTCAGGCCTCTGATTCCATTGGTCTGAAACTCTTTGCCATATATCAAACCACTTCATCTTATTTCTGTCACCTCCTCTCTATTAATTTTCAGCCTTATCTCACGCAAAATACACCAGACACCAAGTACATTTATATGCCAAATGTACTGCTGCAGAAGGATGGAACAGATTTTTTAAGGATATGAGCTAAGATACACAAATAGCTAAGAAATAAGACCTTATAGCTGCCTCTTTTCCAGTTTTCACTCTCAAGTCTCTGACTGCATTAGCAGTAGCTATTTCTTGAGCTAATTGTCTACTATGAGGAATGAATGTGTTGTTGGCAAGACTTCTTGGGAAGTACAATAATTACTTCAGTGCCACCCAGGGTCTGGGATGTTCTTAGATGAAAGAGCAACGGGTACGAGAACCTGCTACCTCAGAAATGTGTCCTTAATAAATGAACTGATCAAAACACTCATCGGACTGAAAGCCAAGAACAACAGGTTCTTCTTTCCCCACAAAGCACAGCACCCAGTATCTCTCACAAAATGCATCTGCAGCCTGCTAAGTAAAAGATACAAACCAACAGGTAACGTGGTCTAGAGAGAAAAGACATCAGAAGTCTGTAAAATCTCTGATTGAGTTAAACAATAAATTATAGTAAAATCTTTTTTTTTCTTGGCATTAATGGATTTCAGCAGTTTTTTCCTAATTTGCTTTATAGTTTCCAAGATCAGTATCACAGAGAAACATGCAAAAAATTTAACAGAAGAATGCCCAAACATTAATAAATCAAACCAATACACATGAAGAGCAAGTTCCTTGCTGGCCTTTCTATGTCAACTATTTCCCATCAGCAAAAGCACAGCATGGATTCAATTAACATACAAGGGGAATAACAGTCAAAACAAATGGGATCTCAAGAGAGGAAAACATAGCACCAGCAGATGGAGGCTGCAGTAAATATTAAAGATGCTGGCAAGACCCAGTTCTCTCCTCTGGTACTTCTGAAGAAATACTTAGTCAGAGTTAAGCATATACACATAATGGTTAACTTAAAACACAAGCATTATCTCTTGAGGGGCACCATTGTCAAGCACACAAACTCAGCACAGAAGTACATTAATTTATAGTCAACTCGTGCAACTAGTGGATGAGCTTCTTTCCATCCAGCACTCTTGGGGAGAAAGCTTGTTCCTGAAAGTAACTTTACTTTTATTTTGCAACATGCAATTTAGGCTAAGGCTTGAAAAACTGATTAGTTGCCATTCACACACAAAAAAAATGGAAAAAGCCAATAAGAACTCTCTCACACTTAACCTCTTGACAGGTCTACAGCCGTTCTATTGACTTTACCAGGAAGGAAGCCAAGTTTCTCACTCCCTTATAGCCCAGGCAACAGGTGTGAGTGAACCTCACTAAAATGCACACCTGAAGCTGGATTTAAATAGGGTAATAGATTAAATACCTATTAACTGGAAGTCAAAGGGCACAAGAGTGATAAACCTGCATTTAGGAAGCCCTTGAGCTATGATGGCAGCAGGTTTTAATTGACTTTTCTGTTAAGCCAATTGCCCCTTTGTGATCAATCATGAAGAAACAAAACAGTCCTATTTTGAAATGCTAATTCATTATCTAGCATAAGCTTAAATTAAAACCAAATTAAACAAACAAACAAACAAAAAAACCCACAAACCCCCTACTCTGGATAACACAGTATCTCTGAAGAAACTAACCAAAGAAAAGCTGGAAGATCAACTCACACTTCTTTATCATTGTGTAGTAATTCTAAATGCTTTATGGTAACCTGCTTTGGTACAGTAGATACTAGAAGCATTTTCAGCTATGTCCTTGGCCTAAGGCTTGAGGGAATGAGAGACTGAGGAATGCTACAAGGCTATTATTCCACATAACAGCACTGAAATGGTATTTGGATACCATTGCTACAAGAGTCAGGCACAAAGTCAAACATCTTGGCAAAACAGTTTTATCATCCCCACCCATACAATTAATGTTAAAAAAAAAAAAAAAGCCTCAAGTTTTATCCCACACAACTACCTAAACTGAGGAAGTACTTATTGCTGAATCTGTGGTGAACTGTGAATTCTATTGACATTATGGGGAATGCTGCCATTGACTTCAATGGAGCTACACTACTATCTAACAGGTAATAAGAGATGTTATTCTCTTTTAAGACAATAGTGAAAAACACACAACTCTCTTCTCATCTTCTTTGTAACCCAGGCTATATGATGGGGAATAAACAGGAGTTAGAGGTCTGTGTGCTCTCTAAGGGTTATGATCTGGTGGCAATTACAGAGACATGGTGGGACAGCTCACATGACTGGAATGTGGCCATGGATGGCTCTGTCCTTTTTAGGAAAGACAGATCAGTTAAGTGAGGTGGTGGAGTTGCTCTTTATGTGAGAGAGCAACTAGAATGTACTGAGTTCTGTCCAGGGGCAGATGAGGAGCAAGTGGAAAGTGTGTGGGTACGAATTAAGGGGCAGGCTGGCATGGGTGATACAGGTATGGGGGTCTATTACAGACCTGCTGATCAGGACGAGGGAGTTTATGAGGCTTTCTACAGGCAGCTGAAAGCAGCCTCGCAACTACAGGCCTTGGTCCTCATGGGGGATTTTAACTACCCAGATATTTGCTGGAAGGCCTACACAGCCAGGCATTCAGTCTAGGAAGTTCCTCTGTTAAAAATTACTCGTTAAATCAACTGAGTAATATTCAAGGTTTTATTGATTCATGGCAAGTAGAAAGCGAGCAAAAGCAGCGCTGGGTGACAGGGGAGTCTGCGCTCCACTACTGCCACACGCTTAAACCAAATCACCAGTCTTCTATGCTCTTCTTCTTCCGTATTCGTGTACTTCTGCTTTCCCTCCGTGTTGTACTCTGCGCATGTACGATTTATTGCTAGGCGGTCCTTTTCTGCCTCCTGGTAATCGTTGGGATGAAGTAAGTACTCTTCCTCTTGTGTCCTCTTCATGAACTCCTTTAGTCCTTTCCCATATATGGTATGGTTTATATAACATTTTGCTGAATAATACATACTTGGCGGTGGCAAAGCATACATTGTGCAAAGCTTGGCAGTTTCACATGGGTGTTTTTCTGTTAGTACTTCCTTTTTTCTAACCGCAATATCGGGGTGTTACAAAGTTTTTAGTTTATTAATAGTTTAATACACATTATCTGTTTCTAACACCTCCAATGCATCAATGATAACTTCTTAGTACAAATGGTGGACCAACCAACCAGGAGAGGATCTTGTACTCACCAGCAAGGAGGGTCTGGTTGAAACGGTGAGGGTCGATGGCAGCCTTGGCTGCAGTGATCACGAGATGGTGGAGTGCAGGATCCTGTGTGGGAGGAAGAGAATACCCAGCAGGACCAGAACCCTGGACTTCCGCACGGCCAACTTTGGCCTCTTCATTCAATTATTAAGAGAAGTCCCATGGGACAGGGTAAGAGATGGTAAAGGGGGTCAAGATAGTTGGTCAACATTCAAGGACCACTTCTTGCAAGCTCAGAGTCCACTGGCCACAAAATCCAAGTCCAGTGGCCAAGTTCACCCCTCCTGGCGCCTTCAGGGAACGTTCTACCACGTTCCTCCATGAGTGCAGGGGGACAGCTGCCATCTCGCCACGGGTTGCAGGGAAACTTCCGCTTGGGCACCTTCTCCCCTTCTTCCTCACCAACCACCAGGATCTTCACCCCAGCGCTGCCTTTTACCTCTCCAGCTCAGCTCTTCTTTCTTAACTGCTCGCTCTGCTCAGCTCTTCTCTCAGTTCTTTCGTATGTTAATCGCTGAGGTGCATCTATTGTCCCTCTAATGGCTCCTTGGCTGGTTTTGGGGCAGGGGAAGCTTCTCAGCTTCTTACCGGAGCCACCTCTGGGGCCCTGACCCCGATACCACAAAATCCCCCAAACCAAACCAGCACAGTTGCAAAACACATTATTCTGGACTGACACAAAACAAAATGTTTTGTTTCATTTTGGAACTATTTAATTTTTTTGTCTCACCTTTTCTCTATCTGTCTTGGTTCATTCATGAAACAAAACAAATCCGCTATTTCAAATGGTAGAGTCAAAGTTTCAAAATAAAAATATTTTGCCATTTCAAATGTCACTTGAAATACTTTGTTTTGACTAGTGTTTTATGAAAATGTTTTTTTCAAAATCTTTAATTTCTCCTTCCACTTTTTGTTTTCTCCGCTGAACCAAATACAAAAATATTTCCTTTTCCCAACCCACCAGAAACTCTTTTTTTCCCAGTTAATTTACAGGCTGTCAAAATAAAATTATGTGTTAATCTATGTAATAGAAAAAAATAATTCTGAAATTTGCAGAAAGACTTAGAGAACAGAATTATTGCCTGTGGTTATGAGAGATGTTGAATAGAAAAGTATAATGGTATCTTTCAGCCTTGAAACTGATAACACAAGCAAAGAGAATTAGAGAATTTTCTTGGAATGCAGGTATATCAATCATGAATGGAAGACACTGTACAGCATTTGGATTGTATTCAAAACTTCTTGAAGCTAGCTAAGTAAAAAGGTATAATAGGTTGCCTAGTGAAAGTTCTAAGCTATGTCACTACCCACCAAACCATGTCAAGGGACATCATCATCACCTTATTACCATGCAAAAAATTATCAGGACATTAATGCACTGTAGAGTGTGAATTGGTAAAAAACCAAACAAACATATTAATTTCCTCAGGTTAACACACACACACACACACAAAAAAAAGTCAAACATATTATTATTTAGTCAACTACATCACATTGGTTTCAAAGGGCTTAGCTCTCTTCAATGAGATACCATTGCCTGAATAAGCAGATCCTAAAAGCAGATTTGAAGATCGGGGCCTTAGTCTTCAAATTCTGCTGCACAAAACACATTGAGCAAGGAGCTGTTCTGAACATGCTATTAAACAAGGGCAGGGAATGAAAAAGTCACTTAATTCCCAGTTAAAAATTCATTCTGCAGAGATACTTGATACACAATTCCCTTTCACGCTGCATTAAGACCACAACTCATCACGGCAATTGCCAACAGCAAAGGTGCATTCAAAAAACAGTGAGGCTCCTAAGTTCCCAAGGGAAGGCTCATTAAGGGTATTAAACACGAAGAGGTGGCTATGACTTCCTCTAGTCCATAAGACTCTAGGCTGCAGGCTGTCAGAAGTTAAGACCTTAGAGAACCTCATATATTGCCCTGTTTTTATAATTTTTTCACATGCACCTACAAGTAGCCACAATCAGACACAGGTGGCCCTGACTAAAATCAACTACTCCTCTTCCAGCCCTGTAGGCAGCTAAAATATAACAGCCTATAATACCAAGCAAGCGAGCAACATCAAAAGTAGACAGCGGAACAGATTTTTTTAGGGAACATGTGTGCTGTTCCCTTATGCAGTCTGCACACAACCATTATACTACTTTGCTCCAATATACGAGGCATTATTATGCTCACTGTGAGTGAAATACTATTAGTCAAGATAAGTGCAGGTAATTCATCCTTGGGGAGCAACGAAGAACCAATGAATTTATTTTTTTGTGTGTCAATGCAACAAACAAGTTCAGAAAAGAAACTCTGCTGAATTAGCTCTACCAAGAGCAGAGCACCACATTCCAGTGAAATGTGGTTATAGACTCAAAAGGGTTTTAAAACTCTATAGGCACAAGCAGAAGTTTTACATCAAGCAATTTGTCCTTGTGACATCTTCATGAAGGCAGCAATGCATCAAATGTCCCGCATGCAACTTTGAGGATAATGTCAAAGGAGAATGGACAATCATGTCAAAACCTAGCTGGTTTATCCATCAAAGAGCACACAGTTACTCTTCCCACTCTCAGGTGTCCATGAGAGTGGAACCAGGCTGCCTGTGATTGTTGTCTATTTATTTCTGAACATCATCAATTAATTAAGGTGGACAACGTCACCACAGAACTGCAATTATTTTTTTAGTTCCAAAATAACAGATTGTGTTCTGCTCTCTAGAGTGTACCTGCCTGTAATCCCACTGGTCCCACGCCCTTCAAAAGTGCATTAAGGTCAAAGGCTGAACAGAATTCTTACTGGGCTCCCTAAAAAGAGAAGAACATTTCCCACATATCTCTATTCAAACACCTTGGACGGAGTTTATGCATTTGTTTTGTCACAACACCTATATATCATATGAATGACCAGTGCATGCATTTTTCCTTCTAAATGGAGGTTAAAAGTTCCAGAGAGACTCATAGCAACCTATGTGCTGACTTGGGGTTGGAGTTGGATACAGGTTCTCTTGAAAGTAACTATACAGCTGGTTAGAAAACTAACGGTGGGTGTTCATCTGTTCCTCCTCACAGCTTTCAGGGATGCAATTGTTTACGTAGATTTTCATTGCTAAAATCCAGCAGTGTTTTCTGAATAAGAAATACAGACCACAAAAATAAATAACTCTTTCAACCAGAAGATGTCTTTGCACGGTTTTACACAGCATCCACCAGTGTGTTTCCTGACCAATTAACAGCCACTTGCAGACACTGCTGGTACACACAGGCAATAACAACATCACAGTGCCATCCTTCCCATCTTTGGCCTTATAATCAAAATATGCCTTTTCAAACGCTGTGTTGTTAATGCTCAGATTATGCATAAAGGTACATAAGAGACCAACTGCAGAGTAACTGCATTATAAAATTAAATTGGCTGCATTATAAATGCCATCCAGTTTATAAAAAGCTGATAGGAAGCAGCATAATGACTTCGGAGGTAGTGACCAGCCAGACAAAACATTATGACTTCAGGACATTTTGGGAGTGGTTATTTAATGTTACCCTCATGACCCGCAGCATTCATAGCAGAGATCAAGTTTTCAGATGTTCCCATTTCCATGTGGGCACCAAAACACAAAGGAACTCAGCACTTGGCATGTGGAGAACCTTTACCTTCACATATAGGACCAGAAAGCACAGGCACTGTTACTGAAAGATGCTTTGGCTGGCACATCACACCTCCCAGGCACACGAGGCAGGAATGCAGCAGAGAGAGAAACTCATCTGCCATGGCCTGATGCACTCAGGCAGTAACTCGCTCATGTGGCAGCCACAGCTCAGCACAGCTGGAAACTCAGCCTGGAAACTGTACCACAGGAAGCTGAGAACTCTTGAAAGTCTGCTCTTGACAGGGGTGTTCAGCATTTGAACATACCTTATAGCACACCTCCTCTCTAGAAGACTGAATTTCTTAGACTGATTCTGAACAGTTTCTCCCACTTGCCCTTGACTTTGAATGACGCTTCCCTGGAGAAACCAAACTTTACAAATTAACCCAAGTTCCTAGGCACTGATCTTCATAGGCAGTGCCTTTTAAAACAAAACAGCCATCTAGCAGTACTACTAACTGCTGCAAATAAAAAATATTCACTGCTGCACACTTTTGCTGCCCAATGCTTGACTCTTCTAAAAAATGGTGGGTTTGACATTTTACCATTTCATTTGTATCTCAATGAAGGCTTTTTGCCTCTAAGCCCTGTAGACACACTGCATTTGCAAAGCTTATCTGGAAACAACCAGGTGTAAGAACAAGCAAGTTTCTGACTGTACTCTGGAAACACAAACATGATGAACAGTGGCAGTCTCTGAGTGAAGATGAGTCCCTGGGACACTTCTAATTCCTCCCAACTATCCCTCTTTGCTCAACATCCCCTCACAGGCAAATATTTGCTCCCTTCTTATCAATTCCCTGTTGCTGCCACATCCTCAATCATTTAAATCAACACATTTTGGATTAGACACCTCCCTCGTATCACAGGATCCAAATTCACCAGCACCAACAAGAATAAAAAAGAGAACTAACAATTCCTCACCCACGTATTTTCAGGGTAATATAGGGTAAGATAGGAAAAAACCACCTAGATTTACAATTTCAATTGAAATTGTAGCTTCTGTATTTCTGGCTCAAGGGACAAGAAAAATCTATATACAGAGATGGTGATCACAATAAATCATTTTTTGCTAGCTAGAACATTCTGAAGAAAGCACTAGGAAATACAGCAATATTTGAAAAACAAGTAGCCAAGCACAGATTTCTAGACAATATCAACAAGCAAATCACCTTGGATAAAACAGGAATGGAGCAGCAATCAGTATCTGTCTAGAATCTGAAAAATACCCCTTCCACTCATAAACCACCCTCTACATCAGAAGTTTTGAAAATTAATGTAACATACCCTCTCTGACTACTTGATTCAAGTCAGTATGCAGAGTGAATGGCAATGGCTGCCTCCCCCAGAACCAGCCTGTCTCACTGGACAGCTCTCCAAAAGTAGCCAGAAGAGGACAATCAACCTCATTTCAGGCAGGAGAAAGGCAGGCAAGAGCCCAACATCTTTGCAAAGGTCTTCATGTCTTTTAAGCTAGCGTGTTGAATCTGCACTGGTGACAGCTGTGGATTTGTCCTCCAGGTTCTGCTATCAGAAAACAGTGTGGATGCTGGGCACCCTAAGAGGAGCATCTTCCCTGAACTTCATATGAGAGGGGATGAGAAACTGGCAACTTTCCCCTTACAGCCTCCTCTAGTCCTTTTGAACTGGCATAGTGGCAGCAGGAAGAGCAGCCGAGAAGCACTACAGACCTGAGCTGACCTCTGCCTTTTTGCCTCACTCATCCCCAGGACTTCAGACCACTTAGAGGCACCAGCTGAATGCAGCAACAGTTCCTGGAGGAGACGCAAAGCCAGAAGCAAGGCAGATGACAGCTATTCAGCCACTTTTGCAGTGGAAGAAGCTCTCCCACGTCTATTCTGCTGCCCTTTAAAATGAGGATGAAGGGTGGGATGATCACCTTTAGATGCCCAAGCTGCTCCTGATTTTGTGGCAACTGCAGGTTTTCCAGGAAGTGAGCGCAATATGGGTGTTGCTCTCCAGGTGAAGGTGAGCCAGGTGCTAGGAAGGACAGGCAATGGTGTCAATAACGTCACTAGAGAAGAACTATTCAGGCCACAACCTTTTGCAACACATGAAACGGAGGAAAAGCTTCTGGAAGCTTGCCATTGCTGATAAGCAAAAAGGGACAGACATCTGCAACTCAGTGCACATGAGTCTCATACCAATTGCTGCATTTTGCTACACGAGAAATGTTTTTCCAGAAGCTGTAATTCTTCCTATTCAGCACAGGCTCCCAGAAGCAAACTCAGCTGGCTGATAGTAATCACTTCACCTCTCAGCAAGAGAGAAGCCTGTAAACTCTATGGCAACCACCAGCTACAGAAGTTCTTGATAGTACAGGATATTTTCCTCAGCACGGTCACTACTGTCCATCACAAACCTTTAGCACAGCAGGTGGAAGACAAGGAAAGCACTAGGTTTGCATTCCCTTCCCACAAGGGAAAAAAAAAACAACCCAAGTTAACAAGATCTACAGCTTGCTCTTCATGCCGCTCCCAGATGAAGCTTTCAGGACAGTCTAAATTTTATGAGCTGAGAAGTGAGGAAAAACTTAATTTAGAAATTCCATCATATAACAGCAACTCACAGCCTGAGTCACACCATGACCTACATATACATATTCTAAAAAATCTTTGCATTAATGCTACCAATTCCAAGGTTAACCAGGATATTCACATTCTTCTGTTCAACATCTCTCACAACCAAACTCAGTCATCCTTCAAGAACATCTCTGATCTCAGACTGAGTTTACAGTTTTCCTAATGCATGAAAAGTGCACGAAAAGCAACTTCTGAGATTATCAATGGTTAATCTTCAGGGTTGTTAATTTAGAGTTCACAGATTGTTTTTAACATTACTGAAATAGTCCCCATTGTTACAATACTGATTAGTCTTGGTTTGCTGAGCGTATCACTTCTGGGTCGGGAAACCAAATTGTACTGGGCCAACACAGGTATTTTGTGCTCCTTTTATTTATTCCCTTTGATAGTAAGTAGGTAATCAAAAGCACCCAGCTTTGTGAACAGTGAGAGTTCAGCTCACGTGGATTAATTGCCCCTGACCTGGGATAAAGCAGCATTCCACCCTAACTGTAATGCAACATGTAAATCTGGTGTTCAGTCTTACAGGACAATTAACCAGGCAATCTCTTTGAAGACTGATACTCCTTCCTGCTTTTCACTCATTTATCATTTCACTGTGTCTTCCCGGGTTTGGCTGGGGCACACGAACACTACTTACTGAACAGCATTCTGCCGTGGAAGCAGCCCTGCTCAGGCCAGGGGAACCGCTTTTGGCATTATTCATCACTTAAAGGAGGAAAAGCACAACAGCTTCGGAAGAACAGAACAAAAGCTACTGAAACCAGCATTTCTTCCTCCAAATGTAATCCCTCACTTGCTTTTTTTTAATAGCTGTTTTTATGATTCCTAGTTTGCAATTGCCCAAGCATAATGATGTCATCAAATGCAGGGTTTTTTTTCAAAGGAGCCTGTGCATTGCTGTTAGTGAAACCACCATTAATCTCACCTTCCTCTTCATGTCCTGTAATGATTTAAGCACTTTAAAAAAGACCTTGATTTTCCTTTGGCTAATACTACCCCATTTTGCTTTAATGCACTTCCTTTTTTTCTGCATGCAACAATACTCTATTTTTGGGCCTATTTCAGTACAGAGCATTAAAATAACTCTTTAGCATTCTTGCCCTTTACATTCTCATTCTTTTTTTCAGAGGAACTGCACATTGCCTCTTTGTGGTGTGCATTTTAGGAAGAAATTCTTCACTGTGAGGGCGGTGAGACACTGGCACAGGTTGCCCAGAGAGGTTGTGGATGGGACTGGAAGTGTTCAGGACTAGGCTGGATGGGGCTCTGAGCATCCTGGTCTGGTGGGAGGTGTCCCTGCCCATGCAGGGGGGTTGGAACTAGATGGTCTTGGAGGTCCCTTCCAACTCAAACCATTCTGTGATTCTGTGATCTCCAGCTCTTTGTGCCTTGTCATGCTCCCTAACTATTCCCACACTGCCTTCCGCAATTCCCCAGACTTACTGGCTGGAAATCCACTCCTGCTGATCAACCAACGTGCCGTCACCAGAGCGGACCCAAGGCACTCACGTTGGGCCCTCAGCCTCACCCTATTTCTCTTGGCAGTCCAGCTGGCTCTCCTGCCGGCTGATTTATGCCCTCAGCTCCCAGCTCTGGGCGCCTCACCGACCTCACCCGTCCCTTTCTGTGCTGTCAGCCCACCCGGCTGCAGGACGGCGGGTTGGGGCGGCGACCTGGCCCAGGCCAGCTCACCCGCGGGCTCTTCGTGCCGCGGGGACCCCCTCCATCCCTCCCCCCGTCCGTCCCTCCCCGTCCGTCCCTCCGTGCCTCCGCCAGCCGCGGGCGCGCCCGGCTCAGTGCGCGGGCACGGCGCGGCGCGGCGCGGCGCGGGAGCGAGCGGCGCCCCGGGCCCGACATCCTCCGCCGTGTCTGGGGCCGGCGCAGAGCGGAGATGGGACCGGGGCGGGAGGGCCGGAGCTAGCGCCGCCGCGGTTGCTCAGCCGGCCGAGCGGGGCGGCAGGAGGGACAGGTAACCCCGGGGCTGCCGCTGCCGCCGCCGGCAAGCCCGGGCTCGGCAGTTCGGCGGGCGGGCAGGACCCTGCGGCCGTCGGCGGCGGCCCCGGGGGGCGTGCGGCGCCGGGCTCCCCGCGGGGCGAGGGGCGGGAGGGCGGGGAGGGGAAGGAAGGGGGGCTCGGCGGGGACGCCCCGCTTCGCCTCTGGGCCCCGGGGGGGGGCTGGTGCCGTGCTCGCTGCCCGGCGCCGGGGCTGGGGCCGGGCCGGGCCGGGCCGGGCGCTGCCGTCGGGGCCGCGGTACGCGGGGCTGCCGGCGCCGGTCGGGAGGGAGGGAGGGCTGAGGCGGGCGCCCGGTGCGGGGAGCGGGCGGTGGCGGGCGTGCCCTTCCCGCCCGGCGGCATCTTGCGGCCGGAGGGGCCTGTGCCCCCTGCGGGCCTGCTCCCCGGGCGCGGGAGAGGGCCCCGCTGTGCGAGGGGAAGGCAGGAGCGGCCCCGGGGAAGCGGCGGGGCTCGTCCCGCTCCCCGGGAGGGCAGGGAGCCGGGCGGCAGCCGCGGCGGGGCTCGCCCCGGGTCGGGCCGGGCCGGGCCGGGCAGGGGGCTGGGGCATCGCCCAGGGCATCTCGCGTGTGGCTGCCCCAGGCAGGTTGGTTGGTCCAGGATTCGCGCCTCGCGGGCGCCTCGCTTTCCGTGGGCAGGACTGGAAATGTGACCCTCTTGAGCAGGAGGGTCAAGGGCGTAGA
Organism: Apus apus; assembly: GCF_020740795.1. NCBI lineage: Eukaryota > Metazoa > Chordata > Aves > Apodiformes > Apodidae > Apus > Apus apus. The sequence goes on along the minus strand of NC_067283.1, from coordinate 61,465,598 downwards.
TCTGGAGGAGGGAGGGGAGGGCTTGATCTCTGCAAACCCCTCAGCACTCGTTGCTTGCGTGTGATGGCTGAGAGGTGTTAGGGAGCAGTGGAGCATCCTGACTCGTTTTGTCCTGCCTTTCAGCTGCCAATTCCTTCCACTTTTATTATTATTTTTTCTTTTTAAATGTGTCCAGTCCTTCCTGAAGTAGTTGAGAAATGTATTGGGTAATTTTTCCTGGATCTTGCTCATCTTTTCATCTGCCTGTTCACATCTCCCCAAGATCAGGGGAGACTAGTAAAGCTCAAAGTAAACAGGACAGCTTTTGCCATGGAAACAAAAGTTGCTAGGGGATGGATTGCTACTACGCAGCTGTGATCATACGCCCCACGTGTTCCTAGGCACCGCGGGTTTAGGCAGTGAAAAACTTCTTCATGATTAAACCTCTTCCTGCAGCCCGGGATGCATGTTCTAAGCTTGTGCATCACACAGATCTGGGTAGCAGCGACTCCCGTTAGCAAACATTTCCCAACAGTTTGGTATTTAGTTCTCAGCCACGAAGGTGAGACGTGCAAATACACATCAACACTCAAGAGATCGTACCCACTGCAGTATTTATTCATCCCATGTAAATTGATGCTGTGATATGCTTTTTCTTCTTATTTCTGGAGAACTCTTTTCCCCAACCGTATGACTGTTTCAGTTCCTCTGCCCCATCTGTAGGTAGCAAGGACAACAGCATCATGTTTACATTGCAGCTGAGAAGAGACACCATCTTAGGCCAAATTACCAGGCTGCTTCAATGAGTCATATAGGGCTGGGAAGCCCTTCTCTCTAAGGGACAAGATCTTTTGCAAGAGATAGGAGATTACTTAAAGGTGAAAGAGTCTGAGCATAAAGAAAATGTTCAGTAGGACTAATATAATGCAGTGCTTGAAAAGAATCAATGATGCTGGCAGTCTTTTTTCCTGTGTTTTAAAAGGCCACAGTACTTGGATGCTATTACAGCTCTTTCAAGCAAAAGATCATTCATTTTCTATGCCACCTCCCAGCTATTATTTACCATTTTTCTCATATGCCTGATCAAAACCATCTTAATATTAGAATTTTATAAAGCTAAAAAAAATTTAAAATCTATGCATAATATAAATTATTCCAGTCTGTATGGCTCTTAGAGGGAATTCTTCATTAAGCTGTTAGAAACACTGAACCCTCCTTTGTCTCTCTTGACTAAACCTACACAGTGCAGTGAATGCAAGTTCGTGTTTATACAGCAATGTGCTTTCTGAATTCTGGAGAAACCAAAGAAGCTCTCAGATGGTCTCCTGCTGGCAACTGGAGTAATGCAAGTGAACTTTGACAGGCCGGTGTTATCTGGTCATGTTAGGTCTGGTCCTTCCCTGTGTCACCTTGTGAAGTCACTTAGAACTGAGGAAGATACCTCCCTATCTGCTCATTGTGTGATACAAGAATGCTTACCTGAGTGACTTGAGTTGGCAAGGAGATAAACATAATTTACTTAAGGAGATAGGGTTGATATGAGAATGAAGATCTAAGTAAGAACTGGAGAGAATGAGTCTCTGCAGAGTTTTGTTTGACCTCTTTACTCTCTTCTCATTCTGATGTGGAAGGTGAAGTGCTTGCTTACTCATAACCAAAAGACATGTTGAGAGTTATGAACACTAACTGTTCTTGTCTGCGAGGTACAGGTTCTGTGATCTTGTGTGTGAGAGCTGGGGCAGCTTATGGTATGCTACACAGTTGCTTCATCCTCTCCTTTCACCTCAGGTATTTTTATGAGGTGAGCAGAAGTGTTTTTATGAGGACTCTTCATTGCTTTTCCTGTGGAAGATGGCACCTAGCTACTGAAGAAATGGTGGCAGTGAGAAAAGAGGACTTTTCCTCTCTTTTCAGTTAAGGAATAAACAGCAGAAGAGGGGCTCCCAAGGCAAACAAAAAGAGGTTCCTTTGCAGAAGAACAAATAGGTTCCAAAATTGGAATAACTTTCAGCATTTTCCCACAAGAGTTCACATTATATTCTTATATCCATACCACTGTTTTTTCTGTGTGTGCCTCAAAAACTAAGTGTTGAAAAGCATTGTAAAAGAACACAACAGAATTTGTTTTTTCTCAGTTATTAACTGTAGGGAGAAGGTCAGTATTAGCAGTTTGACATGGAGTGGCCTGTGTGCCAGGCTGTCCCTGCTCACCTGGTGAGCAGCTGGTGCTGCCCAGGAATTTCCTGCTGTCTCAAGGTCTCTGTCCATCCTGCTTGTTTCTCTGCCTTCCCTGGGAAGGCCAGCATCTTGAGCACGCTCCGAAGGGCACTGATACTGTACAGAGAGCAAGCCCATCCACACAGTAAGAGAGCATTTCTTTGGTTGCCTAACACTTTGTGGTGGCTGCAGTGGAAAAAGGAAATCTCCAGGGGATGCAAAGGCAGTCTGGGTTCAAGGAGGGGGTTCCTTCCAGAAGCTGTGTCTGGCACTGCCCCTGCTGCTCTGCAAAGCTCAGCCACCAGCACTGCCCCACCCGCTCTGGTCTCTTGGAGGGTGCTCTGGCCCTTCCTAGGGCCTCCTCCACTTACTTGGTCATGAATTCTCTGGGAGAGTTGCAAGAGGGATACTTGCAATTATAACCTGTTGAAATAATGAAATCTCAAATACATATTAGATGTACAAAATAAATAATATTATTAGTAATAAAGAGGAAAATGCAAAACTCTTTATCTCTGAGCCAAAAACAGAACCAGTTTCCAAAAGGCTGGAATATCACTGTCATTTCAAAGCCAGCCAAGAGCTTCATTCAAGCTGTTTCCATTCCCTGTCAACACTTTCTGGCTTCTGCTTAACTTAACATGCAGCAGTGTTTGGTTTTCTTGCATACTCAGATATTTCATACCCAGGTAGATCACCCAGTCCTAAAGCGCTGTAGGGCTGCAAAATTGGGAGGTTCTAGTTGCCATTACCATGTCAAACCTTCCTTCCTTCCCTTGGTAGAATTGCTATGGCAATCAGATAGAACTGCTTGAAGCTGATATAAATTGAGCTGTGACATTCAGTTGCAAGTACTGATTAATAGTTCCCTTTGGACTAGGATTTTTTTAACTTCTTTAAAGAGAAGTCGGTCTGTTGACCTGTTGCTCCAGTTTGTTAGGGACTAGTATTACTTCAGTGAATTCAGTAGCATCACACCTGTGCAAGCAACTTCAGGCCTGAAACCTGCATAGTTAAATACAAATCTTGTGTGTTAGGAGAACTTCCATAAAGTGGAAAGAGTAGGGAGCATTGTTGGTAGTTTTCCTAGCAGTCAAAATTCTGATTTTATTACAGTCAGCTGGAGCTTGGACATCGACTTCTCCAAGGGAGCAGTGGTTTGCCACAAGTTTAGTATTTCCATTTCACTCTCTTCAGTGAGCAGATTTGGTGCTGTTATGGCATACTATCTTTTTCATTTTTAATTACCCATATTTAAGTACAGCATATAGGCAGTTTCAGTCTGTTTAGGACTTGCTTTGCCTCTGTTTCTCAAGGCTATGGCTGTTACATCAATGCTTAGTCCTACAGTTCAAAAGTTCAGGCAAAAACATTAAAAAAACACAACCTTGCTCTGCAATTTGTAAAGTTCCTAAGGCTGCAAACTCTAGTTAACTGATAGAAGCAGTCTGCATGAGAGGCAGCACGAGCCCTTGAGGGATGCTGGCTTTTGTTACCTGATACATTCTGCTTTTTTTTCAATCTCCATGGAAACCCAGTAGCACACTAGTGTAAAAGATGGGGAGTGGGGACCCTGCATATGGGAGGGAATGTTCCCTGCAGCACCATTGGGCTGTTCTGGGCCAAAACACCAAGTGCCCTGGGTTTGGTTACCCTGAGTCACTGCGTACAACTCTACCAAACTTGTTTCTTTGTTTAGAAATAAAGTGGAGGAAAGGTCTTTCCTGGGCTGCTTTTCTTCATATCACTTGGAGAGTTTGTAGGCAGTTTTGCTGTCCTGCCACGTGGATAAAAATCTGCTTTGCATGAAACCTCTCATTGCAGGTAGGAAGGATGAGCTCCTGTGCTGACATCTGCGGGTCCAAGCACGCGCAGGGCAGCACCGAGGGAGGGTACCAGCGCTACGGAGTTCGGTCCTACCTGCATCAGTTTTATGAGGACTGCACAGCTTCTATTTGGGAGTATGAGGATGATTTTCAGATCCAGAGATCGCCTAGCAGGTGGAGCTCTGCATTCTGGAAGGTACTGCCCATAGTTGGAGAGAAACTCCAATTTTGAAATTTTCACATGTAACTAACGATGTTGGGTATTTGTCCAGAAAGGCCTTCTGTTGCTCACTTTTCACAGAGAAGACTGACTACTGCCTGATAACAGGGCACTCATACCAAGATACTTCTGCTTTCAAGGGAGTCTAGGGGTCTTTGGATCCTCTAGTTTCTCTGCTACAAGAAGCCATGTCACTGAAACATCAAAGTCTTCTCTGGGAAACCTCACCCGTAGCTTGAAAGCGCAGTTTACCTCTACTGTGTACCCACAATAGTCCTGCCAGATTATTGGTAATAGGATGGGTAGGTTAACAGTAGTAGCTCTGGGACTGTGTGACCTAGGGATCAAGAAAATGGCAAGATCACTAAGGTCAGGAAAATTGACAGAATTGGAGAACACCAGTGGTTGGATGGGTTCTGTGAGACCATCTAATCCAACTAATCTAACCCTTTGCTCTGATGGTTGGGCCGTTCTTTGTGAACTAAATTCTGCACTTAAACCTGAAATATGCTAGAAATACTCAGTCATCAGTTCACAGCAATAGCAACTTCCTTCTAATTCCTGCAAAGGAGTGACATTTCATGGAGTGAAAGCAAGTGGCGGATACGACACAGGCTATCAGCAGGGACTGAACTGTTGGTGTTCACCACCACCTAAAGCTTAAGAAATCATCAGTCATGCAGCACTGGGGTTAAACTGTGATCCTCTCTGTGATGGGGCCTTTGGATAGGAAATGCTGTTTAGTCATATAGATGCATATTCCAGTGTTTCCAGAAATGTCAGTACTGAATTATATAAATGAGTTGTATTCTAGTTCTAGTAGGGTCACATATGACCTAAAAGAAAAATACCAGCCTTCTCTTAGAAGAGAGAACTGTACCTGCAAGACAAGACACTGAAAACTAAATGCCTCCTAGGACCACTTACCAACTAAAAACTGGAAAAGCATATTAATTGGGGGTTTTTGTTTTCTTTGTTTGTTTTCCAGGTCGGACTCATCTCTGGGACGGCTTTTATGCTGCTAGGTTTAACGGTTCTTGTAGTGGGCTTTCTCGTGCCACCAAAAATTGAAGCTCTTGGGAGAGATGATTTTGTTGTGGTGGATACCCATGCCATTCAGTTTAATGGGTCTCTTGATGTATGCAAGCTGGCAGGAGCAATCTTGTTTTGCATTGGAGGGTCCACCGTGGCAGCGTGTCTGCTGATGTCTGCTTTTGCTAAAAGTTACTCCAAAGAAGAAAAGTACCTTCAGCAAAGATTTAAAGAGAGAATAGCTGATATCAAAGCCCATGCAAACCCAGTCACAAAAGCGCCAGCACCAGGAGAATCCAAAATACCTGTCACTTTGTCCAAAGTTCAAAATGTCCAACCTTTATCCGAAACCTGACCCTTTCCTTAGGTTTTGTTTCTCACTTGTAGATCACTTTAACTGGAAAATACCAGCTGTTGTTGGCATACGTGCTAGTCAATTACAACATCGAGTGCTCTGCTGTACAAACACAGCTGATGGGGAAGCTGCTCCAATGCAAATGTAGGATTGGTAAAAGGGAAATTATGTGATTAGACCCATGACCAATATATTTAGCATATTTGAACATTTTGATCAGTGCTGAACCAATAAATCCTTGCAACAATGATTAGGCATTTAGCTTACCAGATTGCATCCCTGGAAAACATGGGAAGATGTGATGAATATGATACGACATAAAATATGACAGCTGTACCAGGAACACCCTGCATCCTGCTATTTAAAGTTCAGATCAGTTGGCTTTTTGTTTTATTTTCCTCTTTCTGTTAAAAATACTGTTTAGTCTTACCACCTGGTTCTGCTGTCTGGGAAGCCAAGATCCTGCCCTTGCAATTTGCGCTTGTCCTCCTGTCACATGGTACAGTCTTTATCATAGTAATACTGCACAGGTAAAACATACGTGACAGTGAATGCCCTTAATTTGATCTTGACACACATCGCTTCCCAACAGTGTTACCTTCTGGGAAAGGCAAGTTATACTTGATCCTGAGTTACAACTAACCTGTGCAAAACTGCCACTTTTGTCTTAGTCATTGCCATATTAATAAAAAATAAAGATAAGGAATTCATATAAGAAGAGGAACATCATCCTTGTGTATCTTTGGTTTGATAGTTTCTTTCATTGATTGTATTGTATCATGTTTAAAGTTCATAAAAATGTTTCAGTTTTGGCCAGGTACAGATTACTAAATGTGGTTTGACACACCCCGGCCCCGTATTCTGTCAGTAAATTAATGCCATGTTAGATGACCTTAAACTTGTCTAAAGACATTTTGAAATGCTGTTTATATTTTTATAGAGGATAGAAAAAGTTATGCTTAACCAGATACATTTGTGTAAATGCTTACCTGAAGACTTGTCCTTTCACAGAAGACCTTTAATTATTTTCCCACCCAGGGCAATTATTTAACTGTCTTGATCTATGGATTTAAATTGAACTGTATAAAGAAAGATGTGACATTTGTACTCTCTGACAGTATGTGCCACCTTATAGTTCTGTCTATTTTTTGAATGGATTGAATAAAATTCTAGGCGCAAGCCAACCATGGATTTTGTGAAAAGTCTCTTTCTAGTCAAACAGGTTTCTCTGTGAATTTACTATTTCAGTTTGAAAGGAGAAATTAGTAGTCAGACTCACCAGTCTCTTAATGCAGTTTCTGTTCTCAGATTTCATAGGTCAGGAGGTCACTTTGGTGCTGAATCAAAAAGGTTCCAGCACGCTAATGACAGGTATGTAGTAATGGCTACGCCCTTTCCCTTGCTAATAAATGTTTTGGTGGTCTATGATTCAGTTCAGACCTCCCCAACATAAATAAACCAGAACATGCATGTTGGAAAGTTTCAGCTGAATCTGTTGATAGTTATCATGGCTGATAACAGCATCAGAAGTAAAATGTGCTGAAAAGGAAGTGCCTGTCTTAGCAATGCAGTTGCAGCGAGGCAGATGAAGTGGTGCTGAAGAAGAAAAGATGAGAAGACTGGTAAGGTAAGGAGCTGTGTGTTATTTATAAAGGAAGCCAGCAAAACCATGGGTGATGGGTAGCAGTTCCTTGCAAGGCACACAGCAGGACTGGGACAGGCTGTCACTGCTGCCCTTCATTAGTTCTTCCAGGTGAGGAGGGTCTTGAGTGCTTCCTTTTCAGGTTGGGAGGAGTTTTGTTTACTGTCATTCGTTTTCACTGCTGTTGGTGTGTGGGCAGCAGAGAGTCAAGCTGTTGTGACCTTTTCAGTGGAGAGTTTTTAATTAAAAATTTTGCATGAAGGAAATGTGACATTTTAAGATCTACAGTGAAGTTCACCGAAGGAGAGGGTGAGGACTCCTGTAGCCATTACTGAGTCCCTTCTCTCCACCTACCTCTTGTTAGCACTGTGCTGGAAGTTTGACTGAAAAATCCATCTGGAAAAGAAAGCACAGGCTGTGTTTTTGTACCTAAAGTGGCTGTATCAGTATGTAGTTCTTAAAACATGAGTCCTGCATGGCCTTACCCTGATGTTAGGGAGAAAGCAAAACCCATGTGGATCTTACCGAAGCTTCCCAGGTTAGGAAATGCATTTCGGATTTATGAGGAGCAGAAAAGCTGCTAACACTGTCATGGCTAATGCTGGCACTCACATTTCACCTCATTAAATCCTTGTTTCAGCCGCTTAGAGCTTTTCCAGAACTGAGACCTCCAGAGGCTGCTGTCCTTCACAGCAAAGATTCGGTGCCACAAAGGGCTTTTGTAGGAATACTGAGCAAAAAATTACTCTGGTGTTATTAAGAAGCCTGATATTGGAAAGTTGAAGACATGAGAACCAGTTTCAAGATCCATTTCCTTTTTAATGTTTTAACACCTTCATCATTTGGTGTAGGAATTGAAGCATCAGCAGAAGAGCAGTGGCAATGTGCTTTTTGCTGTTCTCATGGAAAATACCTGTGATACGGCCTCCAGCTGGGGAGCAGTGAAGGGCAGCCAGGCTCTCTGGAAACTTTCCAGTGAGGCTGGGGGCAATTTGTCCCTGCACATATTGTTTCCCTACCATATATTTTTTTTGCCTTTTCCCATCCCCATCAAATTGCAGCTTATGCTCCACTCCAGGACTGCCTGGGACTCCCCTTCCCAGCACTGGCTGCCATCACCTTTCCAAAGGGCACATTCATGGACACCCTAGTGCAAATTAAATATGGCTTGAACAGCCAATCTCTTGTTTTTCCAACTCTTTTACCTTCCCACTCTTCAAGTTTCTTTATGCTCACGGTATTTCTTGCCCCTTTTCTAGCCTCATTTAGCTTAAAATTACAATGCAACCATAGCCCAACATAATTTCCTCTGCAACTGTGGCGAAAGGTATTTTTCAGTCTTTGTGGTAGTCCCTGACTTCATTTTTGTTGATGCATGCTGTCCTGAACGTTAGGTCTGCTTCCCCCACCCCACTGCAGAAAACATTTCTCTTGACTCTGTTCTGCCCTCCCTACCTCCAGGCTGTCATGACCCCTTTATCTTCCATTTGTTCCCAGGGCACAATGAGTCACAGGCAAAGGCAGACAAGCAGATACATCCCCTCCTCCCGAGCTGACTGTAAGCAGATTTAATTCCTGGTTTCTGCTACAGCCTGCCATTTCCAAGGATGCGATTTTTAAATCATGTGCAAGCGCAAGCAAACAGCCCTTCAAGAAAGCAGCAGCAGCAGAGTGGGGAGGCTGCAGCGCCCTGAGCAGCGGCCAGGGGAGAAAGAGGTTTGGCAAGGGGACAACAGCAGCAGAACCTGCCTACCAGAGAGGCTGTTCAGGCCCCAAGGATGTGAAAATCCAGGTGCGACAGCAAAAGACTGCAAGAACCTTAGTTGGATGCACTTTGCCAGCAGCTTTCTGTTAAAGAGCTATCAGCAAAGCAAAAATTTGGGAAAAATAAAGGAAATAGCACTTTGGCTCATTCAGCGCTGACCAGTCATCCTGTCATTACACAGCAGGCTGCCCTCTCGGCTCCCTGCACGTCAGGGGGAGCGAGACAGAACAGTGCTCACTGAGCTGGCTTGGAGGGGGCGAGGCTCCCTCCTCATCCTGTCAGTTCCCCTGCTGAGAGAAGGAGCATGTCCAAGGAGCATTGCCCCACCCTTGCTGGCTGGCGTTAATGCCCACACACCATTTACAGAGCAACGTTCTGATTTTGACAGGTCAGCCCCATGGCACAGTCGGTCCCTGAGG